>NC_046665.1:65351113-65383171 GCF_010883055.1 Belonocnema kinseyi
TCCATCCATCCATCCATCCATCCATCCATCCATCCATCCATCCATCCATCCATCCATCCATCCAGCCATCTATCCATCCATCGATTAATCAATCCATCCAGTTATCCATCCATCTACCTATCAATCCCATTCACCCTATCTATCTCTTTGCGATTTTTGTAATACTTTGAAGCTGCTTGCGATTTTTTTTCATTTTTTAGGGTTTCTAAGGAAACCCTTATAATCTAGTGCCAGCGCCTGCCCGTTTCTTACCTCACATAAAGAAGTCTTTGAGCCGCGTCCCTGAGGTGCTGTTTTCGCCCTATATACAGGGGCCACTGGGGAGCGTTGAAAGATACTGGGAACCTTAGGGAAAATCTACTTTCCCTTTAAATTCTTTATAAATAAATAATTATATAGTTAGTAAATTTCCGATTTACAAACATTCAATAGTTCAGAGCAAATGCCGCTAGATGCCGCAGAGCGTATTATCTAACAATATTTTTTAAAGTTTGAACAATGATGTTATTTTTTTAACCAGGTTAATTCATTAATCTTTCCACGTAAATATTAAATAGTGTCGATTACTGGTTTATTGTTTGTTGTATAAAAGAGAAAAAAATCTACATCAGCCTGGACTCGAACCGGAAACGTAACTATACATGAATGGAACGTAAACCAATTATGGTTGATTGTCTGTCAAAAGGTGATTAGTTACTAATTGCAGGCCGGTCAAGTGCTGGTTGGAGTCCATTTATTATTTCCATTACTTGGAAAAAAATCATTTTTCACTATCTGACTATCTCAGTACTGACATTATTTGTTGAAGTATTTCGAAAATTTGTGTTTATCCGGTAAAATGTTTTTATATCAACGAGTCCCATTTCTAAACAATTAATTTAAAGAATTAGTTTTTGTATCTCAATAGAAGCTATTTTTTGGAAAATTCTCAAAGTAAATAAAAAATTTCCTGAAATCGTTCGGTAATTCTCCCGTTCGCTCCTCAACACCTCTTCGACACAAGACGCTGATCAATGTCTTTAGTAATCACGTCAAGCGAAGAGCCTAACAAAGTCATTGTATGTCATAGATCACGCACAAAAATTCGGAAAATACCAGCTCCAAAGTTAAAAAATATCAATAATAAAAATATAAGAATTATGTAACCTAAATCAGTAGTACTGCATTTCCGAGTACAAACGTTAGTCCCCAAACCCTCCATGGGACCAATTACGACTCGGTGCGCTTACCTATCGGGCGTATAATAAGTTTAATGCAGTTACAATACAGTCATTACGTGGCTTGTAATGGCGATGCATTGACGCGCGACGACCAAGTGAGCTGCGCCCGGTCCTGCTGTGCATCTGCCCCGTGCCAACAATGGAATGGATATACCTCTTCAAATCCCCCTTCTTTTATTTCCTCATGTTGAATTTAACGTCATCCAAATTTTTAAACTTCCTTAAAAACGACTTCTATACAATACATCCAGCTATAAATGTATGAAACAAAAATTTTCTTCTAGCTGTTTCATAAACTCCAGTGATGGGTAAGTTAATTTTTAAAAGGAACTACATAGTACAAAAAAATTCTAATAGACTAACTAGTTTAGAAGATCTGACCGGGTGGTCTGGCGCTGCCCTGGTAGAAAATTATCGGGGAACTATTCGGGGCCAGGATAGACCACCCTGGCTTTCAATATGGCGCTGTCAAAGCGGCCTATTATGGCGCTGAGTAGTAGTGCCGCACTTCGATACGAGAACTTCAAATTTTTGATCGGTCTCATTCGTTTTCGAAATATATTATAAAACTAACTTCTTTTGCATTCTTTTGTTACAAATTTCATATTATGTTTAACTTCCGATAACATTCAACCGATCATATCGGAAAATCAGAACTTTCAGCATAAAAGTGACTTTATGAGATTAATTTAATATACATTTATAAAAATGGAAATTGATCCTGCAGAGCAGAGCACACCTGCTGCTTGTTTACAAACTTCGAGAGTTTACTTAAGATCGAATTTTTGCAAATTCTAAAAATTGTATCTAAAATGGAATGTATAACAGTGTATTGGCGGCTGATTTTGGTTGAAAATTCATCTTTCTGGCTTACAAATTCAATTATTTTGGTAAAAAGTTCAATTGTTAGATTAAAAATTAAATTTTCTTTTGCGAATTCAACAATTTGATTAAAAATATTGTTTTTTGTTGTTGTTGAAAATTAATTTCTTTTAACTGAAAATTTAAATATCCTATTTTTATTTAAAATTCATGTTTTTTAGTTAAAAATTCAACTGTTTCGGTACAAAGTTCAGCTATTTTGTTAAAAATTAAATTTTCTGTCGAGAATATAACAATTTTATTGGAATTTTTTGTTTTTGAAAATTATTTTTTTAACTACAAATCCAACTATTCAACTTTTCTTTTTATTCCGAATTGTTTTAAAGATAAATGTCATATAATATAGTTATATTTTACTTTGTATTTCAAAAATGTCAATTATAAATATGAAAATACATAAAAGAACAGTTTCCGACGGAGGAATAAATTTCAGTGGCATGAATGTTTTTGATAAGCTTTTAATGAAAATATTGATATGGAATGTGTTAAAAAAAATTAGAACTCAATTTTTCGTGTTTAATTTGATAATCCAAATTTTCGTTGTTAAAAAATCTGGCGAAAAACGATAATCTCGTCATGATCGATCGTTTTCTTAAGAATCTCGATCGAATCAGACGAGACGATATCAGAGTATCGCAATGGCAAGCCGAGATAAAGTAAATTCTGAATCGATTATCGTGTCGTCTCGCTCGAATGCAGCACTAATGAGTAGAAGTAAAACTATTTTGTATGGTTAAGCTTTTGGAAATACGCAAAAAAATATTTGGATTCAAAACTTAGAAAAATTGTTAGTCCTGACGGTCCAGCCAGCACTCGATTAGGGCCCGAAAAGGCTGACTAGATGAAGAGGGAAAAAATTCATTTTTTAAATGCTCATTTTTGCCTTTGGTACTCTTGAACACCGTGGCCCGAAAAGACCTGCTAGAGTGGACAGTCTCAATTTCTAGCAATAAAATTTTAATATGTGAAAAGGAAGAGCAAAGATGATTATAATAATCGCATTGATGAACGACAATCGTTTAAGATGTCACCGAAGGAGGCAAATTTATTCGTTTATCGAGACGATTAAATCGTTATCGTCTCGTTGGTGTGAAAAATAAATAATATTTCGACGAAAACTGGACGTGATCTATGTACACGTACATATAGGCCGAACTATATTGTTCCCGCTCAATCGACGCAAATTACGTCGAAGGGTGCGAGAGAGAGGGGGGGGGGGAGAGGACAGTAAAGGTGAGACCGAAAGGGGAGGACAAGTGATTTCGAGCTGAATATTTATGGGCTGACCGGCTGAAATTAATTTATGCAGCCGCATAGGCTGCCATGTAATTTATTCGAGGTACGCGTGATCAGTCACTCTTCTCGGCTTTTGTGGTAAGGAAATCCTCGACCATTAGAAACAAGTACGGAAGCCACTCGATCTCAGTGCTTCTCTCTGCTCTCTCTGAAGATCAAACTCTCTTTTTTTATTATTTTTCCTTGGCAATAATTATTTCCAACTGGAGACGTCACTTCACCTTTTATTTTACCTCTATGCAAGTTTATGATGTTTATTCGGAACCAATCGATTCACATTATTGTATTTCCCAAGTAGGGAAAGTATAATCCAAAATATCACACAGTTCTCAGAAATGCTAATTTAAGAACATGCTTTAAGCGATATTTAAACAAAACATAGATATATCTTTTGATAGTTTGAGGACTTTTAAAATCTTCGATTGAATTTTTAAACAAATACATAAATATTTTCAAGTTTTAATTTGGAATTGTCTTATTCCGTTTATGAAAGATTGCACACTCATCTTCCGATTCTGGCCCGCCCGATCTTCCAATGTACCATGTTCCATGCCCATATTTCTATTTCTATTTAATGAAATATTTTTCAATTCTATTTAAGATGTTTTGATTTCAGTTCGCAAATTATCAATTTCCAATTGAATTTACGATTCTCTAACTTGATCCGAAATATGAAAATTCATTCCAACATATCCCAAATAGATCCTTATATTAAAATGTTTATTTGGAAATAAAATATTCTATTGAAATACTGAAAATATCTCCCACATAGATACCGCCTATGAAGCACTGCCCAGTTTAAATTTTCAATTTGATGTTCACTTTTCAAGCGGTTCTTTTTCACTTTATACAATGAATCAAGCCACCAGCATTGAGCATCTTGGACTCGTGCCTGGGGCACACGCCAAACTCAGATACACATCACACTCGCTCTCGAGTCCGAAACTCGAATTGCGGAGACAATTTGTCCAGACACTGTTCAGGCGAAACAAGGGAAGACAACCAAGATAGAAAGAGAGGAACAGAGATCCCGCATCTCTTGGAGCGAGCGTTATGATTTGTGGCGGCCCAGATCCTGATCCCGCCTGCTTGAAAGAAGCACCCACGCTTCCAGGAACCACCTTATTTCTTCCTTTCCTGCTGTCTTTCCTTTCAAGAAAAAAGGGAGGCGTGGAAGCAACGAAAAATAAAATATTAAAAAGTAAAAATAAAAGAATCAAACTTGTTGGATAGGATACAGAAAGGGTGGACATCTCTAAGATCGGACTCCAAGATCGCACCGAGGGTGTAATGGACAGACTAATTTGCGACATTTAAATTCCGTCCCTGGTAAGTCCAGGACCCCCGGATTCAGAGACCACAGACCAGGAGTTCCGTCAAGACTCGTGAGCGATTCGAGATAAATATCGTACGAGGCCTGGATTCAAAACCATAGTCAAAAGTTGTCCCGAAATCCTTCCAGCCTTCCTGGAAAGTGTCGCACGAACGAGTTCCTGAGGTCGAATCGGTGTCACTGTGTACGTGGATGACATTATCTTCCAAATTATTGTTCGTGTTACATTCCCCGCGGAATGGATTATTTGGATAAATTTGTGATTCACATCAAACTTTGGGTGGTCCGCAAACACACATTTTCTGCAAAGCACCTCATATCTTGATGACAATAGTAATTGCGAATTAAAAAGCTCAGTAAATGCGTTCTAAATTACGACCCAAGACAGAATTATGTGTAAAAATCTTTGATAAAATTCCTAATATAAGTTGATGACCTTCCTATAGCTTAAGCTAATAGACCTGCTACTAGATTTAGCATCGATTAATGATACTCTAGAGGTCGAGTATATAATATCAAGAAAAGAGAAGTCCACATCCGGAAAGGCTAAGCTTGTCCTTATGGAAGCGTACATGGGCATATAGTGCAGTTATGGAGGCAAAGACGAGAAGACACAAGCAAGATGTCTATGGACTGGCGGATTAGAGGCGGCTTTTCACTAGCAGTGGCCATTGTCGGGCATATAATACGGTTATGATTTAGTTTAGGACGTGAGGATGCGAACAAGCGCAGGGGGCCTGACGGGGACGCTGGTGTCGGATTACAATGAACTAGGCCCCTCATCGCATCCACACGACCATCCCGTTCATATGCCTACACGTGTCTACTACATAAGTATATGACTGTATTCATGTATGATGTAGGTACGATTACCATGTCTTACAATGAAAATAAAATGTGGAACGATCGGTGATTAAATGAACTACATGACGGAAAATGAATCATGATTTGCGATAATAAATTCGCTATTTGCAAATTATACTCTACAATTTCTGATCAACTCTTATTAGTGCCATAAATAACCGATGTGGCTGAAATTCGCATACGCATCATTTTGTCTTGATTAGAACGAAATCCTTGAGTAACTTCGTATATGCTTATTCAATACAAGATGATAACACAGGGTAACCCCAAGCTTTTACAAGCCTTTTTCAAGCTTTGAAAGCAGTCAAAATGGTCTAATTTCAGATGTCCTAATCATGTGTTTGATCAATAATTAAGATATCTTTTCCTGCAACACATCTTCGTCTACGCGCCAAAGAGAAACAGGATAAGATTAACAAACAATTATCCAGACTACCGCAGAGTTTAATGAACATCAAGGCAAAAAGGAGCTCACTTTCTAGCGAAGCGAAGCTGGTGCTCGAGGGAGGTCGAGGAAGAGTAGAGGTCCAATTATTCGCGAGATTCGGTTACGAGAAGCGACGATAGGGAAGGAGTAGTTGCTGAATACTTATATCTTTCCTTCTCTTTCTCTCTTACTCAGTTTGCTTTCCCCAATGGAGCACCCGTAGGAAGGAGGTGAAGGTGGTTGTGGAAAAAGAAGGGAATACGAAATGCAGGAGAGAGATACACTCGGGGGTGTAAGGTGACACCTCCAGGAAGGCGAGCGTCTGGCTTCGCGTCAAAAGCCCGTCCAAGATAATCATATTCATAATTCGCGAATTCACGGAACGTACGGTATGCCATCTACTTTCACATCTTTGCGAATTTACGGTATTAAGGGAGTAATAATTCTGAAACTGTTAGAACTGTGATCTAAATGATCAGAGTCATCTAATTTATCAAGAGCTGTCTCAAAAGTCTGCTAATTCAAATCAAGGTGATAATAGGCAAAACTTTTTTTTTATCTAAAATCTCAGAATTCCTAATTCAATTCAAAAACATCTAGTTGACAATTTCCCACGGCAACCCACGCATCACAAATCAATCCTAAATCTGAATTCTCGATAAGCGTGTCTCCATAAATTCCTGGATTTTTAATTCGAAACATTATTTCCATTCATCAGTGGTGGTCCCAGAGAAATACGGTTGCAGGCACAGCGTGGTTCCTTACGAGATTACCAGCTCTTGGTAGGATCCTATGAGCTGTTAACGTTAACTAATTCAGTCGAAACTCACCTCGCCCACGCGTTGACCGATCGCGTCTGCATGTGTGTAAAATATACGAGTATGTCGGTGTGCTGAGATGGGTTATCGACGTCGGTTCGGCGATGCTTGGAACATATAGGATACAATAAATTTATGGGGTAACGAGGTGCCCTCAGGGAGAAGGGGTCGTCGTTTCACCGGTTGCGATAGCCATCGAGCGAGCATCGAAAAGGCGCTAAGTAACTGCCGATGATATAGCCGATAAGTGCCCTTCTTACATGTACACTCTATGTATATAGGTACAATGTACATCATATACTGCATGAGCATCATTCTCTGGTCCCCGGTACAACTAAACAACTGCAGACAATAACGCCGCATATTTCTGCCCTAAACACCCGTCCTTGTTGACGTTTATGAATTGAATCCATTCACCCTCGGGTCACTCTATATGAGCCTGATTATCCGTAGAAGATATCCACTTACGATAGAGAGCAAAGGGTCCTTGAACGTTCAATGCGCCGCATTCAAGTTTTCGAAAAGAGATAAGGTGGTGACGAAAATCAATTTTTATGGGGCTTGAACTATTTTCAAAGATGTTATTGAAAGGTGACAGAGGATTAGTAGCAAAAGAGCAACATAGTTTTTAGTTGAGTCATCATCTGATGAGTCTGATGAGTTGTGATCCATTTTAAGTCTCTAAAGATATCCCAGCTGGATCCATATTTAAGATATACTAATTCAATTCTCAAGAGCAATCTGATCCATAATCTACAATTTTGATTACTAGATATCTATACTGAATCTGAGCAGATCCAATATAATTATGGATGCGTCCCATTGAAATGATTACTCTCACATGCAGCGTTTGAAAAATAAATAAATGGAAACACAATCGAACCAAATGTTCTTTCCAAAAGTATATTCATAAACCGATTTGCAAAACAAATTGATTGACTACGAATCACTCCCCTATCTAATCCTCTTTTCAACTACGTCCATCATCCCTTTTACTGCACAGCGACGAATTCGCTTTCTCCTCCATTGAAAATATTAGCTCGCGTTCGAGATCTGGTAAGCGGCATTCCCTTGGACCTCTCCATTGTCTCTATAGAATTCGACGAATTGCCCCTCATCCCTCCTTTCCTTTCCATCGAGTCCCCTTTGCTACGAACACGCAAAACATATGTTGAAAACCTCCCTTTCTCCCTCCACCATAGTCCACGTGCAGTGACACCGCGGTAGAGCACTGTACAACCACCCGATTGGCTGGAAATGCTCCAATCGGGATGACAAGAGCTTACACCTAACCCTGCTTGGAAATAGGAACGTGGTTGCATTTTCGCTATTTACACATGCATGGAACTTAATACCATCTAAGCCCTATGGGGTGAAATTTATGGTTAGCGGTGACGCGCACGTAATGCCGTTAGACCATTACAGGCAAATTATTTCTCTGTCAAGGGATTAAGCTGGATTATTCTCTTAGGTTGAGGTGATTAGATTATCTGGTGACAAATTGAATAATATCAAATATTTTCTGATGAAGGGTCCACAAGAAGTTTTCGATTAAGAAGGTCAGTTAGTGAAGAGGGCAGCAAGCGTTCTTTAACAAGGATTTCGTTAGCAAACGAACCGAAAGTGTGTATTTAAGTCAAACTCGGATATAACCCGCCTGGATATATCTCGTCCAAGAATTGACGCCGCGCCGCAGGTAAAAGTAAAAGGAACTGCGGGGAGTTTAAGGCGGTGATTCAGGCGTGAACAAAAAAAAGCGTTTACCTCCGAAGCGACACTCTCTTGGGTTTGTTCCCCATCACCGCCAGCCCCAAAACCGACCCAATCTCCGAGTTTCACTGTACTTCCATCAATCTTAGTGCGGTCTTTGTATATCTATCTTAAACCCCATTCCTTCCTTACTTTCCTCTTATACCCTAGACACTTACCACTCCTCACTCTTCCTAATGCCTCTCCTACCACTTCTCAATGATCTTCTATTAACCCCCTCCTCCTTCATTTGTTCTCCTATATTAACCGCTGTCCCCTCCACCAACGCCGTCCTACTATACCCCTTCTCTTTTCTTATGCCCTACGATCCCTAACCTCTTTGAACTAACCCCTCTACTATCACACCTTTCCTAGATACTCTTATAAAATCATACTCCTATACACACCCTTTTACCCACCTCCTCCCTACACTGCTCTCATTCATTCTTGGCATCCCATCGTTGAACCTCACTCAGTATTTTTCTTCCCACTTAACCCCCTCCCTCTAATTTCCTGTTTTCCTAACTCTTCTATAACTTTTTTACCATTAATATACGTTCCAATGACTATAAACATCTTTACCTTTACCTGCCCATCCCAACTCCTCTGCTTGCTCTTTAACTTCCTTCAGTACCTGGCACATTTTTTGTAATGCTTGAAAAAATTTAAAGCAGTGATTTATTTTAAACGTAAAGCATCTACATACAGATTTCATGTTATTTCCTATCTTCCTCTCTTCCCCTATTAGCCTCTTTTTAAAAGAATTCATCTTTATTTCCTCTGTTTTCAAGAGGCTTCCTTCTTTTCTCGTTTCTTTCACATTAATGCGAACTAAATTGATTGAATGCAATAGAAAAATCTAAATATTTGTCTTTAAAAGTTAATTCTTTTTAATTGAAAAGTTTACAATTGTATTTTAGGTTAAATGTGTTGGTTTTATATCAACTTGAGTCTAATTTCTTAAATTGAAAATTTAAGGGCATGTGATACTTAGAAAATTATGGATTTTACCAGTGTCAAATTTCCTCGGCTTTTTCCCTATAATAATAAAGATTTTATCTTTAAAATTTGGGACATGATAGAAAACATTTGAACGGACGTCTCCAGACTCTTTTTTTGTGGGTTAATTAAAAAATTTTAATTTTCCTAAATTTGATTAATGCGTTTGTTACTCAGGAAATTGTATCAATTTTATCAGTGTTATATTCCCTCAGTTTTTTTCTACAATAGTAAAGATTTGGTCTTCAAAATCTGGGGAATGATAGCGAATATTCTAATGGACGTCCACGGACTCTTTTTTGTGGGTTAATTCAAAAAAATCTAATTTTGCCAAATTTGATTAATATGTGCGTTATTTTGGAAATTGTATCCATTTTGTCAGTGTTAGGTTCCCTCGGCTTTTTCCTACAGTAATAAAGATTTTATCTTTAAAATTTGGGCCATGATATCAAACATTCTAACGGACGTTCCTGAACTCTTTTTTGTGTTTCCGGGGATTCTAATTGTAAATTCCTCTCTTTGGATGAAAATCCAATTATTTTTGGTTGAGAATTCATATTTTTAGGTAAAAAACGGAATTGTTTGGCTGAAAATTTAATTATTTTGTTTAAAGTTCAACAAATTTATTAGAAAATAATTCTATTCGGTTATTGAAAACTCACTCTGGGGTATGTGATGATCTGTGATAAAGAAGAGGAGAGGAGGAAAAAGTTTCCAAAATAGCTTCACCTTTAGAAGTACCTAAAATCTGCTTCGTCACGTTCTTTGTTATTTCCTCTTGGCCTTAAAATCCTTTTTCTTTTAGAGAATACTTCAATCCGAGAAACAACCAGAAATTAGAGGGAGTTAGTTCAGGATTATATGAAGGCTTTCGAGGTATTGTAAAACCGAGTTTCACCAGAAATTGCTGAATAAATTGCGATGAATCACGGAGGTGCCTTGTGGTGGTGAAAGACCCAGTTGCCACTTTTCTACAAATCAGACAGTTTCCATCTTATTTCGTCATGTAATCGCTTCAGAACTTCTTGTTAATACCTTATGTTTACCGTTTGACGTATTCAAGGTGTACAACACGAAGCATTCACACATTCACATGTTCTTGATGCACACTGCCTCGGTGATTCGATCTAACGGCTGACTCCATCTGAACACCGCAGAGCTTACCCGACTCTGATTTCTCCTCGAGAGTACGGGTCTCGAGCAGTTTTGGAAATCTGGGCACTCCCAGCAATCTCAAAGAAGTCTTAGCACTCTCTATGCGAATTCGATTGAAAGAGCGAGTAGCCCCTCGGAATATTTCCGTGATGTTCCTAACACAGTGACGGCCGGGGATACAATTACTGGGGGGGGGGGGCGACTCCTAAAAAAAGGTCATCAAAATTCGTTATTAATCATTTTTTATGGAACGCATTGTTTTTATTTTAAGCTTCGTTTTAATCTTAGAAAACATTGAAAATAAAAAATTAAATTTTTTAAATAAAAAAATAGTGTATTTATAGAAGGCGAACTCTTTAATTTATAAAAACAAGACAGTGAAAATATATCTGTTTCAATACCTATGCATATAATGGATTGTAATAATATAAATTGATTGAAACTATACATTTTTCCAGGTAGCTGAGAATAAAATTTAGAGCAAAATAAGAAACAAAAATATTAAATTAGTCATTATAAATAAAATTTGTACTTTATTTTGCAATAACTGAAGAAGCAATCCCGGGCCGAGATACAAAAATAAATTCCATATGCATTTGATATAATAGTGTTGAACGTAATGTAGAAAAGTTCGCATTTTGGAAAAAAATTGAGGCCGAGGCACAAGATACGTGATAAGAATGTGTCCGTTAAAGCCGAAGAAGCTTTAACAAAAGTTGATTTGCAATCACCAAATTACAGTTTTGTCGATGCTTTGGCCTTTAATTTCAAAAAGTTTGTGCACAAATGTTGGGAAGTACAGAGACCGAGCATGCAGCGTGAAGTAAATACATTATCGAGCGCAAAGCGCAAGAACCAAAAGTTGCGCACCCATTTAGACTGAAAGTTTTCAAGTATTTTTTCCGCGATGATTTAAGCCTTGATTTAAAGAAGTAATTCAAAATAACAACATTAAAAATTATCGAAAATGTTTAAATTATAATGACCCGAGTAAAAATGCTTCGACTTGAGTTCGGCTTGGTTATGCCTTAAGTTCGTCTCCAAGATATCATTGTCTGGCTGTGTCTTAAAACTGAGTCGAGACATAGGTCTTCTTCTTACTTTTATGTCCACGACAGGTAAGACGGTGTTCACTTGTCTTAAGTCGAGCCTTGTCTTGGATAAGATGACGTCTACTTGTCTCAAGACAAGCCTTGTCTTGGCTGAGATGGTCGAACCTTTTTCGGCTCATAAATGAGATTAAAATTGATGAATGAAAAATTTTTAATTATTAAATTAGTTATTTTTAATTTATACATTGAGAATCTATGGCTCTGAACGAGTATAACCCTTAAAAAATTTCTTAACAAAAATAAAAATTGTAACTTTCTAGAACTTTTCGTTATCATCGTCAAACAAGTATAATACAAATGAAAATCAGTAAATGAGTAGATTTTGTATATATATTGTATGAAAATATACGAGATTGTTTAATCATTAACAACGATTAGCTTTTATGACAGTCAGAATGACACTTTTTGTTAGGACAGGTATACACTCGAAGTTATAAACCGCTCGTGTTGGAGTCATAAAAATTTGTCTCAAGAGATAAATTTATGTCTTTAAGACATATAAACTTGTCTCCAAGACATAAAGTAAAGTCTGGTTCCGTCTCAAAACTGAGACATGCTCAAGTCGACCTTTTCGACTTCAGCATGCCTTGATTGGGGGGCAATTCAAGTCGAACTCAAGTCGAAGCATTTTTATTCGGGACAGTAAACTAATAACTTGTTTTAGAGAAAATTTCGACTAATAAGTAGTTATTTTAATATAAAAATTGAATTTAAACTTAACAATTACTAAAATAATGAAATACAGCCGATAATTAGTCGAGATTTTGTAAAAAATTAAATAAGTTGCCCTCTTTCATGCTAGTAAGCGAAATTGAAGTCATACTTTTTACATAAATAAGTTGATCTGGAAACTCCCTCAAGGTACACGTATAGGCGTCATCGAAAGCTAAGATATATAAAAAATCAATGTATTAGCGGGCGCCCATAAAGATGTATTTAGGTGTCCCATACATTTTCATAAATAAATATATTATGGATTGCATCGGAAAGAAATAAGTTTTAAATTCCGTAATGAAGTTGATGACAAGAATATTCCTTTCCCTTTTACTGTCTCAATATGAATAATTTATTATTTATTTAGAAAATATTTTCTTTAATAGAATCCAAAACATGCATTAGGGAATTTTATAAGAATAATATGGGTGAAAAGAAATTTGAGGACAGTGTTTACTTTACTGGTAATATTACAGGAGTACAAGTGTAAATCGTAGATATTATTGGATGTTCTTTTCACTCTTTCCATAGCAATCCAAGATATATTCATTTGTTTAAACAATACGATATTTTTGGGGTGCCTTAGCATTGCCTAGGGGGCGCCAACCAAGGGGGCGCAACCGGAAACCCTCGGCTGCACCCCCATGCCAGTCCGCCACTGTGCTCACACTCTGGTTGGCGCCCTTTCTTCGATCTGGTGGATCCAGGCGTCTTCCACTGCGAAGATAGGGCCTTTATCTCAGGGTCATACTTATAAACCCATGAGTTATCACAAGTAATGACCTGTCTGAACATTTCCCGGTTTCTGAATGTTTCTCAATTTTCCTAATCGACTCCCACTCGATAAAACTGTTGGTCTTCAGCCTGCAGGCATGAAACGAATTTTACAGCCAAGCGATTAATTCCTAAATCCACATTTCGAGGGGTTTTGGTGTTCACAGACGTGCCAGAGCGAGGGTCATTTTACACTGACGTATAGCCACTTGTAAATCGCCCTAACTACTCTTTAATTTAAATATTATACATAAGTTGCACACACTTTGTTCGGCGCGATCCGTCATCCGTAAATGCGACGCGTACGTGGTTAGGCGTTTCCGCAACTGCGTACACTAGATCGGTGATTAATTTATGTATTTCCCTAAAATAAAGTCAAGGTCATCCGGAAGAAGCATATCAAACGATTTAGAGAAGTGAGCTGATTCATTCAGGAATCTCATTTTTCAAAGTGTAGTAGTGAATGAGTAGTAACTCTAGATGGGAAGGAAAGTAGGAAGGGGGTTATAACAGGCTGCGATCGGTAACGTTTGGAATCTCGGAGCCCGGACAATGTTTGGATACGAAAAATTATACGTATCAGTTTCGGTGTTAAGGTTAATAAACACACGCGCGCGACAATAAAACTCACGTACGGAGAAGGCTCGGCTTGACCTACCCCACTGAGAATCGTGTTTCAATTCAATACGGAAACCGTAAACCATATCATTACGTTGAAGCTCCATTTCGTTTGTCGCGCGTCTCTTCACACCTGTCAGCATTAGGACTTACAAGAAATTCGATACTCAAAGCAATTTATCAGTCATTGACGGGCAAAAATCGCCTTTGGACCAAACTTAGGAAAAAATTCAATTTTGAGCAGATTATTAAATTTCAATGAAAATTGAAGAATATACTTTAGGAAGGGTCTTTTTTTCTATAGAGATGTTCATTTAGGGTTTATACCAATTTATGAAACAAACACTCAAAAACAAGTTTGGTTAATTGAACAAAAACTTGGTTACAACAACCAAATTCAATTGCAAAGGTTTACAGGGTGGCCGAAAAACTTAATTTTCAAAATTCCCTGATAAATTTTTCATTTTCCCTGACCATTAATATTCAAAACCGGTTTCAACCAAATAGTTGAATTTTCAAACCAAGAAGTCGCATGTTTTAGAAACAGACTTTTTAGTTCTTTTAAACAAATATTTTGGTAGATAGATTATTTGGTAAATTCAACCGAAATTATTTTTTAAATCAATTAACTATTTGAATAAAGTTCCGAATGGGTGAACGTGACGATTTCCTTCACACTGCGTATACTTATGTATTTTGACGCGCTGATTACGAAAATGATAGTGAAAATTGGCGACTAGGCGATTTTCATGGTGAAATCACGATTAAACCATAAAAAATATGGTTTTTTGCGTTTATCGCAGTCAATATGCAAAATCTCGCAAAATGCTTCCAATGAAAGGTGTAGATCTTACAGAAATACACCCCCCCCCCCAGTGTCAGCAGCCCGTCTTATACGCGTAATTGAACCCGTTTCCTAAGTTTTTTCTGGTTCCAGTCACAGGGGTGCCTTCCCGCCCTCATGGCGCGTGGGAAAAGGGGCAGGGGTGTGACCTTACATTATTTCTGTGACCAGTCACAGGGGTGCCTTTCCGCCCCCACGGCGCGTGGGAAAAAGCATAGGGGTGTGACCTTACATTATTTCTGTGACCAGTCATAGGGGTGCCTTCCCGCCTCCACGGCTAGTGGGAAAAGGGACAGGGGTGTGACCTAACATTATTTCTGTGACCAGTCACAGGGGTGCCTTCCCGCCCCCACGACGCGTGGGAAAAGGGGCAGGGGTGTGGCCTTACATTATTTCTGTGACCAATCACAGGGGCGCCTCCCCGCCCCCACGATGCGTGGGAAAAGGGGCAGGGGTGTGACCTAAGTTTTTTCTGGTTCCAGTCACAGGGGTGCCTTCCCACCCCCCATGACACGTTGGAAAGGGGGTCGTGTCTGAACTAAGTCATTTTTGTGACCAGTCTTTGGGATGCAGGGATTTTTTGCATTTATCTCAGCCAATACATAAATTTTCGCAAAACGTTTCTATAAAAGTTGTAGATCTTGTCGAAATACATATTTCTTATATGATACATTTTTTTCTACAAGTAATAGTTTCCGAGAAAATCACAGATATATCTGATGAAATGTAACAAATTTACAAATTTCAATGCAATTAGCGACAGGTCTTTCTCCACCATCCGCGCTCATAATACTTAAGGGCGTGTGTTTTTTTGCGTGCAATATTATTTTCGAGATTTTCCTCTTTTAAGTCCTCGTCAAGATGGATGAAACATATAATATGTTTAGTTTATCTAAGATTCTCCAAGAAAAGGAAACAACTCTTCAGTGGTTGCGACAAATCGAATTAATTCCGTCTGAACGATTTTGCTTAAAACATAAGACGAAGATGACTCTTGTGGAGTCTGATAATGTTTGCGGATCCTTCCTTTATTATAAAATACACAAATATCGTCACAGTATTACCGTTGCAGAAAACACGTGGTTTGAGAGGTGCCGAATTTCTGCAGCGGCCTGTATGCTCATTACGTATTGTTTTGCGTTAAATTTTAATTTTTCCGTCGAAAATACGAGCGAGGACGTGTAGTAGAAGAATCATGGATTCTCGGAATGATCCACAGAGGACATTCCTACAACTGTCGGTTGGAAATCTGTCCCGATAATAAGAGAGATCAGGTTACTTTAATTGCATTAATAAAAAAGCATCTAGCAGAAGGGACAGAAATCAACACCGATTGTTGGAAAGGATACATTAATCTCGAAGATCTTGGATTTATCCAAAAAACTGTGAATCATTCCGAACAATTTGTGGATCCCGATTCGGGAGCGCACACACAAAACATCGAGTCATCTTGTCGGTGGATGCGACGATTTCTCTCACGAGGAGGAGTACGTAAGAGCGACATTGCAGAGTATCTCTGCGAATTTTTGTGGCGGCGACGCCTAAAGAAAATAGTTGCTAATCCGTTTAAAGAATTAATTACTAACATAAAAGCATATTACCCTGGCCACTAAATATACTCAGCAGACAATTATAGAAAAACTTATAAGAAGTATACAATCAAGACAATAAATAGAATATACTCAGAATTTCTAATTAAAAATAAATTAAAATATATTTATAAATCATAAGAGTAAAAAAAAGAAATTAAAAAATTAAAAAATACACAAAAAATGCTTTTCAAAATACTCCAACCTTCCCGTGGTGAAAAGCGTGAGTAGGTACCCAACCGAAACCAATAGAGAATGCTCATTGTTTTTTTTTTTTCATAAAAATCGAGATATCACTAATTTTCTTGGAAACTATCACACGTAGAAAAAAAGGTGTTACACAAAAAATGTGTATTTTTGTACGATCTACAACTTTTATTGGAAATATTTTGCGAGATTTTGCATATTGGCTGAGATAAGCGCAAAAAACCATATTTTTATGGTTTTTTCGCAATTTCACCATGAAAATCGCTGAGTCGCCAATTTTCACTATCATTTTCGTAATCAGCGCGTCAAAATACATAAGTATACGCAGTGTGAATGAAATCGTCACGTTCACCCATTCGGAACTGCACCCAACAATTTTGTTTAATCAACATAATTTTTCTTGATACAATCCAATTTGAATATATCAGAAGAAAAAGTTTGTTTGAGTCAAGCAAATTTTTATCTGAATGAAATAAGTAGATGATCATTTAAAATTTTTTAATCAAATAAAGTCATAATCAGGGATTCGTGTCTCCAGGCAGAAACCCGTACGTGGAAATCTCAAAGAAATTATTATAGGAGGGAAGAAATTAATGGGGATGATGAGGTTTTGGTAGGGGAAAGTTTAGGTCCGGGGATGGAAAGGATTTAAGAGGGGGCGAGAAAGATGTGGGGTGAGATGATGGAAAATGATAGAGGATGGGGAGGTAAAGTGAGGGAACGTAGGAAGAAAGGGGGTTGGGAGAGGAAGCGCGAGGAGAGATAAGGATATAGGAAAAGAGGAGAGTGAGACGATGTGGATGGTGAGAGAAAGGAGTGAGGGAAAATAAATTAATTGGGAGAGAAAGGTAGATGAAATGATTGGCGAGGGCAAGAGGTTCTTATTCACCGTTACATCTTGTTTGATTGGTTTATAAAGAATAGATTTAAATAGTCTACGTATCCGAATAGATTTAAATAGTCTACGTATCCCTTTTGTATTTGGTTTTAGAATAAGAGGTTTTACAAAGTAAGAAACAATTTCATAATCTGTATAGGGGGTTACATAACTTAATGGAGACGGAACCTCAATTTGCATGATTAGTGCCTGTTTAGGGATTACGAAGATCGTACATAGAGAGTTGGTTCACACACATCATTCACTAGATAGGATACAGGATTCTCACGGTAAATGCCAATTGGAGTCAACTCATCTAAATAGTCCAGTACGTCTGCCACCAGCCCACCATACACTATTTATACCGTCGTCTGACACAGTTCAAGTGGAGTAAGATACGCGTTATTGTCATTCAAATTTATATCTCATTGTGTTTCTTCTAACTTTTCAAATCTCGTTTTGTTTGATCTAGTTTTTTGGATCCGCCACCCCCCCCCCTTTTGATGACTGTTGTTTTTAATTAAAATTAAAATTCTACAGTCAAGAAACGGGCTGACTCGGGAAGAGGGGCTTCTGCAGTTTTCCTCTCCCCTGGTCAAACATCCAGGAAAATGCGAGTACTTCTAATGAAGTCGGATGCTGCCACAGGTTATCACTGGACGCGATTAATTTCATAAATAAACTGTAAGCCCCATAGTTACGAACGTGTCATTTAAATAAGCAACACTGGAATTCTAGAGTAATCTAAAAATCTAAAAACCCCAACCACATTTATATATTCTCGTACACTTCCCTCTCTCTCTCTCTTTTCATATGAACTCCTTGATCCCCGACAGTACGAGGAGAGAACCGAGTGAGGCACGCTTAACACGAAAGGGATTTAGATTAATGAAATAATGATAATAATTATAATAATAATAATAATACAACACAATACTTGCATTTTCAACTTATTAGTGGAATTCTCAACCAAATAGTTAAGAATGTAATAGTAAAATTATCAGTGAAAAATTAGTTTCCAACAAAAAAAAAGAGAAAAATTTCAACAAATAGTTAAATCTTGAACTAAAGAGATGACTTTTGAGTTTTAAGCAAAAGAAATGAATTTTCAACAAAATGGTTCAATTTTTAACAACTTGGTTGAATTCTTAAGCCAAAAAGGCGAATTTATTCGAAAACAGTTGACTTTTCAACAAAAAGTTCATTTTCAACCGTGAAAAATTAATTTCCAACCTACAAAGATGCATTTTCAACTACATGGTCGAATTTTTGAACAAAAACGAGTAAAATACAATGAAAAACAGTTAAATTTCTAACAAAATAGTTGAATTTAGAATTCAGAAGATAAATTTTATACCAAAAGACGAGCTTTTAGCCAAAAATATCTGCTTTATATTATGAACAGACCGGACGAGCGTAGTCTGAAGTTGTGCACGGAGCGTAGCCTCGACTCCCTCGTTGCGAAGAACCGTCACATGGAAGAAGTGGTAGGAGAGCTGCGCGAAAATTTTAATGTCTGTGACTGTGATAAGCAAACAGCACAGAGTAGAATTAAAAGAGAATAGAGCAAAAAATGATGCGTTGTCATCAATGCAAATACAGGGTGGCCTCTGGACCTGGAAATCGGGAAATAACAGGGAATTTATGTTTTGACCGGGAATTTGACAAATTGGTAGAAAATAAATCTATCCAGCTTTGCTCTCAACCGTGTTTTAAATAATTAGAAAAATTGTTATATTTTTCAATTATGATATTCAGTTTAGAATGCGTAATTCGAAAATCTTTCACTTTAAAAATGTACTATTTTAATTTTTAAGCGTACATTTTTATTTGAAGAATTTTAAAATGAAATTTTTAAGACTTCAAAAATTAGAAATGTTTGAAATAGATGGTTTAGGATTACAAAGAAAAACATTTTTAGTCGATCAAATGTGAATATAAATTAATTAATCACTTTTAAATTGAACTGTTCTTTAAGTATTAAAAAGTAAATAGTAATTGATTTTACAAGACGATTCGGAATCAGTTTGTAATTTTAGAATTTCAGATTTAAACTTTAAACATTAAACTGTTTAAATTTGAAAGTCTTATTAGTTAGACAAATGTAGACACCCGATTGAAACTTTAAAAACTATTTTTAATTTAAAAATAATATATTCCCAATTAAAGGCTTTAATTAAATTTCAAATATTGTTACAGTTTAAAATATTCCATTTTTAAACTATTCAATTTGAAAATTTTTAATCAAGAAAAATAATAATTATGCAATGTTTAGAAATATCTGATTGTTCATTTTAAATCCGTAATTGCAAATCAAAAACACAAAACTAAAATATGAACGTTGAAATTTTTATTACGCTATTTAAAAAATTTTAATTTGTTTTAAGAATTGTGAAGGGCTTTAAAAGAATAAAACACATTTTCTTAAGAATCGTAGGAAAATTGAAATTATTTTATATATTTAAAAACTAATCTAAGAGAATATTTAAAAAGTTTTGTAAAGATTTACGAAACTATGAAAAATGAATGTGAAAAATTTAAAGCCATTTTTTTTAAATTTTGCCTAATTGAAATAAAAAAATTTAGGAAAAAAGCGAATCATTTTTAAAAAATTTAGAAGTTCTTAAAAAGTTTCAAAAATAATTTTAAATTTGAAAAACGTAAAACAACATTAATATTTTTCAAGACTTTGAAATAAAATTTTTAAGTGTTTTAAGGATTTTCAAAGTATTGGACATAAAAATAATTTAACTTTTAATTTAAGAAGTGAACTTACTCGAATTTTTTCTAATGGTAGTAGGTATTAAGTTGTTATTTATACATAACAATTCAAAAATTTGCGTAACAAATTAAATTTTTTTAAATAGTGTAATTAAAATTGTAACGTTCAATGTTTAATTTTTTGTTTAGTTTTGTGTATTTCATTTGTAATTGCGGATTTTAAATGAATCTGGAAATTCTAAAATTATGGACTAATTATTAATCGTCTTGTAAAATCAATTATTATTTACTGTTGAACACTTAATGTACAGTTCAATTTTTAAATTATTAATTAATTTATATTCATATTTGATCCACTAAATAATTTTTTTATCTTAAACCATCTATTTCAAACATTTCTAATATTTAATTTTTTAAGTCTTTAAAACTGCTTTTTAAAATCCTTTGAATAAAATGTACGCTTAAAAATTCAAATAGAAGATTTTTAAAGTGAAAGATTTTCGAATCACGCATTCTAAGCTCAATGATATCATAATTGGAAAATATAATAATTTAGCTCATTATTTTAAACACGGTTGAAATCAAAGTTGCATAAATTACTTTCCTAAAAATTCGTAAAATTCCCGGTCAAAAAATAAATTCACTGTTATTTCCCGATTTCCAGGTCCAGCAGTCACCCGCTTTTTGCATTGATGACAGCGTATCATTTGTCGCTCTGTTTTCTTTTCGTTCTTCTCAGTTCTGTCTGCTCATCACAGCCACAGACATTCAAATGTTCGCGCGGCTCTCCCACCACTTCCCCCCATGCGACGGTTCTCCGCAACGAGGGAGCCGAGGCTACGCTCCGTGCGCAACTTCAGAATAAACAGAATGGACTCTGTCCATTCTGCTTATATACCCTGTTTAAGTAAAAATGCAATAGTTGCTTATACAGTTAAAAAATTCATTCTTATCTATAGCAGATGGATTTTCAACAGAATACATGAATTTTCAACAAAGTATGATGATTCTAAAGATGGCACTTCATTATATAAATGCAATGTGAATATAACCAACAATTTCTAATTAATTAATTTTTTATCTCCCATAAACGTTAATTAGTTTAAAATAAGGATCAAATTGCTTTTAATATACGAAATATGAGGAAAAAAATTAATTTTTACTTCGTAGACAAAAGCTATTGCAAAATAATGAAAATAATGAATTGTCATAGTAGAATGTAAATATTTAATATTCAGATGTAGTGTAATATAAATCTATGCAAAAAAAGCTTTTTAAGAAACAAAGTATAAACATTTGAAATTATTTAAAGAAAATAAATATGTATGTATATATTTTTATACATCTTGCTGTTTACTAATCGTATATTATATATTTTATATATTTATGGCACAGTTTAACGTTGAAAGTACCGGAAAACAGAGACAGTCTAGATGTGCGCAGTGGAAAAGTATTCCCGTTAGGACCTGGTTAGAATTTCTAGCTAGAACCCGGCTAAAATAGCGTTACAGAAATAGTCCCGCCTTCTTTATTTTTCCTCATCAGCGACTGATCAGAAATAGGGGAAACTAGCCAGGGCCCTTACAAATCCCAATGGAAATTTCTACTTAGGCTTGTCCGTGCAAACGGGCCTAACCCCTTCAATAAGAAATCGACTTTTAGCCCGAAATGCTAAATTGTCAAGTAGCGAGCGTGTTTTGCGATTATGCGGCTCGACGCGCTTGCGAATGCGCGGGCGAGAAGGGAAAAGAGATGTAACAATGTGCGAAGCTTCGCGCCGTGAGGCCGTCAATTATCATTAATTAGAGCGGAGACTGACAGCGGACGCAACGGCTACTTAATGCTCTTTAACTCGGTCTCCAACCCTCCTCCCGTTACTCACTTCTTCCGTTCACGACGTTGTCACGCATTCAATTGAATAAATATTCCAATTTAATTTAATCTTACCACCACTCAATAACAGACATCACAGTGTGCAAAAGGAGCTCAAAAGGGGGGAAATAGGCTCTTTTTTGCACTAGAAGGGAAAACAATAATGGGAAAGAAACAAAAAGAATCTTTTTATAAGAAACTTTGTATTTTTAAATAATGTTAAATTATTATTCAAATCATTATGACATTAAAAAATTTGTTTTACAAATTGGATATATCTACAAGGAGATTTATTTTTAATTTTCTTCCATTTTCAACAGTGAAAAATTCAATTGGCTTCAATTTTTAACTGTTGAAAATTTAATTTTCAATTGTCTTCAATTTTCGACAGTTGATTTTTCTACTGCTGATAATTCAATGATCAATTTTCACAAATTTTTTAACGGTTGAATGCAAGTTTCAATCATTGAATTTTCTCCTCTTTTCAATGTAAATCAATAGAATTTTTAACCTTTAGAAACTCAATTGTTGAAAATTGATAATCGAATCTTAACAGTTGAAAATGCAATTGTTGAAAACTAAAGAAAATTTAATTTAATAAATAAACATATTTATTCATAAAAAAAATCAATAAATTTGATTTTTTCTAAAACGGGTCACTTTGGTAAATTCATCATATGGATTTTCAGTAAGGCATTTAATATAAGACTAAAAAAAAATCTCCAACTGTAATCATCTCCTTTTTTGAGATACTTAGAATTTCTAACAAAGGGTTATGTTAGTGATTAAAATTTTAAACAAGTGATTTAATAAGTAAGTAAGTAAACATTTTTAGGTAATTATTTTTTATTTAAATTCTAAATCTATACAACAATTAATTAATGATTAAATTAAACTTTCCATTATGATGAAAATGTTAAATAATAAATTTAATTTAATTGAAAGTATAAACAAACTTTTTTTGTTTATAAAATGTATAAAAATGCTATGTATTAATTCTCAATTTAAGATATCAATATTCAATTTGTAAAAAATATTTCCCTTGCTTGTCTTTTTACCTTGAAAATTTATCTCTTCTGACATAAATCTTCCTGTTTAGTTAAAATGCGACTGTTTTTTTAAATTTAAAATATTTTTTGGTTTAAAATTTAACTACTTGTCTCAAAGGTAAAATAATTTGTTAAAAATTCCTTGTTTCATTAAAGATTCATTTCTTTGTTTGACAAATTTATCTATTTTATTGAAAATTGGATTTCTTTTTTCGATTAATTTTTTTTTAACTGAAAATCTAGCTATTTTATTTCTGGTTTTAAAAATGATATTTTATACTAAAAATGCAACTATAGTGAAATCCTTCAATAGCCCTCCCTTCTATAGCCCTTCCGAGAATTGAAGCCGCGCCACAGGTATGTGCAACAGGAGCTCCGCGGGTTGCGCGGGGTCTGCGGTTGTCACTCAGGCGAGCACTCAGGCATGAACGAACAAAATGAGAGCAAGCAATAATGAGTTAGTTCCCACCCAACGTCAGCCTCAAAATCGGCGCTATAGAAGAGTTTCACTGTATTTGGTTAAAAATTCATGTCTTTTTTTTTAATGTCGTATCTTTGGTAGAAAATTAATCTTTTTGGTTAACAATTCATTTTTCTTGTTCACAATTCAATAATTTGGTTAAAAATTCATATTTTGATTAAAGCTTCTTCATTTAAGTTTTAAATTCATCTCTGTGATTGAAAATTCGTATTCTTGAAATGAAATTTTTTTTCTGTAACTGGCGATTTAACTATTCCATTTTTGGTTGAAATTTGATAGTTTTTTTATTGAAAATCCAACTGCTTTTTTGAACATTATTAAGTTTGCTTTTTTAGTGGAAGCTTCTAATGTGTCCCTAAGGGTTTACATTTTTCTTACACCTTCTCTATTCCTTTACACACCCTCCACACACTTACTTGGTAGTGGAAGGGGGACCTACAGTTTAAGATGGGTTCCGAACCACCAAGAGCAACAGCCTTAAGTACTTAAAGAAAACCTTTTTCTCTAGAGGTACCGGTCCCACGACTTTCCGGAGATGAACAACTCCCTTGCTTGGCTAGTGTTCACCGCATGGGCCACCGAGACTCTTCCAGAGTGCGAGGCGAGAATCGAACCCGCAAGCCGAAGGAGTGGGTCCAAAGCCTACGCTTTAGCCCCCACGACCATCGTCCCACTTCATTAAGTTTACTTAGAAAATATATATTTTTCGTTTGAAAATGTTACTGTTTCGTGCAAAATTCTTTTTTTTTTTGTATAAAAATTGAACTGGTTTGTTACCACATTCCTCTTTTTAGATAGAGCATTCCATTCTTTTTCTGAAAGATTCAAATGTTTGGTCGAAAATGAACTTCTCGGGTGAAAATTCATATTTTCGCTTAGAAAATTCAACTGTTTTGTAGACTTTGTGGTTAAAAATCCAGCTATTTGGTTGTAAATCAAACAGTTTAGTTCACAATTAATTTGCTTGTTTCTGCAAAGTTCAAATATTTGATTGGAAATGAACTTTTTGTTTGAAGATTCATATTTTTGGGTTTAAAAATCAACTGGTTACTAGAGAATTTACTTCTTTGATTCATAAATTCAACAATTTGGTTGACATTTTTTTCTCTTAGCTGAAAAATTTTTTCTGGTTGAAAGTACATTTTTCTTGAAGATAAGCCGTTTCGGCTTGAAAATTCACACCTTTTTTGGTAAAAATTTGATCTTTTTTGTTAAAAAATGCAACTAGTTCATTTAAGATGAACCTGGTTCGGTAATTGAAAATTAATCTACTTTGGTGACAATTTAATTATTTTGTAAAAAATTCAACTATTTTGTTGAATGTTTAACTGTGTCGTTTTACATTTGATTTTTTAGACACAAAATTCTTCTTTTTGGATTGGAAATTCAAATTTCTTCTACAAATCTCATCTTTTTTTGTTTGAAAATCCAATTATTTGGTTGAAAGTGTAAGGGTTTTTGGTCGCAGTTTAATCCTTTCTTTTTAATCCCTTTTATTTCTTTAAAATTTACATTTTCAGGCTGAAAATTCAACTATTTGGTTGTCAACTATATTATTAAAAATTCGTCTCTTTTTTCGAAAAATTCAACACTTTAGTTGTGAATGCGACTGTTTAGTTCGAAATAATTTGTTTGTTATTTGGTTCATAAATCATATTGCTTGGCTGAATTTTCAACTTTTTAGTTTAAAATATCAATTCTTTCGTTGAAAATTCATCTCTTTTGGCAGAAAATTAAACTTGTTTGGTCGGAAATTCAACAATTTTTTTAAAAATGAAATTTTTATAGAATTTTTTGGCTGTGAAGTCCGTTCAAATATTGTGTTTATGTTTGTATGTGTTGTTTTTCATTTAAGTCTTTAAGTTTTCAAAATAGAGTTACGTGCTTTTTGAACTGCCACTTTGCTTCTGGTGGTTTACTAGAAGAACATGAGTTGAAAAACCGGAAGCGAGAAATCTGAGTTTCCTTTTTTAAGAGAGAGAGAGCGGAAGAAAGGAGTGAAGAACCTCTTTTATAGTGTGCTATACTTAAAATCAAATTCTCGAAATACTTTCTAAATCGTAAATAAGAACAAAAATAATGATAGTGGAAAGGTTAACATTAGTAGCCAATAGTATTTTTTAGCAAGGTAAGAGCCTGTTTTATGATATCTTTAAGGGCCTTCTTCCAAGAAGAACTGTAATGAAAAGGAGACGACTCCCGGAGGGCAAAGTAGCTCTTTAAAGTTCTTAATTTCATTACGGACTCGTGAGCCAGAAAATAATGGTGCGATAACCCATGGACCATCTGGCACCCTCTTAGGAATCTACCTAGTGGATCAAATCGATCGACCTCGCAGCCCATTCGCATGCCAAAACATGTAATCATCAGTTACTAGAATTTACATTGGAAATTGGATTCAGAAGTTCCTTCAGAGAATGATCCTAAGTAGGTGGATTTTATAGTACTGGGTCTTGCAAAAATAGAAGTGAAAATTAAAATTCAGAATGTCCTAAAGTTTAACCTGCTGTCTTCAATTCAGGATCATCCAATTCAATTTCACTCATAACCCAAATCAATTCCTTTTTCCTCTCAATGCGTCAAAAGTACTCCTTATATCACATTTAACATTATTAAACATAACGAGAAAAAATAAATAAGACCCAACAACCCTGGAAAGGTCGGAAAAATTTCAAGGAAAGATCTCTATTTCACAAAATATCTAGAAAGAGGCTAATCAATTTGGAAGAGGCAAGTCAAATTCATCACATGA
The DNA here is from genome assembly GCF_010883055.1 of Belonocnema kinseyi. Taxonomy (NCBI): domain Eukaryota; kingdom Metazoa; phylum Arthropoda; class Insecta; order Hymenoptera; family Cynipidae; genus Belonocnema; species Belonocnema kinseyi. The sequence goes on from NC_046665.1 coordinate 65,377,467, forward strand.
CATCAATATCCTAGATTACATCAGATACGAGCGGTACTAGTATTTGTGAACCAGTAGCCATTTTGAAAGTGTCTGATACTCAGTGGAAAGAATCGATAGATCAAATGTGATGTTCGCAAGAAGAGCGAAAGGTAAAAAAAAAGATCAAAAGTGAAGGACATCAGAAAAAGGGAGTAAGGTGGAGGTCTGCACACATGTAGGTGAAACAGAGCGAAAATAAAGAAGAGAAGAGGAAGAGTCGAAGGGAGAGTGGAGGGCATCTTTTGGCTCATTGGGCAGCCAAACAAATTCGTCGCGACGCGCTCAACGTCTCCGTGGATTACGTGGGCCCTCTTTTGGGCCCGAAATTCGGTGCTTCGGTATGGGTGGGGGATACCTTCCACCTTATCTTCGACATCGATCGAGCTTCCTTCTTAACAGACGACCGGACACCAACGTCCACCAGGTTGTATCCACGTCCAGGGATGCTTCCTTCGAAATGATCAGTCCCCGATCGAAACCGACGCGTGAAAACTACAGCCAGCTGCTCAACAGAGAAGTCATACAACTGAGAATAATTTAATAAAGATGATTTGGCAAGGGTGCTGTTTATGAAATTTGTTCCCAAATTTTTCCAGCATTCCTTTGAAGTCGAATGCGTTCAGCAAACAGACGACTGCTTGTGATTTTTGTTATTGTTCTCTATGGTTCACTGTCATTTTTTTTACATAATTAACATATTGATGTGATTTTTTAAATACAAATAATGACAGCTAGAGTGACATATGAATATTAAAATTTTTCACCGGACAGCTGCCTACAACAACGAAAATGTTATACTGAAAATAGATTTTTCTACCTGTGTTGAATATATTGGTCAATATTTGATGCCATAGTGAGGTTACGAGAAGCGATTACTTTCTATATTTTATAAGTCTCTTAATTCAATGAATTTCACCCTTTAAAGATGGGCATAAAAATACCCAAAAAAGTAATTTTTAAGGTTAAAACTAAAAAAAAACGACGTAAAAAATGCAGAAAGATGCATTCTAGGTCTCTAGGAGCTAGGCTAGAGGGGATAGCGTGTTTGTTAAAGAGGATATACTGAAAAAGGGGTATTGAAAAAAGTTGGGTAAGATCATATCCTTACCCCATTTCCAGTACCCCTTCTCATCATTATACCTGTTATATCCAACGCGCGAGGTAAAAAGGGGGTACGTTTTTTAAGGTGGACATTTTAGAAAAAGTGTAGTTAAAAGTAGAAAATATCTTTACTCATTTCAAGATGCAGCGTGTTTTGTAAAACAGGCTAAATTTGAATATCTTTCCCAGTAGCCAGTAGCCAATAGCTTTTCATTATGTGAAAACTGAAAAGTACAAGAATATCCCATTTCCGGTAAACCATTATTTTCATTGTCTAAAAAGTAAAAATACAATAATATCCCATTTCCGTTAGTCCTTTTTGATTGGAATAAGAGTAGGCGTGAGTGAAGACATCAACAATTAAATAGAAAATTATTAGATGGTTATTGGTTTAAATGGGCGAACATAGAGGGAAAAATAAATATTTTAATTTGACGTCAATTGAAATGAAGAGAAATTATATGAAGAATTAAAAAGAAAATCATGAATGAGATTTTATTCTAGACTTAGCATTATTAAAAATTATTTTAAATGATCAAAATAATAAACAAAATATAATAACATGAATATTACCAGTAATGAAAATGATCGTAGAGACAGAGGAGTAAGATAAAAATAAAAAGGACAAAAAAAGTAATGTAAAAGAGAGCATCATAAATAACACAGGCTGTGATAAAAGAAACTTGAAGAAGAAATTTAAAAAGGAATAAGAGAAAATAAATAGAAAATGTATTTGAAATGTATATAATACAATGTAGAATATACAATACATACTAATAATGTACAAAAATCTTAACTCCTACATTTGAGTGAGTTTTTTATAACTAGCGTATTCAACATTTTTTTAAATATATATATTTTTCATTCTTGATTTTAATTAGAATTTTTTATTGGCCGAAAAAACGCCATAAAATTAATGTTAATGTCCTTCAGCATAATTTAAATTTTCGAAACTCGAATAAAATACAAACTGAGATTATTATTTGCCAATCAGTCGCTTATAAAGTCAAGCTTTTGAATATTGGGCCTTGCAATTCATACACTGTTAGAAAAATCTGTACGAGATTTAATATACATGCGTGTGAAGCAAATATGCACTGCTCCTACTGAAATGTGACATACATTGGTGTAGTGAATTTAATATACATATGTATTAAATTCAATATACAGGTCAGTATAGCAATCTGCGTGAAAACTCAACGTGCTTTAAATTCTTTAAAACTTGTCAAATAGTCTCAATTAAATTAATAATCTAGAATTCGTTGACTGAATTGTTATTTATTATGAAAGTGCAATGTACGGGTAAAACTTTTTCCTAATTTCGCTCTGAATAGTCGAAATTTAAGGTGAAGACTATTAGTTGTAGGTAAGACAATTAGTTGTAGGTTAGGTCTGTTATTTATTTGCTTAGTTCAGCCTTTCGACTTGAAATCCAATTTTATTTATGATTAACAGGAAGAAGGTATCATGTTTTATTATTTACAATCTAAAATTACTGCTAAACTTGTTTTGGATTTGTGAAAAGTGGAATTATCTGATTTTTCTTGTAAGTTATTAACATGAATGTATATGAAATTTAATATAGTCGCCTTTAATGGCGATTTCATATGCTTGATATATAAATTTTAATACACATGGATATATTAAATTTAATATTACTTTTAACAGTGTAGGGTAAGGGAGGGGGCAGCGCCAACCAGTGGGGCACAGATGATTTTCCTTGTAGCATGGCTATTATTTAACAATTTTAGTTCTACGTTGCTTCAAATGAATCTATTGTATCAGAGAGATAGTGTTGCTTACTAAAATCTTGAAAATTGACGTTGCAAAAGAAAAGTTATACAGAAAACAGCTTTTACCACGAAAGAATGGAAGTTTCCCTGACAGAAATATTATGTTTTTAACTTTATTGACAATACTTAGAGTATAAAAATTTAATATTTTGACAGATAAAATAGTATCACACAATCTAATTATATTAATTAGACGTAATTCAAGCCCAAAATATAATAAATCCTATAAATAAGTGAGACTTGGCCAGGGGGGCAAGCCCGACGAAAATAATATTTACAAGTGCTTAGCTGAAACATGTGTCAAAAGTTTCGTCGATAAATGATCGGCATGTGATACTTCGAAAATTGTCGATTTTACCAGTTTTAGGTTCCCCGGCTTTTTTCTAGAATAATACATATTCTGTCTTAAAAATTTGGGAAATGATAGCGAACATGCTAACGGACGTCCCCACACACTTTTTTGTGGGTTAATTCAAAAAAGTTTTAATTTAGCAAAATGTGATTAATTTGCATATCGCTTAGGAATTAGTATCGATTTTTTCAGTATTGGATTCCCCCGGCTTTTTTCCTAGGATAAGAAATATTTTGCTTTCAAAAAGTGAGAAATGATAGCGATCTTGCTAACGAACGTCCCCACACACTTTGTTTGTGTTTTTTTATCAAAAAAAATTTTGGTCTTGCTAACAACGTGCGTGTATATTTCGAGGTTATGTGTGTTATAATTCACCCGAGCGTGACTTCCAAACTACACAATATTTTTGGCCGAAAACTTTGGACTTGCAAATAAACATAGTAACTAATCTCCCGGAACTAACCTTGTTTGCAGGCAATCAAAAAAGTTTATTTCATAAATAATTTCCAGATTATCGGAAAGGCAGAGATGAAACACGACGTAACCTCAAAATAATGCATATGCATAAAATTTTTATTTAGCACAATAAATTTTTTTGTTATTATCCCTCAAAAAAGAGTCCAGGGACGTCCGTTATGATATTTTATAGGATCTACGAATTCAGTTTTTAAAAATTTTCATTTTTGTGGAAAAAAGCCGGGAAACTGTAAGTATCACATGCCCTCAAATATTATTATTATCAATCCGGTCGGTAAACAGTTTTCTTGTATTGGTACAGTAGAAACAGTGCGTAAAGTCTGTTTCTAGTAGAATGTCAACGAAGAAGAGGTTATATTACAGCTATCTCTATTTTTATGCAAAATAACTCATTCTTCTTGTTGGATATCTTGAAAGGTAATTTTTCCAGTACATAAAATACCCCAGAAGCAAACCATCATATTTTCTTATCCTGAAATATTTTGATTTTCATAAAAAGCTGCAGACGGCTTTGCCCTCAGGTGAGGGGCAAAGCCGACGAAATACAGCATGTTAGAAAGAATTAAATTCCCAAATCATTGTTTTTTTCATGTGATTAATACTTATAGAAATATGATATACAATGATGTAGAACTCGAAATGATAAAAAAGTGGATCGATTCAACATCTAATTAACTTGAAAAAAATCATTGACTGTTAACTGGTTGGCGCTGCCCCCCCCCCCTTACCCTATATCCTTATTATAGGCTTGTAATAAAATAAATGGACATAGGTAAAAACATTTTCATTCTTTTGTTCTACCAGCCTTTAAAAGTTTTTGTAGTCAAGTCCATTTAAAATTTTTAAAAATTACGGAAAACACAGGTAAATTAAAATTTCAAAAAGTAGTGACATTCTAAACTTTATGACCTGAGGAGTGGCTATCATGGAGGGGGAAATGAAAAAAAGTAAATTACAAAAAAACCTATAAATAATCCACATTTTAATTTGATTATTTTATTATTTATTTTTATTAATATTCATCATATATATATATATATATATATATATATTTATAAACTTTTTAATTATTTTTAGTACTATTTGTATGTTATTGTTTAATTAGTATTAGTGATAGTATTAGTGAAAATATAATATTTTTTGAAGGAACATTTCGAACGCGAAAAAATTGTTTATTTAAAAAATTTTGTTTTCCACCAAATTATTTTTCTTCACTGAGAAAACATACTTGTTGAAAATAATCAAAATTCTGCTGAAAATAGCCAAGTAAGACTGCTAATATAGCACCTGCAATATTCGTTGTAAATAATTAATCAATTATTAAATAATTAATGAATAATCAATTATTATAAAATATAGTTATTTATTTATAAATTTTTACATTTAAGGTTTTTTGAACGATTTCAACCATTAATAAATGTTTTTTTTAAAGAAAAATGACGTCAAGTTGTAGAGTCATTTTCTCTGAAAAATAAGCTATCATTAATCAAAATGATATTTTTTTAATTTGTTACGAAGAGATGAGAAACAAATTTCTGTTGAAAATACTTTTTTTTTAATTAAACAATGCCTTATGTTTTAATTTTCGTACGAAGAGTAATCTTTTCTCTTTTAACCGAGACAATCAGTAATGATAGTTCGCTTTTCGAAGGCATTTTATTTTATTAATCATATGTACACTGAGAATCCCACTTACGTGCCTCCCATTTAAGTCTTTGCTTGAATTTTTGCTGCAAGCAGCGTATGGTCACGTAGGGAGAAGGGGACAGTGCGCGGGTACGTACGCGCGTGAATTGTGTAATATTAGGAACTGGTTGACACGCCACTGACTTTACATTTTGAGTGAGCGAATTGTGTGTGAATTTGAATATTCCAAATGAAATATTAGAACACGAAGCGATTAAAATCTTTCCATTGCGTTATGAAAGTCATTTTATGTCAGTATAGTAAATTATGCAGTA
>NC_046665.1:65383271-65390171 GCF_010883055.1 Belonocnema kinseyi
CCTTTTATCTTTAAGTTAAATCCTTGTTATAGATTTTTCTTTCAAAAGCAATAAACAGATTTATGCAATAAAAATAGCTCGGAAAAATGAGCTTCACTGTGATAAAAAAATCTTGCAGATCATTCTTCAGATACACTCTTCTTACAATTTTTAAAAGGCAGTTTCTTGCATTTAGAGAATATGAGGATTGTTATTCTTATTCTATTTTTAATAATGTCGATTTTTCTTGATTCTATTGGTAAATATAAAAATATCATATACATATATTATTTCAAAATGCACTTTTGATTTCTAATGTCCAGTTTCAATAAATTTTGCTTAAATTCACGAGTTTATTTCAGTTAGAATTCTTAAAATAGTAATCATTTTCGTTTGGAAGAGAGCATATCATCGAACATAAAAATTTATTAAATTATAATATTTAGTCAACAAACAGAAAAGACTGAAATTTTGAGATTAGAGTTCAAGGATGTTCTCTACGTACAGTCCAGTAAAAAATTAAAACCTTTTTTTAATGATTTATAAAATCAACGAAAGTAAAAATAATGCTAATTACTACTCAAGGAGAAGTTTAATTGCACTTTTGAACAAAATTGTTCAGATTTCATCTAGTAAAAAGAATTAATCAAAAAATTAATTTTTTGAAAATTTTTTAAATTACGAGTACATATGTCCAATTATTTATTAATGGTTGCTGATTTTTCTAGATTTTTCGGGCAGCTAAACGTGACCTATAATAACCTAAACATTTTAAAGAACGATTGCGATTATAATAAACACTAATCACAGATTATATACAATGCGATTATACGATTATCTCAAAATTATTTTCAAATCACTTTAGTTTAATTTTTTAATGATTTATAAAATCGAAACATATTTTTATTTCCTGCTTAATCTGTCCTTAAATCTATAAAGTAGATCAGAAAATCTAAGGGTGCATTTAGTAAATCGTGCAAGGCTCGATAGACTTAAAAAATGTTGAGTGATTTGGGGGTAGTAACAATTTCAAAAATTGTGAAAATACTATCTTTTATGCATATTTTTTTTAACCAGAAAAGTCTTTACAATCTTTTCAAATCTTTGGAAATATTTGGACATTTTGGAAATTCTCTTTAAATTTTTGAAATCCTTTGATATCGTTAAATTCGTGTAAATAAATTCATTAAAATTTCATAAAAATAACATGAAATCTGATAATCTTCATTGGAAATTCCTTGGAATCCTTAAAAGTACCCTAACATATTTCCAATCCCTTGAGACCTTTTAAAATCCCTTGCAATTTTTTAAAGCTCTTGAAAATTCTTTGAAATATTACGAAATATTCTAAAATCTTTCAAGTTCTTTCAAATCTTTGGGAATAACTTGATCCTTTAAAATTAAATAATTAAATAAATAATTAAATAAATTCAAATCTTTAAAATCACTTGACATTTTTTTTAACTTTGAAAAACCTTGCAACTTTTCAGTTGCCCTAAAATCTTTAAAAGTCTTTGAAATCTCTCGAAATAATTTGAAATCTAATCAAATTCCTTTATTTATTTAAAAATCTAAGGTTTTTACAATGTTTTAAACCCTTCAATTCGTTGGAATATTTGAAAATACCTTGACATATTTGGGAATATTTTCAAAGCTTAGAATTCTTTTGCATTCCCTTAGTTTGTTGATAATATACTTTTTAAAATTTTATACAAATATTATAAAACCCATTTACATCCCGTTAAGTTACATGAAATCTCACGATATTTCTTGAAATTCCTAGAAATCTCTTGAAATATTTAACGTCATATGAAATCCTCAGAGATCCCTGGAAATTGTTTAAAGCTTTTGAAAAATCTTTGAAATCTTTTAAAATACCCTAAAATCTTTCAAATTCTTTAAAATATCTTAAAATATTTTGAAATCAATTGAAATACCTTGCGTTAATTTAAAATATCTTAAAATCTTTAAAATTATTTGAAACCTTTAAAACCTTTTAAATTATTTGGAAGTACATTGAAATATTTGGAAATGTCTTTAAATCATTGAAATTATAAAATCACGTGAAGTTAAATGACATCTGATGAACTCCTTGACATTTTTTAAATCTCTTGAAAATTCCTTAGAATCCTTAAAAATACCCTATATTATTTGCGAGTTCTTTAAACGTTTGGAAATTCCTGAATCTTTTAAAATAGACTAAAATCTTTAAAATTATTTGAAATTTTTGGAAATACCTTGAGATATGAAAAACTGTTAGTATCTTGAAATTGCTATAAATCCCTTAATTCTTGAAAATCAATACTTTCAAATTACATCAAAATATTATAAAACCCTCGAAATCCCTTAAAATGTTTAAGAGCCTTTCTAATTCCATAAAAATACTAAAATCCTCGGAACGCTTATAAAATACGAAAAATCTCCTTTAAAACCGCATGATAGTTTTTTTATAGTATATTTGAAGTTCTATGAAATCCTTTGAAATCCTGGACAATTCATTGAAATATCTTATTGCCAGCCTTTAAATAAGACTTTTAATATGTATAAATTCCTACTTCTGCCTACAGATGTAAGTTCACAGATCAGGTCACAAATGCTTCAAAATGAAGAGATGCATGAAATTTATCATACGTTTCATCACGTTTACGTCCATATTCCGCGCAGATCTAAACTAATAGCATGGCAGTACGTTAGACTACGAGGGGGTGCCATCATTGGCGTATACGAAAGGGGTGTGTTTCAACCAATATATGATGATAGGTCCCAATTGATTTCAATAACACTAGAGGGCCTTCGTAGTAGAATAAGTGCAATGGACGCTCGTAATCTTCCACTCGGCGAAAGATTTGATCAATGAATAGTTCATATAGCCAGATTGTTTTAACAGTTTTTTTTATGTTTTTGAACGGGTTGATATTCAAAAAATTTTAAAAATTTTAATTGTTCTAGATTACTCAATCCATCAAGCATTGTTTACAATTAAATTTATTTTGAAATATAAATTAGTATTAATAGAAAAAATTGCGCGTCATAGTATCTATATTACCAAAAATAATAGAAAGTAAAAGCAAGGAGATATATTTGTAAGAATTGGTCAAAATTGATATTTGAATTATGAATCTCCAACCAACGAAATTAATTTTTATCAAAGTTTCAAACAATTAGTTGAATATTTAACCAAAAAAGACTAAATGTATACCAAACAGATTAATATTCTAAAAAAAGACGAAGTTGCAACGTATTTTCATGTATTTTGAATTACCTGAATTGTCAAATATAGTTTAATTTTCATTTAATAAAGATAAATTTTCAACCAAAAATAGTATGGTTCAATTTTCATTAAAAAAAATAAATTTCTACCAAAAAACACGAATGTTTAACCACGGTGATGAATTTTCAACTGACATTATGAATCACCAATAAAAAAATGTGAATTTTTACTAAATAATTGAATTTTCAAAAGAAAAGATGAATTGTCAAACAATATTAATTATCTGTCATCGTAATTTTCAATTTACGCTGGCCCTAGATTGGCGAACTTTGAAGGACCCACATAAATTTCGACATGCTCACTTTCGAAGGCCTCATGTAGGCTGTCCCTTATCACCATGCAAGAGCATTTAACAGAACGTCTCTAGTCAAAAGTAATAAATTCAAAATAAAAAGAATTTTGTTTTTTTTTTTTACTTACACTGCAGTCCCGCGAAAATTTTTGTGCTCAAAAATCAAAATTGATAAAAGTACTGATTTTTAAGTATGTACGTACATATATCAAGGTGGTCATTTAAATCGAAGAAAAATATTCCTGGTCTTAATTAAACAACTTTTTGATCGAATTCTCAATAATTTAAACGTATAAAATGGAAAGTAGCAACACTTTCTAATTAAACAAGTTTGAATGAAATGCAGATAAACTGCAAATTTAGAAAGTTTAACTAATTTTAACTAAGTTTAAGTTTAAGTCTAAGTTTAACTAAATCTAATTTTTTCTAATATGAAATTATTTTCGAAGTTTCTTTATAGTTTCTAAATATTTTAATAAGTAATAAATGGTAAAAGCTAAATGGGTTTTATCAGAAATTTTCCACTTCAAACGATTTTAATTTTAAGTGTTCAAGTCCTGAAGTCTGCATTTTGAAATTCTTTAAATTAAAATATTTTCGAATTAAGCATTATAAAGTGCAGCGTCATAGCCAGGGCGAGGAATTGGGGGGGCTAAAGCCCCTCTCCCCAAACTAAGTATTTTTATTATTCAATTCTCTTTCCCCCACTCTTTTCTTAAACATAAACCCGAAGAGAATGGTATCATAATTAAAAAAGATAACAATTTAACTCATTATTTTAAAAGCTGTTAGAATGGAACTTAGATAGATTTTTCTTCTAATGATTTGTAAATTTCTCGGTAAAAAATAAATTCTCCAAAATAGGCTGTTTTGAGGCACCTGGTTTCACTTCGTCTAAAAGCTGATATGTCTGTTCGAAAGATAAATGCTTCCTCTTGTTTTCCTTCGACATTTTCGTAATGCCTGTTTAAACCTTGTTACACAACGCATAACCTAAACACTGAGTGACTGAAAGCGAACTGAAGCGAATGTCGTGCGACATTTTTGCCTCTGACTAAAAATAAATGGAGCAGACGACACGATTAACCGCCGAGAATACTGCCCGCTTTTTTCATACACTCCTGCGTTGTTGTGGAGTTGCTCCACTCACCTAGAAGCGTCACTCTCTTGCCCCCTTGGACCACCTTGTCCGCTATAACGGGAACTTTTCTTGCTGGACTGCAGTGCATTACTTTTGATTGAAGACGCTTTGTGTATAATACTTGAAAATAACTTTAAAAATTATAAAATCTATATTATTAACTTTCTTACCTCGTCGTAAATGACGTTTATTCTATATGTTAAAAGAAAATGAATACGATTAGGTGGGTTTAATAACAATAACAATAAATATAGAAAATGAATTACAAAATAAATGACAAGTCCGTATATAGCAACGTTGTTTAATGAACTGAAATATTTTTACATTAAAATTAGTATACTCAAAACAAAATAAAACTATAAAAAAGGAACTGGTGAAATTTTCAGAATGTAAGTTGTTTAAATATTACATTCCTAATTTTTAAAATGCTATTACATATGTAAAGCTCTAAATTCTTTGATTTATTTTCTATTCTTATAACCCAGCTCTTATAAAAAAATGATATTCTTTCCTAATTAAGGTAAACATATTAAGATATAAATTTTTTGTGGAATTTTTTATAACAATTAAATCTTTTATTTTTGGAGTAATTTTCATATTTATTTGGTTAACTTGGTAATCGGACTTGGAATGTTTGGTAAAAAAAAAAAGTCAAGGGGTAAATAGGCAGGCCCCTGCGAGGGCTCATCTAGCGTTTCCACAGTGGGCCGCCTTTGTGTGGCTTCCACTAATCAACAGAGGCCAAGTTGAACAATTTCCACACGAGAGTTGAATATTCAGCTAAAAAAAATAATATTCATTTAAGAAATGCTAATTTTCAACTACAGAGTTGAATTTTCAACCAAACTTATAAATCTTTAACCAAAAATATAAAGTTTTAACCAAACGATTGAGTCCTCAGTAGAAATATGAATTTTCAACCAACAAAATTAATTTTCGACCAAAAAGTTGAATTTTAAACTAAAAATACCATTTTTTAAACCAAAAAGAAAACAAACGAAAAAATTCATTTTCAACAAAGTAGTTCAAATTTCAGCCGAGTACTTGAATTTTTAAATAAAATTTTTATTCTGAATCCAAAACAGTTGAATTTAACCAAAAAATAATTTAAAATGAAACGAAGGATGATTTAATAGGGCTGTTTATGAAGTTTCGATTTTTAAATTCCCGATTTTTGTAGCTTTCTTTTTTTAATTCTAGTAAAGTAACTCTTCTTAAATTATTATAAAGCAATCTTATCAAGGTTTAACATAAATTAAAACGTTCCAACAAAATTCTTAGTATTTAAAAAAATGTATACTTTAAGAACTAAAAACAACCAAATAGAAATAAAGCGACCTCTAATTTCCCTTCCTTCTATTCCTTTTTTTAATCTGTATCAGTTTTACTACTTAAATATTGAAAAGAGAAAGAAAAGATGAGTTTAGATTTTTTCCGTTTAAAATGTTGCAAGACTTCTGTAATTATCATAGGATTTAATTTTAAGTTAAGAGAATTCACAAAAAAAGTCGAGAATAAATTTTCGGTAAAATATTATATGATCTTTTAGTTTTATCTCATTACTCTATAACATTGCGTTATAAACGTCTAAAATTGTTACAGTCTAAATTGTACAATAATTGTTATGTATGTAATTTATTGAAGTTAGATGAGTGTTGTAGATTCTGGTTTAAAAGGAATAAAGAGGCTTATTAAATACAAACACTTAATAAAAATGAGCTGCCTTAATCTAATGAAACATCTTGTAGGACATTCATTTCTTCATCAAATTTTTTAAACAGGCAGTCGGTATTTAGTGAATATGAAGATCTTTACTATTACTTTATTTTACACATTGGCGATCTTCCTGGATTCTATTAGTAAATATAATAATATTTTATACACTTATATTTACACTTTTTAATTTAATTACATTATTTTATATTCTTTTCAATCTAAAAACTCGATATTATTTCGCTCCATAACATTAGTTCACAAAATCATTTTACCAAATAGGCTAAAAGCTGTCATCTTGAAAGAATTTGAATTAAGTAAAACACTTATCTGGAAGGTATAATTCGTCAACTTTGTGTATAAATGGTATAATATTAATAATTGTCTTTGTTATATATTTTATTTGATTCGTAGAGATGAGACGGTACCTGCAATAAAGTAAAATTGTATCTTATGTATCTTATCTTATACCAGGCACGTAGCCAGAAATTTAGTTCGGGAGGG
>NC_046665.1:65390181-65414696 GCF_010883055.1 Belonocnema kinseyi
AAATCGTAGTTATAATTTAGATTTTTTCACATTTATAGGAAAATTAAAGGATTCGCAGAATTTCGGGAGGCGTCGGGCCCTACGGCTGGCTACGCCCCTGTCCTATGCATCATTTTAGAATACTCAACTCAACATTTTTGGGTTCTGAAAATATATTATGTAATGCTGGGAAGCAAAAAGTTGCGTTTTTGACAAATTCAACACTGTCATACTTGTATTTGCTTAATAAAGTACACTATGAACGCTCTTTGAACTTCACTCTTATTCGCTATTTTTAGCCTTTTTACCCCACCATCTTAAGGATGGTGGAGGGGGTGATTTTATTAATTGTTTATGTGCAGGGTATGTAAATAAAAAATATGTGAGCTTGATCACCAGACTTGACTAGGGTATCCTGGGGTTTTTGGGATCGCTGATTCCGAATCCGAGGTCCGTTGACCTACATCACATCAGGTTCCAAGTCATTTGAAGGTCAAACTGTAGAAAATCCGATAAAAAATCCATCCATAGGTTTTTGGGGTCGTTGAATCCGAATCCGAGATCCGTTGACTTCTACCGCATCAGAGTCAAAGTCATTTAAGGATCAAACTGAAAAAAATCTGATAAAGAAATCCAGAAAAGATATATACAGATTTTTAGAGTCGCTGAATTCAAATCAGGAGGTCTTTTTATCCCTTAAGATAATCTAGAGGTATTTTGAAAGTTATCTGACGGACCTAACCTCAAGATTAGACTGAAAAAAGGATTTTCAGCCTGTATCAGCCGTTGTATATATTACTTTTGAAGTTGCTGAGTTTCAAGAAGAGAGTTTGACCTTTAAATGACCTTGACTCTGATGCGATAGGAGTCAACCGACCTCGGATTCGGATTCAGCGGCCCCAAGAACTTATGGATGTATTTTTCTGGATTTTTCATCGGCTTTTTACATTTTGACCTTTAAATGACCTTGAAACTGATATTATGGAAGTCAACGGACCTCGGATTGGAAATGAGCAATCCCAAAAAACTCAGGATACCATAGTCAAGTCTGTTGATCACACTTACATATTTTTTATTTACATAACCTGCACATAAATAATTAATAAAATAACACCCTCCGCCCTCCTAAAGGAACGGGAGGGGGTAAAAAGGCTAAAAATGATGAATAAGAGTGAAGGTAGTGCATGGAGAGTTTATAGTGTACATTATTAAGCAAATGCAAGTTTGACAGTGTCCAGCTGCGAATTGACCGTTGGCCCAACCATCGGACGGTCGGTCGCCGAGGATTCGAACCCTACCTAAACTACCTAAACCGTGCACTATAACCACTTCGCTATCGAAGCACTTGAATTTTGGTTACCAAAACTCTGTAAAATAGTTTGTCGGCATAAAAATTCGTTTTTTTTTTAATGCCTGTCCTTTAAATTGGGAAATTCATAACAATTTAAGCAACATTCATAATTAATTGATAAATTCAATGATTTTTTTAAACAAATTTAATGAGAAAATGAATTAATCAGTTATTTGTCGACATAAAAATTCGTTTTTTCGATGTCAACTTTTAAAATTATGAATTTCACGATAATTTACACAAAATTTATAACTTTTTGATCAATTTTATGATTTTTCAAATAAATTTGATAAACAATTGCACTGTTGGGGCATTTATCAACGAGAAATTTCTTTTTTTTCGACTTCATACTTTTTATTTGGATCTTCATAATAAATTCAGCAAGATTCATGATTAGTTGATAAATTTTATACACTCACACTTAGTTCATAAATTCTATGGTGTTCTAAACAAATTTAATAAGCATATCCATTTCTTGGGTATTTAACAACGAAAAAGTTGTCGAAAATTTGGGATAAGTGAAAAAATTTTTATTTTTTTCATAGATTAATTTGGAAAGGGGCTCGAAAAATTGGGAAGCTATACTTTGAAAATCTTTATTGCTCGATGCTTTTTGGCATTTTTAAATTTTGCAGGATGTAAAATTGACTATATTATATAGTAAAATAGTTATATTTTGAATATCTAGCAGTATTCAATTCATAATTTTGAATGTTTCATTTAGAAATTTTTAATTATAATATTGTGTCACAAATTAGAAAAGTTTTTTCATGTATGTAGATTTAAAATTAATTTTTATGAATGAAAATATATCTAATTAACAAATATTTACCCTCAAACGTTTCTATTTTTGGTTAAGAATTTTTAATGGTTTATTTTGAATATTCATCAATTGCTACGAGTGACACCAATTCAACCTCAGAATAAGACCAGCAGATCAACTATGGCCGAAAGCAGATCTATCAAAATGAATTAGGTTATGTTCAACCAATGCTACGGACAGATGCGACTTCGATGGACGGGCCCATTCTTGACCTCGTGGTCTTTTAGAAACAATGAATTCGAGTTTATCCGACGATCTGTTCATACTCGGGCCCAGGTTTGACCGACCGTCGGGCGCATCAAAGTGACTTGTGGCAACCCGATTGCTGTATCCACGGTCGAACCGAACGCATTCTCGAGGTCGTACTGACCAATCTGCCAGGGTTTATCCAATTGTCGTCCCAAAGTTGGGCCAGTGTTGGGCCGACGCTCGGCATTTATCCCGCCGCCGGCGTCCGCTGCCAACGTCGGTACGACCGTGGCAGCTTGAAAACAATTTAGTCGGCCCAAATCTGGTTACCGTAGATCGGTTACCAAAGCAGGTCCAACTGGGCAGTCGTCATTTCCTCCACGGCTACATGTATACCCTTCCCCTTCCAGTGTGCAGCGACACTACCCCTCACTGGATTCAAAGTTGCTCCAGGCCCACGATGCTACGTCCCCTTTGGAGATAATCCCTTTGTCTTCCAACTTATATCTATTCCTATTTCAAGAATATCAGTACGTGCAAGAAAATTATTTAAATATACATAATTAGATTATTTCCAATCTAATATTGTATAAATATGATATATGCACATTTTATGGACGAAAAATTAAACAATTTTTCACTTTTTGTCAATTATACATACAATAGAATACCATTATAAATAATGAATAAATAAAAACAATAAATAAAATTTTTCACTTTTTAAGTTATCGTGAATTAATAATTGATTCAACTTAACAAAAGTGTCTGAACAAGTTATTATTATCATTTATAAAAATATTCTCTTACAGTGATTGTCGTATATTGCAGTTTTTTCTAAAAATTTTCACTTTTGATCCACTTTTAAATTGTAGTGAGATAATAATTAATCAATCTGCGAAAAGTCCATAACGTCTTGTAGGTACGTAGTTTTACAATTGAAAGTGTTATTCTTCGGTTAATATCTCAGTTTCTAAATTATATATTATTTAACTTAACATTTATATTTAATTTAATGTTATTAATAACTATTGATAAATCATTCAGTATTATTAAAACAATGTATTTTAACGAAATACAACATTTATGAAAAAAATCAGAATGTAGTAGTACAATTTTGTAACCATTTTTTTTTAAATTGTCAAAAAAATATTGCAGTCCCTTTAAAAATGAACCTGCTGTAAAAAAATGGAATTATAAAAAACTTTGTAGTTGAATAATTATTTAAGTATTATTTAAAAAATGTTCTTATCTTATCGACAAAAAGTTTATTTTGAAAGGCGAACAATTATTGTTACTTTTACAATAATAATTCTTATGGATCAAAGAACATTTATTTTCTACTTTCACGGATTCTTTAGATACAATGTTTAAATTTAAAAGAAGAATTATATAAATATATAACTACAATGCTCTGTTTTACCAATTTATTTTTTACTACAATGTGATTTTGGAAATACCTTCTTTCATAGAAATAATTTTAAAACAGGAAACTCAGTACATTTCTATTTAAAAAATTCAAATTATGAACATTTTAAAAAATTTAAATATTTAAAGAGATACAAAACTTTGTTAAAGGAAAATTTGTGTATAAGAAATCGAGGAAACATATTTTTTTAAGTACAATGTTCCTCGCCAATCTGTATTCCTACTACTGTGAAAAAAATTAGCATCAACTTTTCGTTGATGTAAGGAAAAGTTTTAACAAAATACTTGAATAATTATTTAGCTACAAAGTTTTTTTTTTTAATTTTGTATTTTTACTACAGAGCGACTTTCAAGAGAAAACATTTCACTTTCACAGATATAATTCCTCATCATACCAGAAAAATTCATTAATTGTTTATAAATTTTGTTAAAAGATTTTCCTATTACATTTTAATTGTTTTTTCATTAGTTGTTGTTCGTTAAGAGATTTTTTTCTAAGAATAGTATTTTCAATTGTAAAAGAGCATACCTGCAAGAAATTATGTACCTTTCACAGATTTAAGGAAACTAACTGATAAGGATCGCCATTTTGTGCCAAATCGTTTGAAACAAGTCAATTGTTTTCGATTCACCTGACTCTAAACTCTAAAGACAACAATGTACATCAACAAATTCTACAAAACTAACTTTTGAGGATCAATGAAATCTCCCAGCGATTATCAAGTTATCATTATTTTAAATAATATTCTCTTTTAATAATTTTCGAAAAATGCGGTTTTTTTCTTAAATTTTCAACAGCTCTACCAACGAAAAAAACAATAGAAAATTGATTGGAAATTGATTGATTAACTCAACGGCAAGGAAATGGGTAATTTGAAAGAAAAAGGCATTATCTTTATGGGGGATATCACATCGAGAGCCTGAAGCAACTTAGAATCCAGTGAGGGGTAGTGTCGTTGCGCAGTGGAAGGGGAAGTTTAGGCAGGTAGCCGTGGAGGAAAAGACGATCGCCCGTCCAACTATGGGCCGATGGTCAAGCTCTGCCATCCGACTGAATTTCGTACCTGGGGTCGAATCTTTTCAAAAACGCTGTATACAAGCGGTGAAGTTTTCATTTTTTCAAGGGGTGGTGTAGATTAATTGGGGGAGGGGGGAGCTCCGCTTATGGTGAAATTGACTTCTTATTTTTAGTAGGCACTGTAGGATTTTTTTCGAATTTTTTTGTCCAAATCTAATTTGGGTCAAAAACTAGCCTTAGAGATCCCGCGCCTTTAAAATATTTCGGAGTTTAATGAGGTTCAATTTTTATGACTGTTCATAAACTGTTTTCTACACAATTTTTCTTTTATCACTTAAACTTTTAAGATTTGTTGTGTTTTTTTGTTTTGTTTGTTTGTTTATTGTGTTTATTTGTTTTGTTTTATAATGAAATAGATTTGTTTAATGTAAATAAGAATTAAAATGGCTAAGGAATAGCGAAGCTATTTACGAAGCTTTTACCTCTATGGCTTTTGCTGCCCCAGTCTGCCCTATATGGACAGCGTCGTCTAGATACATCACCATAGAACTAACTAAATTATTAAATCGTTGTCTTTTTAAAATAATATGTCATATATAAAAATAATCAGAAATGATGAGAAATAATGAAAAATAATGTGGGATTCAGTATCGGAAAAATAGATTAATCAACATCTCTGCCACGGTCGATCCAAGATGGTATCGACCTATATATCTATTACTATAGTCAACTATAATGCAAACGTTTCCCTCTTTAATCTTTCAAATATTTCAATTGATCAATTGCTACGTATTCTTACAGATTTCAGTTCACAGCTCAAAAAGCCAGTAATACCTCATGAAGTAGTACATCAACAGATTTTTCGTAGATTTGATGACGTTTATATCCATATTCCAGCCAGATCTAAACTAACAGGACGGCATTATGTTAGACTGCGAGAAGATGTCATCATTGGAGTATACCATGGCGGTGTATATCAGCCAATATACGATGTCGAGTCCAATTTAATTTCAATAACCCTAACGGACGATCGTAATCACATAAGTAATCGGGATGCACCTAACCTTCCCTTCGGCGAGAGATTGGATCCAAATAGAATTGTTGTAGCCAGCTTTAATTAACATAAGTTGTATTCTTTTGAAAGGGTTGAAAATGAAAACTTTTCAAATATCTTAAACGTTCAAGATTCCTCAATCATTCAAGTATTCTTACTCGTGTATTTTTAAATGTAACTTTCAAATCAATTAAACAATGCCACTTAAAACACTACGTGTTCAGAATCATTTAAGACACACATACAAAATTCGAAAATGTTCGTTTTATTTTATGTAATCTTAAATTTCTGGAGAATATTTTTGTGATATAATGACATTCATCTAAAAAAAAAGTTTGAAGTCATTTGGTAATAATATGTTACGCTGTATCTTGATCTGCATTTTAAAAATCGCTTTTTTTCTTCACTCCGAAAGGGATCAACAAATTTCTTTCACTCTTGTCAAACAGTGTTTCGTCCACACCACATTCTTTAAGAAGCCTCTTGTTCCTATGTAACTTTGTCCATTAGTGTTTTACCGCCTACATTTCACAGGGATTTCATAAAAATCGCGTTAATTTTTCTCTTATTTTTTGTTGATAGGGCCAGGTCTCATTACCGTAAAGCACAGTGGGTGCATGTACAGAGTTTTATATTTCAATTATATAGCTTTATTTGCTATATTTTTACTTCTGGTAATGGCTCCTACACTACCGATAACATTTCTACCCTTTTTTATAAGTATAGATATTTCTTAATAAATCTTTGCATTGTAAATAAACTACAACGATGTACTCAAAGAAAACGTTATCTTGCCACAAAACCATCTTCCTCTTGCCTGTTTTGTTTTGAACGTCGTGAATAGATTTTTTACACGAACAGAACTATTTGGATGCAAGATTAGGTGAAGTTTACCTGCATAAGGAAATTTTTTTCTGCAAAAGAATTACTATTGAGACAAATAAAATTCTCTTAAGGGGGTTGGTTCAATCCGACTTTGAATTTTTTTAATAGGTACGGCACTGATTCCATATTTTTTCCGAAGGATTTGTGAACGAAAGAAAGAAAACTTGTTCAATATCCGGGGTTTTGCGAGATCCTCGGATCACAGTCAATCAAACCAAGATGGCTGACGTTCTTATAATACTTTTGCTCATATTCAAGCTTTTTATGGTTTCTAATCGTGCAGTGTACTTGAAAAGTTATGACACCGGCGCCAAGAAATGGCGGCCATTTTGATAGGTCTGACAAATGAACCAAAAAATGAGATCAAATTGATCCGAATGGAAAATCATTATGATCTCGAGAGTCAAATGATCGCTGGAGCAAAATGCTCTGCAACAAAATTGATCCTTTTTTTTACTGTGATCAATAGAATGTTAAAAACCCAAAAAAATTGTTGAGGAAATGATTATTTTCCCGACAAATATGAATTTTTCGAAAGATAGAAACCAGAAGGTAGCAGACGGCAGCATTTGAACGATTAGAATCGTTTGCTAATTTATTTGTTTACTCACAATTCTGACATAATAGAAGAATTCTAGAGTTCAACGGCTCTTCCAAAGGGCCAGGCCTTGATGATGGTGTCCGCAATTTTTGCGAAATACGTTGCGAAATGGAGCAAAAAGCAGAGAGAACTGAAATACCCTGTCTATGTTTTTGTAACTGCTTAACCACCAGACCAGCTGCATCTTTGCCGTTACCTTCACTCTACACGCGGTATCGGCGGTATCAGGGCGTGTAGAGTGAAGGTAAGAGCAAAGATACAGCTGGTCTGGTGGTTCACTACAATTACAGTTACAAAAACACACCCTTAACCTTAAATTTAAAAAGAAACTCAATTTATGTGAAGAAACATCCTTTTGTCATAAGAGAAAATTTCTCTGAGAGTGCACGTACTTATCAACTTGTTCTGCCGTCTCCTTGTCTTGGAAAATTTTGCATACTGTTATCTCATTCTTTCCTTTAGATATAATTAATTTTGCTTTAATCCGTTGATTTAAAGGCTAATGTCCGTTATCGTTATGCTTGTATTCAAGATGCTCAACATATTCTCTGTAAGCTTTGAATTGATTCTGCCATGACAACCATATTATCTGCAAACACTAACCCACGCACCTTTTCTTGTCCGAGATCCACACCTTCTTTGCCAAGGAGGGCCATTCTTAGCATGCGTTTATCCATAAGCGCATTCTTGCCTAAGACCTTGCCTGATATCGAACTAGGCTCTCAGTTTAAGTTTACTTGAGAACAATTTTAAAAATGACCTTTTTAGACCGAATAGTGACCAAAATTTACTATTCTATACCCCAAAAAGTAACTAAAATTGACTGAAAGTCACTAACACTAATGTCAGTAATGCTCTTTAGATTACAAAAAATTTCGATGGATTTTATAAGAAATCCAGGTGAATTTGAACGAATTCATGATAAATTAAAAAGATAAACAATTAATTAAATAATGTTTACTGGAGTTAGAGCAATTTAAGGTGTATTAGAAGAATTCGATGAAATTCATCAAAAGTGAAGGTGTGCAAAGAAAAATTCAAGTTAATTGATCAAAATTTTAAACATCCGAAATATTCCACTGATTTCAGTAAAATTGACGTGAATTTAGAAGAATTCAAAGGAATTCAAAAGAATTTAATAAAATTCCCATAAGGATACAAGGTGAGTTTTTTTAACCTTCATCAATTGTTTTCAAATTTATTAGTTATTCCAAAAAATTCATCGTAATGTTCAATAAGCATAAAAATCATTCCATCTAGAAATAATGATATATAATCCAATGAATTGCCAATCGATGTACACCAAATTTTAATAAGAAGTCTATAGTAACGTAGTCGGAAGTTGCGCACGGAGCGTAGTCTCGGCTCCCTCGTTGTGGAGAACCGTCGCATGGGGAAAAGTGGTAGGAGAGTCCCGCGAACATTTGAATGTCTGTGGCTGTGATGAGAAGACCGCACAGAGTAGAATGAAAAGAAAATAGAGCGACAAGTGATACGTTGTCATCAATGCAAATACAGGGTGGCCACTGGACCTAGAAATCAGGAAAATCAGTCTTTAAAATTGCATTTTAAAATTCTTTAAATATAAATGTACGCAAAAATATTAAAATAGAACATTTTTAAAGTTAAAGATTTTCGAATTATGCATTCTAAACTGACTGATATCATAATTGAAAAATATAACAATTTTTCTATTTATTTAAAACACGGTTGAAATCAAAGTTGGATAGATTAATTTTCTAAACATTTGTAAAATTCCCGGTAAAAAAATTAATTCACTGTTATTTCCCGATTTCCAGGTCCAGCGGCCACCCGCTTTTTGCATTGATGACAACGTAAAATTTGTCGCTCTATTTTCTTTTCATTTTTCTCAGTGCTGTCTGCTCATCACAGCCACAATAATTCAAATGTTCGTGTGGCTTTCCCACCACTCCCCCCATGCGACGGTTCTCCGCAACGAGGGAGCCGAGTCTACGCTCCGTGCGCAACTTCAGAATAACAGAATGGACTCTGTCCATTCTGTTTATATACCCTGTTTTAGTAAAAATGCAATAGTTGCTTATTCAGTTAAAAAATACATTCTTATCTATAGCAGATGGATTTTCAACAGAATACATGAGAGAATACATACGAGAATCTATTGCTACCGACTTTTTGTTAAAATTTGGTACGGATTAGGATGTTGAGTTGAGCCCAGGCTAAAAATTCGTTGCTATTTTAGTTTCTTGTTTGTTTTAATACTTCAGTTTACAAGATATGAACATAAAATCAAGCCTGAATTTTTTTATTTAATCGTTGGTCAGTCAGTCGCCAAGTGTCATTGAAATCGGCTACAAATTGCGTCGACAATCCACTAAATGTTCAAAATACATGTTTATTCCAGATAAAGATTCTTGGTATAGCTTTTTTAATCTTGATAAGGATTCGCTACCACGTCTTTCGATATTGTTAGGTATATTGCAAGTATTTATATCGTAACATACATTTTTTTACGTTTAATGTACAAAACTTTTGTTTTTTAATGATTTGCAGGCTCGAAAATGTCTTAAATAAGAAATGTTTTTATCGATGTACCCATCCAAGATATAATAGAAAAATTCCTCCCCCCCACCCCCACACAATTCAAAATATTTCATGTAATTTATGCACGGTCACTAAAAGTTCTACATTCTACAATAATAACTTGATGTTTGGTACCATCAATTCTCTAATGAGTAAATTAATTATAACTACCCGCTATCCTCGCAGCGAGTGATCGAGTTGCTTGGAAGCAAAAGAGAAGAGCTGGTGTGGAAGAGGGGCGTGTAATTTAATGGGCGCGTAATGCGATGTTAATAGAATGGAATATTGGGCAGTCCTCGTAAATCTTGGTCAATTTGTCGGAGCCATTCGCCTTGCTCCTGGGCAGTGCCGTGTCTTCCACTCGGTTCGTTCATCCATACACGTTCATCACCATCATCATCATTATCATCAGCATGCTTCTTCGGTTTTTTCATTTTTTCTATTTTCTTCTTTTTTAGACACCCTGTTATTTCACTTTTACCGTTGCTCGTTCGCATTTCCTTAATTTGTACCAAGCCAACAAGAACCCAAACTTTTCGATCTCATATAGCACGAAGCAATAACCATTGCATCCTCATTAATCACCGACTTCACAGCCTAAAATTCTCTTAAAACAAGGACAAATAAGTTGAGTTTTTAGGCTGAAAACTCGAATGTATTAAAATACATTTGAGTACTGAATATGGAAGAATACTTTTTCAATAACAAAGTTAATTTTCAACCATGAAAGATAAATTGCCAGTCCAATAGTTGAATTTTTAATAAAATACAGTGAAACTCTTCTATAGTACCGATTTTGGGGATGGCGGTGAGTGGGAACTAATTCATTATAGCCCGTTCCGCTTTTGTTTGTTGACACTTCAGTGCACGCCTGAGTGACAACCGCAGATCCCGCGGCCCCCGCGCAGCTCCTGTTATACCTACTTGTGGCGCGGTGTCAATTCTCGGAAGGGCTATAGAAGGGAGGGCTATTGAAGAGTTTTACTGTAATAAAATTTGTAACCATATAGTTGCATTTTTTTCTACCAAATGTTCGGCGTATTTTCAAATAAAAAATATTAAACTTGAACAAAAGGCAGTTGCAATTTTCCATAAAATAGTTAAATTTTCAAGCCAAAAATTCTAACTTTTTAAAAGGCAGTTAAATCTTTAACCAAGAAAGATAACTTTTCTAATAAACCAGATAATTTTTTTCTAAGTCGAGTATTGCGGCAAATTTGGCCGTATTTAAAGTTTCTAGTACGTCTTATTTTTGTGCCAATAAGGACGTTTCTGTTTTGATCATAATTTTTGCTACTTTGAAAAAATAGTACAATATTTTGCGTATTTTTTTAACGGGGACTTGGAAAAGGGGTTCGAAATGTGACCAATCACACTTCTGTGACCAATCACACTTCTGCGACCAATCACACTTCTGTGACCAGATACCGGACCAGAAATTATAAATACGGCCAGAAATGCCGTACTACAGAATTGAAATACGGCAAAAAATTTCTTCTAAAAAAAGAATGTTCAAAAACACAGTGAATTTTCAACCAAAATAGATTACTGTAAAAAAGTAATTAAACTTTCGACAAAGTGTGTGAATTTTAAACAAAATAGTTTAATTTTTAACAAAACAGTTAAATGTCCAACCAAATGGTTGAATTTTCAATAATAATGTTTATTTTCGACTAAATAAAATCAAACTTGTTAACTAAATAGTCGAATTTGAAGCCTAAAAGACGAATTATTCAACGAATTTTAATTAAGACAGATTAATTTTCAGTCAAGAAGTTTGAATTTTCTACCATATAATATTATAAATTTCCAAACATGAGACAACATTTTTTAAGGCCAGTTCAAATTTTAACCCAGATATTTTCCCTACCTTCAATTCACAATTCGTCCAAACTCAACTCTTCTTCCACTACTTCCCACTCTTCTCGCTTCTCCACCTGACACCATCCTTTCCCTACTTCCCTTTCCAGGCCTCACTTAACCTATCATAGTTATGCTCATTTTCCCTACTCCCCACCCTCG
Source organism: Belonocnema kinseyi (assembly GCF_010883055.1). NCBI lineage: Eukaryota > Metazoa > Arthropoda > Insecta > Hymenoptera > Cynipidae > Belonocnema > Belonocnema kinseyi. Next base: position 65,402,091 of record NC_046665.1, read on the forward strand.
TTTCCCGTTACTTTCCTATCACCCGTAACTTCCATTCCCATAATTCCCTCTGCATCCCATATTCCTCCCTTATTTTCCCTTATTCTTCTACTAGCCCCTTATTTCCCCTTCTTTCCCTTATTTTCCCTACTTCATCTAATTCCACTATTTCCATACTTTACGTACTATATTTCCCCTCAAACCCCATCACTTTCCCTATTTTCCCCCACTTTCATCTCCGTTTCCGTAGTTTCCCTTTTCTCCTTTACCCTCATTTCTCTTACTTTCCCTGCCGTCATTTTTTATTACTTTCCTTACTTCTCAGCCACCCATTTCCCCTATTTTGCCCCCGTTTCTCCTATTTCTATTCCACTCGGACCTGGCAGAAATCATAAGGGTTATTTGCCCGCATCTACAAAACCATAAAAAGTTTATTTTCAGCCAGATAGTTAAATTTTCTTTCAAAATAATTTAATTTTCAAGCCAAAAATCCGAACTTTTCAGGCAACAGTTGAATTTTTAAGCAAAAAAAGTCCATTTCACCCAAGAACAGAAAAATATTAATTTTGCACCGAGACGATGAATTTTTTCCAACAAAGACTAATTTCCAGAAAATATATCAAGCTTCAACCACCGATATTAATTTTTTATTGAAATTTGGATCTTCAAGAACAACAAAATTAATTTTTCACAAAGTAGTTCAACTTTTAACTAAATAGTTTAAATTTCAACTAAGAAAGATCAATTTTCAACAAAAAATGTAAATGTTGATATTCCATTCAAATAGGATGTTTATTTACATTAAAAAAAAAAAAAAAACAGTTGAGTTCAACCGAAAAGACGAATTCTCCGCAAAATACTTAAACTTACAACCTAGTAGATGAATTTTCAATGAAAAAGTGAATCTTCAACTGTAAAAACAAAAAATCGGCAATTTAAAATATTAATTTCCAATCAAATATTAAAATAATTTTCAACAAACCAGTTGAATTATCAATCAAAGAGATGATTTTTCAACAAAAAATATTTTAATTTTTAACTAAACAGTTGAATCATCAAACTGAAAAGAGGAATTTGAAAAAATAATGTTTAAAATCCTCAAAAAACAGATAAATTTTCAAATAAACAGTTGCATTTTACACCAAAAAATATTAAGATTCCATGTAAGAGATTAATTTCGAAACAAAACAAATGCATTTTCAACAAAGCAGTTAAATCTTCAAACGACAAATATGGCCCAACAAAACAGTTGAATTAGAAAAAAAGTACACTTTCATCCAACTAGTGGAAATTGTAATCAAAATAGATGAATTCTGATTAGGGGAATACGGGAAAGAGTATGAAGTATGCGATAATCTAAAATTAGAAACTTCTTTCAATTCAACTTCTTAACAGAAATTGGACGCAAAATAAAAAAACCCTCTTTGATTCTGATCCAGGGGTAAAATTTTCAAAATCTATAACTTATAATCGGATGAATTCAAGGTTAATTGCACGAAGCAACAAACAACGCAATAATGAAGAATGACGAGAAGCGAGGGGATTGGATGTTATATTCTTGACAATCTTGACGGTTCAATGGAATCAAGGCACCCGCGTCCTTTCTCCAGGTTTTTTATTTTATTTTTTATTTTATTTTAGGGGTTGCAGAGAAATAGAGAGAGAGAGAGAGAAAAGATGGGTAAAGGCGAGTGAAAAGGGAGAGATAAAATTTAAGGGTGGGGGATAGAGAGCGAGAGCGAATAGAGCTCGTGTTTCCGCCCGGGCGAACAACAATGCCCGCAGACAAATGAGCATCCCGCCTCCATTGTTTGTTCCATCGGCACTGTACAACCTCTCCTTGTGGCCCCCCTGGTCCCTCGTATTCTTCAAGTCCCCTCCTACCCGGAGAGACCCTCCGGATCTTCGAACACCCGGCTGGGGGGTCCCCGATCAACCTGATGCGGGCCAACACCGATTAAACGTCGCTGCTTCGTCGAATCTCCATCAACGGACTTCGTTTCGCCTCCGATGATCACGAAACAATAAATTCGCTTCAACGATTCTCTTCAGTTGCAAAATTCGTATACAAAGACTTTGTCGATTAAGAACCAATTAATTTGTACCCGTAACTTCTGCAAACCTATTTTTTTCCTTTGAAGGAAAGAATTTTTAGTTTAGGGACCACACATAAACTGCGTTACCAATTTTTTGTTATTTTTATCCCCCCCCCCCCCACCCTCAATCCCTTAACCCATTTCCGTCACCCTCGTTGACGACAACATCTCAACAGAAACGACGAATTTTCTGCGCGACGTTAAGTATTCTCTCGCTGAACAGAGTAGTTATATGTCTTACACCCGCCTCAAAAATTAATGTAGCTCCAAATTCTCCCGAAATAAGGAAAGTAGGGTGATTTTTCATGAAAATAGGAGATTAATAGGGGAAGAAATTCTTTTGAATAAAATTAGTGTAAATACAATATATAGAAAAAGAGATTAATTTTAAATCTAAAAATACGAATTTTCAATAACGGGAACATTAATTTTTAACCATGCAGTTACATTAACAACCACATAGTTGAAATTTTAAGACAGTTTTGAATTGTCAGCAAGAAGTTCATTTTCAATCAAGAAAGATGAAACAATAACACAACTGAATTTTCGACCAGAAAAGATGACTAGCAATTTTCAAATAAAAAGATTAAAATTCAACTAACAACAGTTTTATTTTTAATCCAGTCGTTGAATTTTCAAGCCAAGAAAGAACAAGCTTTAGAAGACAATTGGAATTGCAAGCTGAAATTTCAATTTTCAATCAAAAAGTCAACCAAAAATTATAAACCCAACGCAGTTAAATCCTCAACCAATAAGATCAATTTTCAACAAACAAGATTAGTTTTCTAACTAAAAAGTTGAACTTTAAACAAAATACATGAATTTTTAACCCAAAAATATAGTTTTCCCACACCTGCATGAAAAGTGCGATTTTGCATGCCTTTAGAGTGAACGCAAAGTTCACTGTAAAAAAAGGTTGTGGAATTTTAGTACGCTAAACGTATGTAAAAAGTGGACTTACGCGCAGCGGCGGGAAATTAGTATAGAAATGTCTAAAATTGAACAAAAGTATAAAATTCTCAACTGAACTGAAATTTAATATGTGACGTTAAATAAAACAATGGAAGATGGAAAAATTCTCCAAAATATCAACCTAACCTCTAATACTTAAATCATTAAGATCATATTAAGAATATATTTATGATTACGCAAGCTTATATGGCTTAAAATTTATAATTTAAAAACAGTCACTCGCATTTATGCTTTCGCTGAAAGTGAGCAACAAAGTTTGCAAACAAAATGTACGTTCGCTTATAACACACGAACAAAAGAACGAAAAAAAGCTCTATTGCGAAAATTACACAAATGTGGAATATTATACGGATAAGCCCGAGAAGTTGGCAACCCAACTCTAAAATAACAAATTTTTTTATATGAAATCGTTTGGTGGTCGTTTGGTGGTGTCTGGTGGTCAACTTTGAAGGTTTGGTGGTCAAAATTGAAAAAGTTATTGATTTTTCAAATTTGGGGTGCCAACTTCACGGTGGCACAGCACTTTTTAATATTTTCAAAAAATTCTTTTTGGTATCGTTTGGTGGTCGTTTGGTGGTGTTTGGTAGTCGACCGTGAACGTTTGGTGGTCAAAATAAAAAAAGTTATCGAGTTTTCAAAATTGGTGCGTCAACTTCCGTTAGCACCCCACTTCAATTTTCTTTTTTAATTCCTTATGACATCGTTGGTGGTCGTTTGTTGGTGTTTGGTAGTGATTTCTGAACGTTTTGTGGTCGAAATTACAGGATATATCGGATCTTTTAGAAAATGCATGTGGCCCGTGATGGGACTCTGTGCATGCTTTTGCGCATGTGTGATTGGTGCGAAATTTGAATTTGAAAATGCTCTTTTTTAATGTGAATGCTGTTTGGCAAGTATAATTGCACATAATTGTAGTTTTTAAGTTTTTCAACATTATAGGTTTTATTATTTTTGAAATCTGAACTCTCTTATTATTTTATATTTTAAGTTTTTCGACTTTTAATTACAAGGTAATCTTTGAAAATTGACTCAAAGTCCTCGTCCGGAAACTTCATTAAGGCAATGTACATTGAAATAAGTTTCTTTACTGTAAACTAAATCAAACAATACTTAAAAAGACAACTGTAACAGAACCATAATTCAGTATCAATTCAGTATCGCGCACGGACTTTGTATTTTTCCCCCATTTGTCCATCTTTTGCAATACATTTTATTCTCAGCTACCTTCAAAAACGTATAATTTCAATCAATTTATATTATTAAAATTTATAATATGCATTAGCATTGTTTATTCAGAGCTACATCCAAAAATGTATCATTTCAATCAATTTGTAATATTAAAATTCATAATATTCATTAGTATGAAACATAAGTATTTTTATTGCTTTGTTTTTATATATTTTTTTTAATCTTGTTTAATGAATATTATTCATTAAAAATGTTTAACTCTTTTTTGGATGAACAACTTTTGTCAATCCATTTTTTTCATAGTTTGTGTCGTTTGTTCAAAAATGGAATCGTTTAATTTTTATTTTGGTTTTTTTACGTATGAAACAAAAACCACGCATCCTATCAAACAAGTATTGAAAACAAATTTGTAGTTCTTTTTTGGTTGAACACCTTTTGTCTCATTATTTTTTTATGTGGCTTGTGTCGTTTGTGTCGTTTATGCTAAGTTCCTCTAAATTTTATAAAAGGTTATTAAAGAATAGTGACAGAAATTAAGATTGAAGAATTAGCTATGAACTGAAGTTCCTGGATGGTAAATAATATTAATCCTTTAAATTTTGTTTGTATTTTTTTGGGGGCATTCTGAAAATTTAGCAATAATTCCAAATTCAGACAAATTCTCTTCATCTAAAAAACTCATAAAGTGTACTGTAAATTTTTATTTGAAGATTTCTTGAAGAATTCTACACTATCATGTGGAAATATGTATCTACAGCTAGAAGAGGAAAGTCACATTTTGAGTAAACGAGTTGATAAGGCAAGAGAGAATTTTTCAGAAGTTTTCTTCTATGTAATATTTTTAGGACATGCAGTTTCAAAATTTCGTGTTCTTAATAAATATTTATCTAAAATCCGTTTTTTTTTCTGCGGTAATATAAATATTGGTTCCAAAAAGTTTGTGTAAGTGTATTTCTGAAAAAGTTCATATATTATATATTCTTTTTAAGATTTAAAAATCTTTTTCGAGCGCTATAATCCATTGAAAAAATATATAATTCATTCTTGAAGGATAAAAACTTATTAGCTTCTCATTGCAAATATTTTCGCTGCAGAATAGAGAAATCTAGGTAACTATATATGAAACTACTATCAGAAAGCGTTTAAACGATTCTTAATTTTCTTTCAAATTGATACTGAATTATGGTTCTGTTACTGTTGTCTTTTTAAGTATTGTTTGATTTAGTTTACAGTAAAGGAACTTATTTCAATGTACATTGCCTTAATGAAGTTTCCGGTCCAGGACTTTGAGTCAATTTCCAAAGATTACCTTGTAATTAAAAGTCGAAAAACTTAAAATATAAAATGATAAAAGTTCAAATTTCAAAAATAATAAAACCTATAATGTTGGAAAACTTATAAACTACAATTATGTACAATTATACTTGCCAAATAGCGTTCACATTGAAAAAGAGCATTTTCAAATTCAAATTTCGCACCAATCACACATGCGCATAAGCATGCGCAGAGTCCCATCACGGGCCAGATGTATTTTCTAAAAGATCCGATATATCTTGTAATTTCGAACACCAAAGTTCAGAAATCACTACCAAACACCAACAAACGACCACCAAACGATGTCATAAGGAATTAAAAAACAAAATTGAAGTGGGGTGCTAACGGAAGTTGACGCACCAATTTTGAAAACTCGATAACTTTTTTTATTTTGACCACCAAACGTTCACGGTCGACTACCAAACACCACCAAACGACCACCAAACGATACCAAAAAGAATTTTTTGAAAATATTAAAAAGTGCTGTGCCACCGTGAAGTTGGCACCCCAAATTTGAAAAATCAATATCTTTTTCAATGTTGACCACCAAACCTTCAAAGTTGACCACCGAACACCACCAAACGACCACCAAACGATTCCATACAAAAAAATCTGATATTTTAGAGTTGGGGTGCCAACTTCACGGGCTTTATACGGACGAATCTAAAATCACTATAAACTGGAGAAATTTTCGTTATAAAATAGAATTTTATGCGCGGTCGGTAATTTTACCAGTCTGGGGAATTTGACTCTGTACAGCGTGAGTCCTTTTTTACACAATCTGAACGTAGTGATTTTCAACACGTCGTATGAATTCATGCAATCATAGAATTAATCAATTAAACCCGTAAGAGACGTCATTCTACACAACATGTGGAAATTTGCTTTCTAACCTGTAATTTTATTGCATTTAAAGTAACATTTTATATGTGTAAATTTACACTTTGGAGTGCAATTTTAAAACGTGTTTTCGACAGTATAAGTGATTTCAGAGCACTGGAAAAAAAGACAGTTGACGCATGATAAGTTAGCGATTTGAACATTTTGCTTCCTAAGGAAGAAATAAGAATTACGGCAGAGAGACTTCATGACATATAACCTCAATGCACATATTAAATACACACAGATTGCTTTTTTGCGATTTACTCTTGCAGGCATAACAAACTCACACTTTTCTTATAAAGGTGTTGGAAAAATTATCGCTTGTGAATAGGGAGAGAAGCGATGTCACTTCCTTGTCGGACAATATACTATTTTTCAACAGAAAAGTTAATTCCCTATCAAATAGTTTAATTTTCAACCAAGAATATGAATTTTCAACTCGAAAATATGATTTCTCATCGAAATAGTTTAATTTTTAAACAAAAATGTGAATTCTCAAAAAAAATTTATTTTCTACCAAACAATTAATTTTTTACCAAGCAAGTTATTTTCTACCTAGCAGTTAATTTTTCATAATAAAAAAGATACATTTTTAACCAAATAATTTAATTTTCATCGAAAAATAGAAATTTTGAAAAAATGTCTATTTTCTACAAAACAGTAAATTTTCTATCAATCAGCAAATTTTGTTTTTATCTAAATAGTTTAATTCGATACCAAATTGTTGAATTTGTAAGCCAAAAAATGAATTTTCTACAACACAGTTCATTTATCAACCAAAAAATTAACATTTGTAACTAAAATTTTTTTATAAGGTGGTTTATCTCTGAAGCAAATAGTTTCTTTTAAAAAATAAATATAAATTTCATCATTTCAGTAGAAAAGATTTTAATTTGAAATAAAAAAAAAGTTTAGTACAACCAAAAATTCGAATTTTTAACAAGATAGTGGAATTTTCAAGCAAAAAAGATCAATTATTAATTTTAAATATCAAATTATAATAAAAAATGTAACAGTTACATTAAAAAAATGAATTCTCAACTTGAAAAAGATTTTTCATCGCAATAGTTAGATTTTCAACTAAAGAGATGAACGGATGAATTTTCAACTAAAATTATGAATCTTCAAAGAGATTAAGTTAAAACAAAATAGTTCAATATCAACCCAAAAGATTTTTTAAACAAGAAGATTGATTTCATGAAAATGGAATAGTTAAATTCACAGCCAAAATAAGGATTTTTGAAGCAAAAAAACTAAATTTGTAACAAAGTAGTTCAATATTTAACCAAGTATTTAAATTGTGGATAAAAATATGACTTTTTTTATGAAATAGTGGCATTTTCAACTGAATAAATTAATTTCCAACGAAATGGTAGAATTATTAACCAAACGAGATAAATTTTGAAACAAAAATATAATACTAGACTTTTCAACCCAAAATAGTTGGATTTTCGCATTCGGTTCTATTAATTCACTGCGCATTCAAGCGAAGAAAAGAGATAAAGGGGAAAAACTGGAGTTTCTTGGAATCAGCGGGGAAAAAAGGAATGATAGAAAAAACGTGATAAGAATGAAATAGAGAAAAAAGTATTGTGTCTAAAATATAAAAGTCACTTTGAAACTTATTAACGTTAATTTCTCTGACCCCGCCCGCCCCCCCCCCCTTACAGAATAGAATACTTTGTATAAATAATGTGAAAATATGATAAACAATAACCTACCTATGTTGTTTATCATATTCTGTACATTTCTCTGTTAAATTATATGGGAGTAGTTTAAAGTTCAGTAACATCAAGGAGGAAACTGAAATATATTGTTTGCAGAAGAACACGAATGAATGAAAAAAAAGTTTTCGCGAGGTAACAGAAGCTTTTAAACGTTATGTAATAAAATAATACTATTTATAGTACACATAAAAGATTATTTTAAGTCCTTTGAAAATATAAATGACTCACGACAAAACATTCTATTACATTATTCCTATTCATGATCTGTAAAATGGTCAGAAAATAATGTTTGAAGGTATAATTAAGTCTTATTACTTAGGGCAAGGGTCTATAAATATTTGAAAATATAAATGCAGTGATAATCACTTTATTGAATTTTGCCTTAGACATTTTAATTTTTATAATTTTAAGTAATAATACAACAGAATTATTCAGATAGATTTTTCAATAAATGTCCCTAGGAATTCAACATATTTCTACACTTTGTGGAAAAAAAATTATCGGCTGTTTTGATAAAAGTCACACCTAAAACAACCATAACTTTTTACTATAATTCTTGTTACAATGCACTTGTTAATTCGCGCTTCACGAATTAGAGGATGGTGCATAAGCGATTATTATTACAAGGTGGCTCTTGCCACCCGTTAAGATACGTTGCAATATGTTTTTGATTGTACTTCACCACATCACCGTTTTGAGGTGCTATTGGATCACCTGGTCAAGTAAAGAAAATATAGTCATTAATTCAATTTGAGGATAAAAATAATAATTAACTTAAAACGCCTAAATTATACAAAATTATTGTTAGCGCACAGAAAAAACTGGAAGAGACGTTGCAGGTAATGGGCGAAGTAGTGTAACTGCGTATGAGGTAAACTCACCGTGGCGACTCAAATATTTCTCCGGCGGACTGTAACGTGCTGCTTCTATATATAGCATAGTCCACCACAGAAATTTTCGAATCACCACGGGAGCTTACCTTAGAAGAACTTACCCTGCTGGCTGTTACCTTACTTAACTTATTACATGCAACGCTTCCTATTCCTAGTTTTTTCGAAGTCTATAAATAATAATCGCCCTAAAAATGAAATTTTTTTACAAATCCCAACCATTTTTTATTAGTTCAAGAATATTATACATTCAAAAAATTTGATGTAGGTCGGTTAATATCTTCTAAAGATTATTCTCCTCCTTCCATTCACAGAAAAAACTGATAGAACGAAAAGTTTGAGGTAATCAGTCAAGCAGGGTAAACGCGAGGTGGATACAGCAAGCTGAGGTAAACTGTCCGTGGTGAATCACAGATGTCTCCGGCGGACTCTAATACAGACAACACATTACAGGCCTGTACCCACGGAAAGTTTACCTCAGTACGGAGTAATCAGCTGATTATCACCCGGCTTGAATGATTACCTGCAACGTTTCGTATCGCCATTTTTTCCGTGTTTGAGAAGCTGAAAATCATTCTTCAAATCCAAATCGCACTGTTAGAAATTTTTGTAGGAATTTTCACAGACGCGTGACTAAAGCTTTATGGAGAAACCGTTTATAAATTTTCCTAAACTGTAACTGAAATTTCAGTAACGCTAACTGAAAATTTCAAGAAGTTAATAAAGTTTTTCGGTTCATTAATTTTAATATTAAACATGTAGTCTTTATTTCTGCCGTGATTTGGAAGAACACCGTTAACTGCCAATCGGATAAGTCACCTGAAAGCAGTTAACGGTAGGCGGCTTAAGGTATTATACGAATAAAATTGTTTTCTGCGAATTGTTTTGAAATTAGGACTGTAGATTTATTAGAGCATTATCTAAATTTTGGTTTAGTTGGAAAAGGGCTGACCATTTCGAAGTTGAGATAAGTAAAATCCAAAATCGCATCTTATGCACGTAAGGCCTATCACAAGGTATTGAAATTGTAACATATTTTAGCATAACGTCTAAACGGTTCTGACCATTTTTTTCAAAAACTGAGACACGGTAGAAGGACTCAATACTGTGATTCTGTGAAAATTTCAGAATTTGTATCCATTTCGTTTATGAAGTAGAGCCCTGAAAGTATGAAATAACAGAGAGGTCCGATAATACAAACGGCTTCTTATGTATCTATATTATAAAATGATGTAAACTTATTGTATCAATAATATATAATCAAAGCCCATCTTCTATGATAAGAAGTTTTTTCACATTTGATTGAGTAAATTATATAACATAGTTATTTACATACAAACTTTGCTCGTATATAGTCTTTCTATCATTTTTATTTTTAGGACAAATATATACTGTAAATTTATATTAAAATTAATGAACTAAAGAATATTGTCTCTATATGTCACATGTTTTTAGAAATTTACTCATAAAATTTATATAAAATGTTATTTTATTTTTTCTACATAATATTTGTATGTAATTTTTTCGTAAAAAAAGCTGAATTTTCTACCAGAAAATAAGTTTGTAGCAGAATAGTTAAACCTTCAACCAAAGAATTGAATTATTAACTAAAATATGAATGCTGCACAAAAAAGATGATTCCTTAACAAAGTAGTTTATCAAAAATTAAAAAAAAAACTGTTAAATCCTCAAACAGAGAGAGGATTCACTTTTAACCAAACTGTAACATTTTAACTCAAGAAAGACGAAATTTCTCCTGATACCAATAAATTTTTAAATAAGATTAGAATTGAACTTTCAACCCAAACAGACGATGTTTCAACGAAACTGAAAAATTATTAATTAAATACGATAACTTTTTTAAAAAACTGTTGAATTTTTATACAAACAGTTGCATTTTTATCCAAGAAAGATGCCATTTCAACTAAAATAGATGAATTTATACATAAAAAAACAACTTTTTGAAAAATAGTTGAATTTTCAACCAAAACAGATTTCATATTGTTGCTTTTTAGCATCAAAATATGAGTTTTAAAAAACAAGTCCATTTTCTATGAAATTAATTGAGTTTTCAACCCAAAAAGACGAATTTTCAACACAAAATTGAATTTCCAACTAAAAAGGATGTCTTTTCAATAAAATTGTTAAATTTTTAAACAAATAATAAAATTTATAAGTAGAAAGGTAATCTTGTAGTTGAAGAAACTGAAATAAAAACTAATATAAATGCAAGGCAAATCAATTAATAACAAGAATATTATGCCAGGGTAATCGCAAAACTTCATTTTTAATTTTCTCTATAATTTCCCACTGACCAACTTTTCATTTTCCCTGGTCATATTAATATTCAAAGATCAGAATCTGGAACTTGTACAATTTTTACCCTAGAATATAGAAATATATAAATTCTCTCTGACTTATACACGATTCATTTTCTTTAAATTACTGAATTTTCCCTGGCCAAAAATATTCCCTGACTTTATAAAAAATTGTTGTTAGCTAGCTTCGCTTTTTATTCACTAGGTTTATTTGGCGTACGGTATACCCAAAAATGATATACATGAATAAAGTACACCCCTTCCGTAACGAATGATAACAAAATCGCTCGAACCCGCCGATTACTATTGATACTGTACCATGAGGAGTGCGCATGCAATATTATAATCTGCTTATTTCAAAATAACTTTTTACATTGAAGTTAAATATAAAAATTGAAAGCAACTTCAATTTAAAAATTAAAACCAAAAATATATTACAAAATATTTAAATAGTTTATCATACACAAATTCTTGCTGTAATATCGTACGATTTATTGACAATCTGATTTTTATATTCTCCAATTTCAGTTTAGGACGTGATATATAAGATTTTAATATTATTTTATTTAAGAATCCCTTTTAAATAAGAATAATACAAATAAAACAATATGGGCCCAATCAGGGCCAGACCGGGTTATCTCTGGACGCTGCGCTTGGGCCCCAATCGGCTATCACGTTTAATTTTGTGTCTGGCCACATCTATACTCTGTTCAGCGTGAGAATGATCGACCGGAACGATGAATTTTCGTCCAGTTCGCGCAAACTGTCATAAAGGCGTGGCTTAGAGATTTTAAATCTTCGGAAATCTTGCTGCGAAGGGCCTGAGTTAGAAAATTATTTTAAATTTTCAGAAACCGCTTCTGAAGTTAAATAAAAATTTAGTAAATTTAATATAAAAGTTACTGAACTTTGTTTTCAGTGACCTTATTTCGTAAATTTTCGATACTTTTTTATAGTATGTTAAATGTATCGGACAATGAAGTTAAAAATAAAGTTTTTCGGAACCCTGGTATAATATTCTTGTGTTAGTAATGTGTTTGCATTGTATTTATATTGTTTTGCAGGTACTTCTGCCACAAGATTAGGCTTTTAAGTTATAAATTTTATTATTTATTTGAAAATTCAACAATTTTGTTGAATACAGTCTGTCAAGTTAAAGCGTGGGTGGCTTTACTCGCAGTCGGTGAGGTGTATCGACATGATTTTGGTGTCAAAATATTAAGAAGAGCTCCCTCTTTCA
>NC_046665.1:65414796-65432580 GCF_010883055.1 Belonocnema kinseyi
AAAGAGGGAGCTCTTCTTAATATTTTGACACTAAAATCATGTCGATACACCTTACCGACTGCGAGTAAAGCCACCCACGCTTTAACTTGACAGACTGTAGATATCCTTTTCCGTTAACAATTCAATTTTTTTTTTGAAAAATCGTCTTTTTGGGCAGCAAATGCAACTATTCTCATAGAAAATTTCTTTATCTCTTAAAAATCACATTTTGATGCTGAAAAGTCAAACTGAAATAATTTTGGACGATAATTCAACTATTTTTTCATAATTTGTCTTTTTGATTGAAAAATTCATCTATTTTAGTAAAAATGGCATCTTTCTTAGATAAAAATGCAACTTATTGTTTTTGTTCAAAATTTATATTTTGATGTTGAAAAGTCAAAATAAAATTTTTTTCTGATAAAAATTTATTTTTTTAATTTGTATTATTGATTTAAAAATTCATTTGCTTTATTAGAAATTTTATCTTTCTTAAATAAAAATTCTTCACATTTTGATTGAAATTTCATTTCTTCTTGAGAAGCAAGGAGTGTGCGCATGCAACTGCGCACTTCTTTCAGTCACGTTAACTTGTATTTCTGTTACATTTGGGAATTTTAGGAATCTATTCGTAATTTTTAGAAAACGCTTCTGAAATTAAATAAAAATTGAGTAAAGAGTGACCGCAAAAATAAGTCTGAGTTGGGCCGTTTGTATGCCCTTGAATCCGGGCTTCCAATCTATACTAAAAGTTAGTTTATCATGAGACATTGGTCCGCTGAAAGTTTTAGGTTGGTCTCACTTCTTGTTTTCGAGATTTAATAGGGACCAGTTTATTCACATGACTTCAAAACTCAAAAATAGAAGTTGAAAACTTGGATTATTGTTTCTGAATCAACATTGATGTAAAACTAAATCATGAAGCATGATTAAAATTAGCTATGTGCAGCGTTAAATGAAATTCTTCATACGTTAGCCAAATAAACCTCGAAAAACATTTTTAGGGTCGAAAATAAACAGTTTATTTTGTTTCTTATTTACTTTGATCTTATTTTTCAAGGTTAAAGGTAGATCACCATTAATCATTTATCAATTAGAGATTTAACTGGTGTCTTGAACATTTTTCGCTATCAGTTATATAGATTAGGGATAATCCACCTGAAAAGATCAAATAATTTACTGTCAGGTAAAACAAAGAGAAAACTTTGGTTCTTCATATCTTGAAAAAAATGCAGACCAATCTGAAAGTTTAAGATGATTAATATCTTATAATGAACTAACTTTTACTATAGATTGGAAGTTCAAATTCGAGGGCACACAAATAGGCGATTTTTTCAGTCATTCTTTAATATAAAAGTTACTGAATTTTATCGTCAGCAACCTAATTTCGTAAATTTCAGTTTAACATGAGTGCAAGATTTCAAAGACTAATATATTTTATAGATTGAATTTTAGTATTTAAATTACCTTTTCCCTCTGGATACTTGTAAATCACCGCATCTCGAATCATTCCAAAAGGTTTAGTATTAGTACCATGGTACACCAAATAGTCATCCTTAAGTTCGACTGCCTGTTGTTGACGTGGCACTTGTTGTTGAATTTTCAATTGTTGTTGACTTGTCGCTGATTGTTCACTTGTAGCTGGTTGTTGACTTTTCATTTGTTGTTGATTTGTCGCTAGTTTTTGACTTGAGGCTGATTGTTGACGTCTATCTTGTTGAATTATTCGGCTTGGCATTTTTTGTCCCATATGAATTTGTTGCTCGACATATTGTTCTAACCGTATACAAAGATATAGTCATTAATTAATTTCAAGTTTTAAAAAAGTCACTAAGTTAGTACTATTAAATTGTATTAAATTTTGATTGTACTAATAATAAATACTCTTGAAATTTAATTTAAAAAATTAATTTATATTCCGAACAATTTTTTACTGGAAAAATTTTATATACTAAGAATCTATGCAAGGTCGGTTAATATTTACATGTGTGTCTAGAAACTTGTAGTAAATACTATATTTTATTTCTAAGCACTCAGGGGTTGATTAAGAGGAAGATTTTATTTGGGGGGGGGGGGGGGGGAAACCTGAAGGCCAAACTCGTCCCTTCTCTTGAGAAGCTGGGAATCATTATAAGAACTGGAAATTAATAATATAGTACTTTTTGACTCACTGAAAAACGTACTAAGTTTGCTAAGTCTCTCCACTTCAGCTTCGCCGTTGCATCTCAACAAGAAAAAAGTTTTAACGGAAGTGAGATGTGAGCACAAGAAAATCTGGTTGCTTTAAGGTAGTTGTGCCGAAATGGGACCCTACTTACGGATTGTCTAAAATTTTCAGAATATGTAGAAAATATTGTTATTTAACGATTCATATCCTATTTAGCTGATTCGACCGTTTCAAAAGCCAGAGACGATCAATTATATTTTGTACTTTTTGCATGGGTCTCCTATAGCTAACGTGGGCAATCACCACATTACAAAGTTTATTATGGAAACGAAGCTTACCATTGAGCTTAAAAATACAGATATAAAGAAAAATATCGGGCTGATTTTATTTAAAAAAATAACAGTTATTGACAGTTTAGCATAAAAGATATAATCTTATAAAGAATAATGTTTCTGTTCTTGCGTGGCACATGGTGGGGGTAGGCAGTGACGATGTGGCAACACTATCACTCAGTATTTCTTAGACCACAGTTCCATAGAGAATGAGTCTCTATAACTCTCAAGGCCGTCAACACAATTTTCTCCGAGAATGAAAATGCGACGTTGCCACTATCGTTCTCTTACGAACTGTTACTGTGAATGTGTGTATTCGTATATACAGGGTGCACATGATGGGGCTTACATACGTGGCGCACTTGATTTCTACCCGAATTGCACAACAACAGGGAATAAGCCATTGTACAGGGGCATTTTCATATTTCGTGCCTTCAAAGTTACATTCGGGTCGGCCATTCCATCAAGTCCGTGCATCTTCGGATCAAGTTTTTCATAGTTTCCATGGTTGCGTTCAAAACCTCAAATGGATACAAGTGTCAAAAAAGATAGGTTATGTTATGTAGTAATTACGAATAATAAAAGTGTTTAATTAATAATGAAGTGAGACTTGTGGACTGAGAAGTAAACGTGAATTTTCTTCTGTGTCAATAACATTATGGAATGGCTGCTGAGTGACAAATACTATAAATACTATAAATACTATAACTATACTATACTATACTATTACTATACTATAAATCGGTAAAAAGGTGAATCCGACCATAACCTCGAAATAATAACAGATCGGCCCGGCATGTTCATTATACTTTCGATTGATTATTCTTTACCAAAGAAATGTTTTGTGGTTTTGTATGTTTATAACTGACAGCGTCGGCAGAAATAATTTTAACAATAATAACTTAATAATAATTTAACAATCATTACTTATTAATAACTTTAATAAGTAACACATTATTTCTGAAATTTATAACTGATTTCCATTTTTTTTTACTGATCGATCATAGATAAATTCACATCAGGAAATGCAGATGGATTTGGTGCATTTCAGCTAGTTTACTTCAATGAACATTATTGGAAAACCGTTATCTCTAGACCTTATCCCAAGACTGGGGATTGATCAGCCTAAAATTAACTGAATTTCAATTGATAAAATATTTAGGGATTTTTTTGTATTTTAGACAATGTTTTCCCTGGACTTCATTTCAGAATTTGGTTTGATCAACCATTAAAATAAATTAGAGACTCGTTGGTGATAGAATTGTTTCAAAAATTTATCTAGACAAGATAATTTAGCCCAGCATTGTTATTCCATTTTTTAAATAAATAATTCTATTTTCGAAATCGCTATCTCTGGATTTGATTTCCAAACTGGCATTTGATCAGCCTTTAAAATTCATTCTAATTCATTTTTATGATATAGGGTATCAAAAAGATATCTCGAGAAAATTTAACTTGCCTGAATTTTAATTAATCAATTATTTAGGGATTTTTTCATATTTTAGAAAATGTTTTCCCTGGACTTCATCTCAAAATTTGGTTTGATCAGCCACTAAAATGAATTAGAGACTCGTTGGTGATAGGATTGTATCTGAAATAAATCTAGACAAGATATTTTAGGCCAAAATTGTTATTCCATTTGTTAAAGAAATTATTCTATTTTCGAAATTGCTATCTCTGGATCTGATTTCCAAACTGGTATTTCATTATGCCCTAGAATTAATTATAATTCAATCTGATGGTATAGGTGTATCAAAAAGATATCTCGAAGCAATTAAACTTTCCTGAATTTTAATTTATAAAGTCTTTTTACATTTTTTTATTTTAGAGAATGTTTTCTCTAACCACATTTCAAAATTTGTTTTGATCAACCACTAGAATAAATTACAGACTCGTTGATAATAGAAGTGTAGAAGAAATGAATGCAGAAGCGAGATTTTGAGCCAACATTTTTATTTTAATTTTTTCAGAAATTTTACTATAATTATCTATTATATCAGGTTTAAATGTTAAAGTCATACATTACTGGTACCTTATCATAAAATAAAAATCTTTTAGTGTAATTCAAATCTACTCGGCCTAAATAGTATTGTATGTCTACATTTATTTCTGATACAATCTTATCGCTAACGAGTCTTTAATTTATTTTAGTGGTTGATCAAACCAAATTTTGAGATTAAGTCCAGAGAAAACATTTTCTAAAATACAAAAAAATCCCTAAATATTTTATTAATTAAAATACAGGCAAGTTAAATTTCCTCGAGATATCTTTTTGATACAACTATATAATACAATTGAATTAGAATACATTTTGAAGGCTGATCAAATGCCAGTTTCGAAATCAGATCCAGAGATAGCAATTTCGAAAATAGAATAATTTATTTAAAACATGGAATAACAATGCTGGGCTAAATTATCTTGTCTAGATAAATTTTTTTAACAATTCTATCACCAACGAGTCTCTAATTTATTTTAATAGTTAATCAAACAAAATTTTAGGATAAGGTCCAGAGAAAACATCCTCTAAAATACACAAAAATCAATAAATATTTTATTAATTAAAATTCAGGCAAGTTAAATTACCTCGATATATCTTTTGGATACACCTTTATCTTAAAAATGAATTAGAATGAATTTCAAAGGCTGATCAAATGCCAGTCTTGGGATAAGGTCTACAGATAACGGTTTTCCATTAATGTTCATTGAAGTAAACCAGCTGAAATGCACCAAATCCATCTGCATTTCCTGATGTGAATTTATCTATGATCGATCAGTAAAAAAAAAACAATGGAAATCAGTTATAAATTTCAGAAATAATGTGTTACTTACTAAAGTTATTAATAATTAATGATTATTAAATTATTATTAAGTAAGTATTATTTATACTATTACTGTCGACACTGTCAGTTCTAAAAATACAAAACCACAAAACATTTCTTTGGTAAAGAATAATCAATCGAAAGTATAATAAACATGTCGGGCCGATCTGTCATTATTTCGAGGTTATGGTCGGATTCACCTTTTTACCGAAATCGCTGTAAGTAATTGTAGGTAATGTCAATTATAAATTTTTGCATGTAATATTTTATTCACTTTATTCAAAACAAATCCTGTCTATTCATAACATACCTTTTTTATGCTGCAAATAAGCGTTAAACGCAATTCACTCTTCGCCCACTAAAAGCGCATAATATTATTACCAATTTATAGTATTTTTCACTCAGAAGCCATTGTATAATGTTATTGGCACAGAAGAAAATTGATGTTTACTTCTCAGTCCACAAGTCCCGCTTCATTATTAATTAAACACTTTTATTATTTATAATTACTACATAACATGACATATATTTTTTGACACTTGTATCCATTTGAGGTTTTGAACGCACCCATGGAAACTATGATAAACTTGATCCGAAGATGCACGGACTTGATCGAATGGCTGACCCGAATGAAACTTTGAAGGCACGAAATACGAAAATGCCCCTGTTCAATGGCTTCTTCCCTGCTGTTGTGCTATTCGGGTAGCAATTAAGTGCGCTATGTATGTAAGCCCCAGCGTGTCCACCCTGTATGACGTTTCTACGCGAGTGTACAAACTCAATTAAAATTGTTCACCAGTGGTTAGGAGAGAACTTGGGTTAGATTGCAGAATAGGGGCGTCACCTGTCACCTCCGTTTTGGCTGGGAAAAAATTATTTGGCAACAATCTATTAGAATCTTTAATTGAACGATCAATGAAGCGATTTGATGAGGCAAAAGTTTTAAATTATTGTTACTATGATGTATCAAATATGGATCTGTCGCGATGTATCGGAATGATCATATTTAACGAGAAGTTGTAAATGGATAGGAATTTGACACAAATTCTATTTTTACTGATCATAGGGGTGCCTTCAAGCCCCCACGAAACGTTGGAAAAGGGTAGGGTTCTGACAAAGTTATTTTTGTTACCTTTCAAAGAGGTGTTTCTGGCCGTTTGGATGTTTAAAAGCACCTAAACAGTGAGTTTAATATGATCTTTCCGATATCGTGACATACCCATATTTAAGACAACGTGGTGACAAAAGTAACAATAATTTTAAACTTCTGCCTGGTCAAATCCCTTCATTTATCGTTTAATTAAAAATTCTAATAATTTGTTGCCAAAAAAAACTGTTTTTCTACACAAAAAACAGGAGATGCCCCTATTCTGCAATTGCATCAGAACATGTCGTTTCTTGCATCTATCTGAGCGTGAAATTTTGAATGTTATTGTCGCGTGACAACTACCTTAACTAGAATCTTCGCTACTATGAGGTGATTACTAGTCACGTGTCTTCAACGTAATGAATGGCAGGTAAGAATATTTTTAATCGTTTTTGATTCTAATTTTTTATTCCTTCCAATACTCATCATACTGCTATTTTTTCATTTTTTCTAGATTGCCTCGTGAATCGATCGGTAGTCGACATTCTAACCGCATTAAAGAGAAACATTTTATGATTTTTGGGAAAAGTAAAAAAAGCTCTAAAATTACATAGAATAAAATCATCTATCTTCTTCGAAATTACTGTGTTCAATAGATTTTGTAATTACACTTTTAAAATGCGTTAGATTAATTGATTATTTTCATTAATAATCGTACATTTTATAGAAGAACTTTAACTTTCTAAATTTCCAATTGATAATTTTGATAATGATTATAAACGCTTGATTTTAAAATATTATAACTTTACCTAACAAAGTTTTTATCAAAAAAAAATGTACTTTTTACTAATTGCCTTAGCAGAATATAGTACATAAGAGATTCGACGATGCTGCGTTCGAAATCTGGTAATTGTAACCATGCAACCTAGTCGCAATAATCAACGCATAGTTGCTGTGACTAGATTTTCTCATTCCAATGATCACTTTTCGTAGGTGCCGTAACGGTTAAGTCATTTGTCGATACAACTAGAAAAAGTAGTTAAGGGCATTTTTAACTATACACAACCACATTCTCAGTACTTCTGGTACATTATTAATATTGTTGTTTTTATGACAATAATAGTAATAATAATTATTATTGATAATAGTACTCGTTTCCACACCACCTATGAAATAAAGTAAATGGCGCTTTCTTTCTTGTGGTTCCCCCCTTAGGCCTAATCCACATGGGCGGATGAATGTATGGATTGATGAATGAACTGATAGATGGATGGATATAAGAATGAATTGAAGGATGGAAGGATGAATTGATGAATGTATCGGTGGAGGGATGGATTTCTGGATTATCTTTTTCCTCTGTCGATATATTCATCAATTCAATCAATTCATTCATCAATTTATTAATTACTCCATCCATCCATGTGGATAAAGCCTAATTGAGAAACCAAAAGAAAAAAAACGCGCCCTTTACTTCATAGGTGGCGTGAAAACGAGTACTATTATTAATAATGATTATTATTACCATTATTATTATAAAAACGACAATAATGATAATAATAGTTTAATATTATAATAAAAATCATAATGCAAACAATTTACAATTAATCGATTATATCTTAAATTTCGTGTGACATTCTTTATGTATACACTACACTTAACATTACACTTAACTATGAAAATATTCATTTTACAAAAGAATGTTTTGAACAAAAGTTGTAGCAAATTGCATCCAATATAATTTCAGTTGAGAGTTTTTTCTTTTGGGATGCACTAAATAGGGCTGCCGTGATTTGAGATAACACCGTTAACTGCAAAATGAACGAAGCCGAGAAAATCGACGAAAACTGTTACAATCCTTACTCGCGTGTGTCGCGGAGTCTAATTCATTTTCTACAGTTTTTTTGTGTGGTTCTTAACTAATTTGCATATAAAGTTTTCATTTTTGCAACAAAAATTGTTAAAAAATGTTAATTAATTATCTAAAATGCAATTAACGGTGTTGATTGGGATGCTAAAATTCAGAAAACGCCATAACGGGCAGTTACGGCTCTCTTCGAATCACGGACCTCAGAAATAGGCCTGTCGTGATTTGAGAAAACGCCGTTCACAACAAAAGAATTTCACAGCTAAAAATAAATGGCAGTTACGGCGTTTCTCGAATCACAGACGTTTTTTTCGAGGTTCCATGATTCCGGAGGACGGTGTAAACGCGTACAGACCTCTTGAAAATCACGAAGGCTCGAGATCACCGCCCGATAGTTTAGTAAAGTCCGTAACTGCCCGTTGCGGCTTTTTCTCGAATATTTCTGTGACGTATTCAGCTATCTATGATTTTGTCTTGCAGTTAACGGTCAGTTACGGCTCTCTTCCAAATCAAAATGATGGCAAAGCTTAAAGGGGGGTGTAGCAAGCTTAGAATGTTTTTCAGGATGTCGAAAACTACGATATTAGCAATTTTGATCTCTTCAGCATTCTTCGTCAGGTAACAGTACCTATTCTGGGTATGGACGATTGAATCATCTGTGCATGAGCGTTCCCTAAAACGTTAGGCAATTGTTCAGTAGCAACTTTATGCTGAAAACCAAACTCATCAACGACTTCGTGACTATGTATGTGTACAACAGGCCGTGCTGGGGGATTTGAAATCTTTGGATTTGAAGTCGTCGGAGGATTAGCATTAGGATCTGACGGTTGTGGACTTGATTCTGTAACAGCAAATACAGAGATATTTTATTATCAAATTTAGTTGACGAATCAAAAACGTTTTTGATCAAAAATAAAGTTATCAAAAGTTTAATCGTAGTCAGTAAAAATTAAAATGCAACTTTACAGAACAAAAAAAGTCAAACTAGCTACTGCGCGCCTACAAAAAAAGGATGCCATAGCCTGGGAAGTAGCCTATTAAAGCGTTAATTAAGTCGTTCAAATCTACCCCTCCCATACTTTTCTTTTCCCCCTCACCACACATAAGCCTGTCCTTTTCTGTTCTTCAACATACCCTCCCTTTTCCTAATATCCTTCCCCTTAGTTTCACCTTTCAATACTACCTCATGTTCTCTACTAGTAGGGTAACATGCCGCCTCTAGCGCAGCCCGTCGAAAAAATCTTTGAGTTGCCACGATGAGTTTACCCCAGTCGTGGTTACCCTGCTGGTTGTTAGGTAACAGTCATACTTCGCATACTCCCTGCAACGTTTCTTACTCTTAGTTTGTTTAAAAAGATAAATAGCCAGAGAGATGGGAGCGGATCAGGTCATCAACTGAAAGAAAACGATTTTACAAGTTGTAAATTGTTTTTATTCTTTTATAATACATAAGTTTGCCCCGTTCATTGATGTGAACGAGAAAGACAAGTGTTCTGAACGTTCAATCGTAGCTTTTTCTTATAGTATGTCATTGTTATAATATAGTAAATTAAATTCTATGGATTTTGCGGTAAACTTTGATTTAAGCTTTTTAATAGACATAGCCATAGAAAATGAATGTTGCGTTTAAAGATTAACAAAATAAATTAAGTGAGTAATGGTATTGACCATGAACTAAGCATTTTGAGTTACCAGGAAGTGAGGCAAACAGGAAACCGTAAAAAAAACGTAGTGCGTGTGTGATTACTCAAAAGGAATAAATAGCTCACGGAGTCTCGTCCGAATACTTTTTCGTTGATCAGGAGAGGAGGTCCCAGCACAGCGCGTCACTAGGCATAGATGAATCAGCAAATTCCAGTAACATCCCCGAGTGCAACCAGAAGC
The DNA here is from genome assembly GCF_010883055.1 of Belonocnema kinseyi. Taxonomy (NCBI): domain Eukaryota; kingdom Metazoa; phylum Arthropoda; class Insecta; order Hymenoptera; family Cynipidae; genus Belonocnema; species Belonocnema kinseyi. The sequence goes on from NC_046665.1 coordinate 65,424,929, forward strand.
GCCAAGCTGGATGAATCCAAAACAAATCAGGCAGGAAGTCGAGCCTTATCACAGGAAGGAACCGCCACGAAGTACCGAAGCTACGTTGAAGTAGGTAGCAACTCGAAGCAACACACAGGAACGCAACATCGACAAGCACAAAGGATGAAAATCCACGAGCACACCGAACACTTTTCTGACGAATTATATGAAACACACAGAAAGAACAGACTTGTTCAAGGCACTCAGAGCAACGGAACTAGCCGAAAAACTCAAGGCGTTTTAGGAATCGCCTGGTTTCTCCCCTCTCTCGGACTACCGGTAGCAAAGAAGCAAGTGAAGGTCAAGGTCTACGATGGCGTTCTAAAGTTGAGTCAACAGTCTTTTCAGAATTAGTGCAACCTTTCCTAATCGATTTTTTATTTGGTCGAAATTCTCGGAAATTGAATTAAACAGGGCCGTGGCAAACCCGAAAATAGAGAGCCCGGTAACTGCCACTGCCAGCCGACAAACAATGGTAAACCGCTCTTCAAAAATTCTCAACCGCTCTTCAAACATTCCCGCCCGCCTTCGTCCTGCCAGAGGCGAATCAGCTCCAGAAATAGATGTAATGTCAAGTGGAAATAATCTGATAATTGGCCTAATGATAGTTGAGGACGCTGTCTTGACAGGTACCACTCGGACGGTGTTATATGGCTCCGAATGTACTGCTATAACTCGGCCGAATGGTAATTTTCCTGGGGGATATCTCTCATCGATGAAGAACACCATTTTACCTTCTTTCATGGGAGATTCTGTTCAATTCCACTTGTACGCAGCTTGAAACCGCTGCAGATTTTCCTTCGACAATTTGACCAGTAGTTTTGTGTCATCTGCCAAAGATGTTGTCATTTTGATAGCCGGTTGATTTTGATTTTTTCCAAATTGGGTTCTGGGACGAGAGTCAAAGGTTGTCCAATGAGAAAATGCCCTGGAGTTAGGACACTCAAGTCGTCTAGGTCCTCAGTCACAGGACAAAGGGTCCTTGAATTCAAGATCGCTTCTATTTGTGCTAGTACTGTTGATAGTTCTTCCTTTTTTCAAAGTATCTACTGCAAGCGGGAATTTATCTTCTTCATCGACCATTACTTGCCAGAGTGTCCTAATAGCAAGGAAGGGGGCACAATCAAGGCCATAAGTGACTGTGGAAAGTTAATACGTGGTGATCTGTTGACCTTCCATCCAAAGAATACGTTGGTACTTGCCATCATCTCGGTGAACCTTTATCTGCCTGTACATCTTTTCGATGCTCGATGAAAAGATGTACCTATGTTTCCGAAACCATATTAGGACGTCGAAAAGGTCAACTTGGAGCTTTACACCTGTGTGAAGGATCTCATTTAACGACATCCCATTTGGAACTCGCCGTGCACCGTTGAAAACAATTCGTAACTTGGTGGTTGTGCCCGAGTCACGAACTACTCCATGATGAGATAGATAATAGGCTGAAGCTGGCTCAGTCTCTTCATCGCGAATTTTTACCATATGTTGTAGTGTTTCGCACTCATTTAGGAAGGATGAGTATGCTTGATAAAAGGTTTGAACGTTCTCAGATTTCCGTTGAAGGCATTTCAGCATTTGTATTGCTACTGGCTTCGAATTTCCTAGCTGTTCCGTTGTTGCTGAAAAGGGTAATCGAACAATGTATCGACCAGACTGTTCTATACTGTGAGTGGATACATAATGATCTTCACACTGCTGATTGGCTGGTGTAAATGATTTATTAAAAGTTATTGCCATTTCTTCTTGTTGCCAGAATCTTTCCAACGCTTTGTTTAAGTCGTGATCACTGGAGCAGTGTAATGGGCACACTTGGTTTATGGTTTGTGAAGTATCGCAGGGACCAGAGAGAATCCAACTCAATTTGGTAGATTGAGCAACTGAACTATTAGCCGGCCCTTTTTTGACGGGATCCTCAAGAAGCAGTTGCCCGTAAACATCTGCACCGAGGAGGATGTCGATTTGTCCTGGCTCGTTGAAGTGGGTGTCAGCCAGCAACAAGCTCTTGAGGTGAGGCCAACCAATACAAGGAGTATGAGCAGCTGGAACCTTTGAGGTCACCTTTGGAAGAATATAGGCACTTACGTCCACCTAGATTTGTGAATTAAAATGTGGTCGAATATTCAAGTATGCGAGACCCCTGCTCTTGAGGGTGGCTGATCTCCGATTCCAAGGAGAGAGATCCTTGTGTAACTTCGCGGAATACGAAGCCATTGGACTAGTATTTCAGAGACAAGAGATTCTTCAGACCCCTGGTCTAACAGAGCTCTGACTTGGATAGTTTCATTGAGGCTCTTGACTACTTCAACTTGAGCTGTGTCCAAGAAAACCTCTGTGGAGGCCTCCAAGTTTTGATGAGTGTAATTGACATTCTTCAATTCAGTTTCTCTGAGAGATGAGGTTACTTGTTGTTGAGATGTAAAATTGAAGTTCTTGCTCGAATCTCTATCGGCTTGGTGAAGAAGAGTGTGATGACGCCTATCACAAATTTGACATCTTCTTGTGGATCTGCAGTAAGCGACTGCATGGAACCCCAAACAATTGAAACACCGTCGATGTGATACAACAAAATCGGTCCGTTGTTTTGATGTTTTTTGTTTGAAATGATCGCAATGATAGAGCAAATATAGCTCAGAACATAGTTGACATTGGCTTTCAGAGGACAAGTGACCTGTATTACTTGAAAGAGAAAGATGCGACCTAGCTAAAGACCTTGAGTTCATCGATGAGTGGGTGGTCGTAGTAGTGTTCGAATGCTTGTAACGATGACATTCTTGTCATCAAGAATGCTCGGAAGCATGTCCGAGACGATGGTTCTTTGAATGACCCTTGAAATACCTCCCATACCTTAACAGATTAGGAATCGGGTTTCTGAACTGTCATAAATATAAAGATGTCATCCCAGTGATAAGCAGGTCGTTGCAATGTTTCCAAACTTTGAACCATTTGCATCGTCGACGTATAAAGTCGTTCCAGCTCGACAGCACATTCTCGAGACATTCTTTTGATTGAAAATAATGACTGGAGTTCCAAGTCGATTATAAGCCTAGAGTTCTGATAATAGGAAATGGCCGAATCCCGGGCCTTCAAGAAATTCTCTGGAGTCAGGGCGATATTTTTTAGAAGGTGGCTCGTTGAACCGATAAGGCTAGTTTTCAGGTACTGTAGTTTTTCCACTGAGGACAGACTTGGATTCGAAATGACGGGAGAGGTGAATAAACCCTTAAATTAGAGCCAGTCTGAGAGAGCTCCATCAAACTTTGGCAAGTCGATTCCAGGGAGTCTAGTTGAATGATAGATAGGTAGTGAAGATGGTGCTGGTTCAGAGGAAACCAGTGACGAAAGTTGATGTGTATTGTCGGTTAACGATGCCGCTAAAGATGTCATCTTCTCCACTGTTTCAAAATAACATTCATGAGTTGAAGAATAATAATCTTGCTCAAAGTAGGATCGCTGAAATACTCGCTTTCGTGCTTTGGAATCAACTTTGGATAATGCAAGATCAATTGCTTGATGGTTGTTGCGGAAATAAAGCCATTGTTCCTTGACTTCCTTGAGCCTGATATCGATCCTGTTTTTCGTGGTGTAATTATTTGGAATATTAGTTAGATTGAAATAATCACTGGAAATGAAATCTTTGTACGACTGCTGTTGATCTATTCTAAACTGGATGTGCTCGACTCTCATCTTGGGCGATTCCCTGACAATTCGATAACCTAAACTAAGATGAAATGTGTTACGTTCTTCTTGTCCTCTCTAATGGACTTGCATCTCTTCCAGAAAAATCAGTGATCCACTCCATATCCGGCTCGAAGGACCAAAAATGTTTAAAAAGATAAGTGGCCAGAGAGATGGGAGCGGATCAGGTCGTCAACTGAAAGAAAACGATTGTCCAAGTTGTAAATTGTTTATAGTTTTTTATAATACATAAGTTTGCTCCGTTCATTGATGTGAACGAGAAAGACAAGTGTTCTGAACATTCAATCGTAGCTTTTTCCCATAATATGTCATGGTTATAATATAGTAAATTAAATTATATCGATCTGCGGTAAACATTGCGGTAAAATTTGTGGTGAACATTGCGGTAAACTTTGCGGTAAACATTGTGGTAAAATTATATTAAACTTTGTGGTAAACTTTGCAGTAAACTTTGAGGTAAACTTTGCGGTAAACTTTGAGGTAAACTGTGCGATAAACTTTGCGGTAAACTTCAATGTTAGCTTTTTAATAGACATAGCCATAGGAAATGAATGTTGCGTTTAAATCTTAACAAAAGAAATAAAGTGAGTAATGGTATTGACCATGAACGAAGCATTTTGAGCTACCAGGAAGTGAGGCAAACAGGAAACCGTAAAAAACAGAGTACGTATGTGATTACTCAAAAGGAATAAATACCTCACGGAGTCTCGTACGAATACCTTTTCGTTGATCAGGAGAGGAGGTCCCAGCACGGCGCATCACAAGGCATCGATGAATCAGCAAATTCCAGTAACATCCCCGAGTGCAACCAGAAGCGCCAAGCTGAATGAATCCAAAACAAATCAGGCAGGAAGTCGAGCCTTATCACAGGAAGGAACCGCCACGAAGCACCGAAGCTACTTTGAAGCAGAAAGCAACTCGAAGCAACACACAGGAACGCAACATCGACAAGCACAAAGGATGAAAATCCACGAGCACACCGAACACTTTCTCGACGAATTATATGAAACACACAGAGAGAACAGACTTGTTCAAGGCACTCAGAGCGACGGAACTGGCCGAAAAACTCAAGGCGTTTTAGGAATCGCCTGGTTTCTCACCTCTCTCGGACTACCGGTCCCAAAGAGGCGAGTGAAGGTCAAGGTCTACGATGACGTTCCAAAGTTGAGTCAACAGTCTTTTCGGAAATAGTCCAACCTTTCCTGATGGATTTTTGATTTGGTCGAAATTCTCGAAAAAGTAATTAAACAGGGCCGTGGCAAATCCGAAAACAGAGAGCCCGGCAACTGCCACTGCCAGTCGACAAACAATGGCCAACCGTTTTCAAAAACTCTCAACCGCTCTTCAAACATAGTGTGTTCTGTGTTCTTGTACTTCCCCTATCCTAGGACCCCTCACTTCCTCTATTACCCCCTTCTCCTACTTCACCTTCTCTCATTTCACAAAATTTTTTTCCTGTAAATCATCAAAGTTAATATTTAATGGAATGAAAGACGCAATTAATGAAGGTTAAGTGTTATATTTTTGTGAAAGACAGTTTAATCTTTCTCTGGGAAATATATGTCTCATGAAAATCTCGATAGGATTGCTGTTATCGCTTTTGCTCAATATGTCGATTGGGCACTTTAAAAAACTCAAAGGAAGAAATGTTACCAAACTCACACACATAATTAAGTATTGCATTTCAGTTTAGGGGTGCAGTGATAAAGAAAATCACATTTGTTTGTATAATAGAAGTGAGAAAAATTAAAAATTGTATGTTTGCATTTTCAGTTAAAATAATTAATTTTTAAGCAAGAAAAAGGTAATTTTCAACAAAATAGTTGAAATTCCAAACAAACTGATAAATCTTCAATAAAAATAAAAAATGAATTCTCAACAAAAAGAGTAATAGATGATATTTCCACCAACAAATATTTTAATTTTCAATAAGAAAAACTGTTAAACCAAACAATACGAATTGAAAAAAAAGAGTTAAATTTTTAACCGAAAAAGATTGTTTCATCAATAAAAATAACAAAAATGTTATCGAAAATGCTGAGTTTCCAAGTCATACAGGCGAATTTTGGGAAAACAGTTGAATTTACATACAAAAATATGCTTTTTCTACTACAGCAATTGAATTTTTTTACTGAAAAAGACGATATTTCAACAAAATAAGTGAATTTTAACTGTAAATGATAGATTTTATAACAAAAAAGCTACGTACTTGAATTTTCAACTAAAAAAGATACATTTTCAACAAAAACAAGAATAGTTTTAATGTAGAGAAATACGTTTTAACCAAATGAAATAAACATTTAATAATATTGTTAAATTTTCAACCAAATAGATTCATTTTCTATTAAAGAATACAAATTTTTAACAAAATACATACATTTTTAAACAAAAAGATTAATGTTATATCAAAAAAGAATAATTTACAACATCATACATGAATTTTTAACCAAATAGGTTTCAAGCAAATACAGGATTTTTAAATCAAATACATTATTGAATTTTTAACTAAAGAATATGAATCTTGAACCAAACATACAATAATTGAATATATTTATCTCGCGCTTCGCGCACGAAAATTTATGTACCTCGCGCTACGCGCTCGGTCTATGTGTATTCCTTACACTTGTGTACAGAATTTTTAAAACTAAAGATCAAAGCATCGACAACAGTAATTTGGTAATTGTGAATTTCTATAAATGTATATAATTACAATTCATAACATGCATTGGCATTAAGCCACATCTAGTTTCATTGTTTCGTTTAAAAAAAATGCACATTCTTAAACAAAAAACTTTTGTTATTAAAAATATTGTTGCAACTTCTGCCGTTTTTTCAAATAATTAATTTAAGCATTTCCAATTTTATTTTTACAATTTAAAAGTCACACATGCGGTCTACAAAGCAGCCTGACCTTTTTTGACTTTTAAATTATATCCCTAACCTCAGTGACCCACACTTTGTCAATTGAACTTTCTACCTAAATAAATTTTGTAGATCCTTTCAAACTACATAATTTTTGTCCATTTACCTTTCACCTATTTTGCATAGTTTGACCACAAAATGTAATATTTAGACTTTCCATTATTCTTTACGCTGAGAAAAGTTGAATTTTAGATTTTTCAAGAAAATTCACAAAATTGTTTTGATAATCTTGTAGGGCATTCAAAAAGGAACATTTTTCTTCTCTTGACTTAAAAATATTCAAAATACGCTCGCTTTTGTAATTTTTTCCAAAATGCCTGGCTAACGACACATACAGACAGGCACATTACATATAGTAATAGTTTGTCATAAGGACAACCGAAGGATTTCGCCGGGAGCAGGTGCAAATCTAAAAAAAAACTGCACCTAATCCCAGCGAAATCGCGGCACCCTGAGGACATGGAGCAACCCAAGGACCACCGTCTTCTGGATTTTTCGCCGCAAGTGTTTTAGCATATTGCTGACACGCAGGCATACTTTTCTGGTTATTAACCAGTGAAAGCTTGTCACCTCTAAGAGCGCCGATGATAAGGACGATTAGCTTAACAGAATATTCCGGGTACAATCGTCGCAACTCCTCTCTTTCTTTTCATTCTCCTCGGCTATGATGTTTTTGTCAGCTGGTGCCGAAAATTCTATAACGAACATGTTTCGTTTCTCGAAGTCAAGAAGAACCATGTCAGGCCGTATATGCGGCACTTCTTATTCTCGTTAATTGACTCTACTCTCCTGGGAGCATTTAGAGGAGAGATATTAAGGCTAATGCCGTAAGAATGACAGACATGGTAATCAAGCACTTTTAGTGCCGCATTGTGCCTTTGGATGTAGGCCGTGCCCGCATGAGTTGAACAACTACATACGAGGGTGGATTGATAAGTTTCCGGCCTGACCAAGAGATGGCGCCACTAGGCCTACCTTGAGGTGGCGTTCTATAGTACCATCCTTAGATAGCT
>NC_046665.1:65432680-65473988 GCF_010883055.1 Belonocnema kinseyi
CAGCCTTGGAGGAGATTATGTTGAGAAATAAAAAAAAAAATTCTTAAAAACGTTGTTTTTCTTGGTCAGGCCGGAAACTTATCAATCCACCCTCGTAGTATGTGTGCCAAACGCTCTGCACGCCCTGCAGCTATCATCGGGAATGTCTTGGCTCAAAATGTGGCGACGGTATGTTAAGGTGGATATGATACCGTCTTGGCATGTTAAAATGAAATCCTCCGTGCCAGACTTCAATCCGGGTGATTTAAGAAAAGCAAAAGTTAGCTCACACGACATTGACTGATCCTCCACATTTCTTTGGAAGATTCCGTGCATCCTTTTATCGAGGAGTTGTTCACGAAAATTTTTCTCTTGTGCTTTCTTAATCTGGGCTTTCAGGAGTGAGTACTCGAGATAGATAAGATCTGATGCATTTTGCTCACCCCTAATACTGAAGTTAAGTTCGAGTGTTTCAGCAGCCTCCTCCGCTGATTTGTACAGAATCGCTTCTTTGCCCACTTCTTCATGCTTCCTGGCCATTTTAAGAACAAGGAGGGTCTCTTCCATTTGCGACTTTATGTGCTGTACCCAGAATAATCCTGTTTTGAAGACATTCAAGATTCAATATTCCGCGACCACCTTGACGGCGTGAGATGTAGAGTCGCGGAACAGAAGACTTAATATGCATGCTTTTGTTCATGTGTATAATCTTTCGTGTCCCGATATGAAGGGATCTGAGTTCGTTCTTCGTCGATGAAACCACTCCAAATGAATAGAGTACTACCGGGACGGCAAGCATCTTCTTTGCAGATACTTTGTTCCGCGTAGACAGTTCGGAAGATCAAATCTGCCGGATGAGACGTTTGTATCTGCTTCGGAGAGTATCCTTTATAGAAGTCACATCCTGAATGCGGCTCCGTGGCACGCCCAGGTATGATAAATCTCTTCAGCGCAAAGGTGTCGTATAGCGCTTATATCTATAATCTTTTCCTTAATATATGAAAATATTCTCAAACATAATTTCGAGATGTTAAATTCTTATAATCTTCAGATATTCATTCGTAACATCTAGAGATTATAAAACATGCAAGCATGCTCGCGCATCCGTTTTTACTCTGCGTCCTGCTGCGCGTGGTCTGTGTTTCGCAAATTATGTGTATATTATTCAGGAAATAAAACAAAGTTTGACCCAAAATTCAACGACTAGAACTAGTATATATTTTAAAAAATCAATCAATTTCAAAAGTAGATGAAATTCTTTCAGTTTGCCTGGACACTTAGGTAAATACAATAACCTTAAAGTCGTTGACCAGATTTTTTTTGCATTTTAAAATTTAAAAAAAATACTAAATAAAGCATTGTGTTTATCTTGGATTGGCGGAGTGCTAGAGATAGTGGCAATAAAGTGAGGCAAAAGAGAAGTGGGCTCATGGTGTCGTTCTGAAAGACACCTCTCTGAATGGTGACTTTGTTAGTTGTCACACGATTTTTACCAGATGAGATAGTAAATCTGGGTTTCCAAAGCGGCATCAATCTCTCTATGCATCTCACGATTTGTGGATGAACCTTTAAGCTTTTCAAAAGACAGATGATAAGTCTATGAGAGGTCGAATCGAAAGCTTTCCGGTAATTCATCCAGGCCATCGATAGGTCAAGCTAGTAGGACGCTGCATCTTTGCAGGCACATCTATTGATGAGCAGGTTCTCTCGACATCCTGCTACGCCTTTCTTTGAACCGCGTTGTTCATACATTTCTTGCCACACAGGTTCGATTGCCCGAACGATGTGCCATGTAACCCCGTTTAGGGGCCGCACTCGCATCGTAGCACTCTAGCAAGTCGCGATTTAGTCGCTCCGTCCAATAAAAGTCCCGAAATTCCGTCGATCAATCACATTGAATTGCATTGTTGGTCGATCCATTGTCGGGAGCCCTGAGAGTTCTATTGTTTTGAACCACACTTACTACACTATGTTTGGTGTTGTCATTGCTGTTCCCACGAGAAGCTAGGGAAGGGGGTACGTCCATCCTTGTAGAGCCCCGTATGCAAGGATAAGGCTGCGTACTCTACGAGATCGCCCGGTATCCCAGAGTCACCGTTCTAGATACCTCACCCAGGTGCCATGCAGCTTTCAGCACGGTTTTCACACCTCCGCTTGGGAGTTTAGTCCTTCGGGACCACCTCTGGACAATTGTTCGCGACTGACTATTCGCTTTTATAACCATATTCAGCAGAAAACCTCGGTACAGGGACCCGCTATCGGCAACCCGAGAACGCGTTCGGTGTCTTTGTCATAGGCCCTTCAGTTATACATATATGCCAATTGGAAACGAGTCAGGCGGCCCTCACTGTTTACGTTTGTGTCCCTCCGAAATCAGTCCAAGGTTATTTGTGGGCAACCCCCGACACTGGACTGAAATCGAGAGTGTGGTGTAGTTGAATTTTGTACCAAAAACGGTTTTTCATTCACTATATTCACGATTAGTGAAAATCTTGAAAATTTAATCAAATACATAAGATGGTATTAGATTTTCTGTAAAATCCATAACAAAATGTTGGAAAATAAACCGTGCAACTTTTGTCATCTACAGATCGAGATTCGATAACATTGAGTTTTTACCTTCATTTATGAAGTTCAAATATTTATTTATTCAAAGAATGATTAAACACTTTTTATGAGTACTCAGAAATCACGTGATATTTATTCGTTTTCTTGGTCCAAATTTACAAAGCATAATTTGAACATGATTTTCTTATTTTACATAAATTTTTCGAACAATTTACTTGATTTAGCGATAAGTTGAACGAGAGATTTCGAAAAGATGATTTTGCTGGAAAAAACTTGTACCTTGAATCTACATTTTTTGTCAATCGTCCAATAAAATAACTTCAACATGTATACGGATGTGATGCCATTTAACCTTACATACGGTTGTTATTGTCAGAATAGATTGTCTTTCGATAACAATTGTTGTAAACAAGTAACTTTTCTAGCAGTTTGGAACAAACATAATTCTTCTTTTTTGCAGAGTTTTTTTCTTTTCATCTGAAGGATAATATCCTAACATGATTTATTGACATTCAACAACATAATTATCAATGTATTTAAAAATTCATATAAACAAATTCACAATTCGAACTTCTCTTATTTATAAGGTTCTGCTTACCGGCGTAATCACTTATTCTTATCATAAGAATTATATTTTGCTGAGGAAAAGAACCTTACAATTGACAAAGGCCAAAACAGCTGTGATCATAAGAACTCATAAATACAATGATAATTTGTACTATACATTTTCAACTGGAAATTTTTTTGGTAATAATATTATTCTGAAGATGATAAGAAGTGACTGTAGAAAAAGAAAACATCGTGTATGTTTCAAAATGTGATATTTTTATAATAATTGTTGATAACAATCACAAGTGTTGTTAAAGGCAATTTCTTGTGTCAAGATATTATTATTGAGTGGAAAAGCAATGATTCACCGAAAAAATGGTGTAATGCTCGAAAACGCGAAATAAGTAAATTTGATTGTATTTTGGATTGTGATTAATTGTTAAGTTTGCATAACCTAACGAAGAATTCAGTATATGAATGCATTCAAACACAGAAAATGCACCAGATACTAGTTTTATCATTTAATTTGTTTATAACAATTAAAGAAATAAATTAAATTAATCTATAATGAAAATTTACATTATTCGAGAGTAAATTTACTAATTATTTCTGATTATAAGGAAATGTCGAAAAATATAGGAAAGAAAACAGTTTTTTATGAAAAGGATATTCTTTTCAGTTGTTTCAGTGTATTAACATTTTATTCAATCAAGACTGAAGCATAAGGCAGTAATTTAATTTACATTTATCATGAGCACATGTAACTTTCTTGTTAAATAAGAGTCAAAATGGTATTTTTACAATAAACGAAAATCACCATTGTTTTTGTTTTCATTTCAATATTTAAATTTTAATAATCATTTTGAAAACAAAAACATATATCAAATGATTAATTATTGCTAGTTCTATTAAAAAGTATTCTATTAAAAAGTATTATTTTTTTAAGATGAATACCAGGGCGGAGTGAAAATAATCAAATTAGTCGAATCGTTTCAGCTGAGCGAAAAATATCTGTGGGCTGGCACCCAAAAAAAGTAAAAAACAAATTTTGAAATCGATTAATATCTTCTGTTCCCCTTTTTGATTTGAAAATTCAAAAAAATTTCCCTATTGCTTCCAAAATTTTGACCAATTTTCTTCACGTACAGTTTTTGCTAGTGAATAATAATAAAAAAATTAAATTAAAAAACAAATTTTATTCTCAATTTAGAATTTTTCTGAAATGGCCAAAAAACATGTTTTTTTATTGAGTCATATGCAAACACTTTTTAAAAAGTGGAATATGTCGAAACTGAAATTTCTTCAGCTTCAATGAAAGAAAAATACTGTAATTTTGTTTTTCCAAATAAAAATTTTTTAAGAGATGTTTCCAGCGTTCCAGAATGATCAATTTTACGTGTTTTTGAGCGATTTTTACAACTTGCTTAGACCAAGCTTTCGGACGCAAAAAATTAATGGTGCTATTGTGACAAAACGATATTTTCGTAGCAGTAAGTTCATGGAATCATTTTATATACATACCCCCTTCCTATGGGGAGAGGGAGCGTTTAATGCATGGGGGAAACTTGTCAAGGAAAGAATTTTTCAGAATTATGGGAGGGGGGTAAGCAGAGTTTTTTACGCCCGTATATGCCATAAAAAATATGACCACCAATAAATCTGAAAAATTCTTTTGTGAACTCTTTACTAGCTATTCGCTGAAAAAGCAGGATATGCCATTGACAAATTTCCCCCCATGCATTTCCCATGATTCAATCAGCTTCTTTCTAAGAAGATATTGTTTTGCCCTTATAGCACAATCATTTCTTGCGTCTGAAAACTTGGTCTAAGCAAGTTGTCAAAATCGCTCAATTAACACGTAAAAGTGACCATTTTTGAACACTGGAAACATCACTAAAAAAATTTTTGTCGAAAGAACAAAATTGCAGTATGTTTCTTTCACTGAAGCTGAAAAAATTTCAGGTTCGACTTATTCCACTTTTTTTAAATATGTGCATAGGACTCAATAAAAAAGCCCATGTTTTTTGGCCATTTTCGAAAAATTCTGTATTTAGAAAAAACTATTTTGTTTCAAATTATAATTTTGTATTATCTTTCGCTAAAAACAACTGTACATAAGAAAAATTTGCCATGATTTTTGAAGCAATAGGGACATTCTTTAGAATTTTCAAACATTTGAATTTTCAAATCAAAATAGACATTTAACTTCTTAGATAAAAATTAATTTCTTTGCTTAAAACTTGAACTATTTTGTCCTGTTTTTTTTTTTTTTAATGAGTTTTTGTAATTAAAAATGTAACCGTTTCATGTGTGGTATAGTATTTATCTGCTTCACTTTAACATTCAGTTACTTAATTGAAAATTTCTGTCTTTTGTTAATATCTTGTCTTTTGTTGTAGAATATTATTCTTCTTGGTAAGGGACCATTCTATACCACGTGGACAGTTTAGGGGGGGGGGGGGGGGGGGGGGGGGGGGGTGTTTGTCAAAATTCCACGGCTGTCCACGAGGGGGGAAGAGGAGGGGACAAAAAGTGGTGAAAAAATGTCCACGTGTATATGGATAGCTCCTAACGAACTCACCTTTTTGGTTGAAAATTAATTTAAAAATTCAAAATTTTGTTGAAAATACAGTTATTTTCTTCCAAATTAATCTTTTTGTTTAAAGATTCAATAATTTTATTTAAAATAAAATTAATCTTCCTAATTGAAAATTGATCTGGTTGGCTGAAAATTCATTTATTTTGTTGAAAGTTTGTCTTTTTTTTTAGAAAATTTATCTTCTGGGTTGAAAACTCAATTTTAATATTATAAATTAATTTGTTTAGTATGTTGAAAATTCAATTATTTTTGTAGAAAATACCAATTTCTTTGTTGTAAATTTAACCTGTTTGTCAAAAAATCGTATTTTTTCTATAACTGTTTTTGATGAAAAATTAAAACATTTTTCGGTAGAAATATCAACTATCACAATTTTGGTTGAGCATTAATATTTGCTGTTGAAGATTCCATTCCTTTCCATTTTTCGTGGTTGAAAATTAATTATTGTAACTGAATATGAAATTCTCTTATTTCTTGTGTACAATCGATCTTTTTGAGTCTGTTTTGGTTTTTGACAATAAAGTTATTTTTGCTGATTTCAAATACAAATTTTAATACCGCTTTGTCTTTCTTCAGTCAAACAAAAAATTTTACATTAGTGAATCTTACATTGGCCAAAATAGCAACTTTTTTTTATTCCAGAAAGTAGTAACTTATCAAGATTTACAGAGGAAAAAATGGTATAGAAAATAAAAAATGTTTAAATATTTGCCAAATATCTTTAATACTCTTGGCGTTCCTTAATTGTGCAGGAATAACATAACTGTTGAGGACTTACAGAAAAAATTGTATAAACAAAATAAATTTGTTTAAGTAATTAACAAATATGGTATAATGGAAGTATTTCTCTTGATTATTGTATCATTTATCGCGAAAATTAATTTTCGCGATTTACAGGGAGAAAAAAATGATTCAAACAAGTAATAACTTTTTAAATTTTAAATTAATTAAAAAATACTTAAAAACTTATCACTTACCGAATCAAACTAATTCGTATCCAACAAATTAAAAAAAATACCGTTTTTAGCATGAATTTAATATAAAACTGCTATTTTGCATTTTCCGGGCACTATACAAGATATATACAAGGCACTATACAAGGTAAAAAGTACTTATCTTTTCCATTAAAAAAAAAAACCGAAATTTTCCTATTTAAAACCCCAGTTAAATTTCAAAAGGCGAACAAATTGGGTCTCATCTCTAAAGAACTCCAAAAACGTCTACGGCCAGCTTGGTTTAAATTTTGACATATGACCCGTATATTTCCGTATATTTTTAAAAATTATTTTTGGATTTAAATTGGTTTTATAACAAGTGATAACATATAATTAATAACAAACTATGTTTTAAGATCAAATTCTAATTTTGAATATGGTATTATAATATACGTAACTTACGTGCAGAATCAGGAAATATTATACAAATAAATAGCAGAGCGCAAGAAAAAATTCGCATGGTGCTAGGGACAGGACTGATTTTGAAAGAATTTTTTGAACTAAGATGATGTTGAATAGGTTTTCATTGTATATATACTATCCATTATTGACAAAAATGATTTACCAACATTTAGGCGGTGGGATGGAGTGGAGATAATAAAGTCTCGCGTAAAGCGTACATTTATTGCTAGGAAATAGGACAACTTTATTTACATTCCTTAAAACGAGTGACATTGGAATTATTGTAAACTAAAGAGTTGATTATACAAGTTAAAAAGTAAAATGCTTTAGAAAAGAGTTGAGTTTTAATACCCAAAAAATGAATTTAAAAAAGTTAATTTTTAACCATACAATATTAATTTTCAACCAAATGCATGAAATTTTAAGTATAAAAGATCATTTTTCAATTAAAAGTAACCAAAATTCAACCCGAAAGATGATTTTTTAAACAAGAAGACTAATTTTCTAAGAAAGGAATACACCAAGCTCTCGGATTCAATACAGTCTCGGGGTATGCCGGCAGATAGCTTTGGCCACAAATCGGGGGAATCCAAACGTAAACAGTCAAAGCTTTCTGAACCGTTTCCAATTGGAATACATAATATTGCGCAATATAATTGACTGCACGAACTGAGAAACTGAACCGAGCTGACAGAACCTAGGTTATAAAAACCGAGAGTTTGGCTTAGTTAAATTTTTTATTTTCAACAAAATAATAAAAGTTTCAACCAAATACTAGCATTTTTAACCATACGAGTGAAAAAAATGCTGTAATACGTACTCAATATTATCTAATTTTATAACGTTATTTCCACCACCCCATCGCTGTTATCGCTCGAAGAAATCCCCCCCCCCCCCCCCCCCCCCCCCCCCCCGGAACTATTACCGCAGTTTTTGGACGACCCCTCAGCAGTTCGAAACGCTTCTTTAAGAACAGAAGAATGAAGGAAGAAATCGTACAAGGGAAAAGATCGATGGAGGAAAAAATGCAACCCCTCATGACGATTTCCTTTCAGCAAGTCGTCTTCGAAGGGAACGTCGTTCGCAATTACGCAGCCATCTTACTTTCGCGAAAAGAAAAAAGAGCCAAGGGGAAGTAAGGCCGGGTGCGGTCGATGGCCGATATCCGGCATGAGATCTGCGAACCGGAACTGCAACGCGACGATCGAAAAACCAGAGACAAATGGATCGTTGTAATTGAGGAGATACAAGAAAACATTTATAGAAACCAAAAGTAACCAAGAGATCATTGCCAGAAAATTATATTATACTTATTCTTACAAAATATCAGGGTGGTGATTAAGGTGTCCAAAAATGCATTGGAAATTATTTTTCTCGAATTTCCATGCTTTATTTGGCTTCTTAGTTATAAACAAATAATAAATAAGCAATCGAGAGAATAAGTTTTTCAACAATCTCTTTCTTTTTTTGCGAATATATTTTTCTTAAATAAAACAGATATTTGAAATATTCTACAAATTTTCTACATACGGATCATATTAAATCTACATTTTTCTTGAAGTTCCTAAGAGCTTTTTTGTTTAAATTATAAGTAATATTTATTATTTGCCCTTAACTAAAAAGCAAAAGAAAAGCTGAAAATTTCAAAAAAATTACTCCACCAAACGATAGTTATAAACAATAATGAATTTCTACACAATTATGTTGCTTAACTTGCATGATTTATTACATATAAGTAAAAAAAAGACCCAACAAAAATCGTAAATATCTAGCATTGCTATAGGAGACGATATATATACACAAGAATAATTTGTTTAAATAATTATGTCGGTTAAATTGTATTGATTTTTACTTCTCTCTAAATAAAAAGTAGTCGAAAAAGTCGAAAATTTCAGAAAAGGCCACAACGATCTTGCATTACTATATGAGAAGAAGTTATAACAGTAATAACACAGGTGAAACAGTTATATATAGTTTATATATTCTGGATAAGACAATGATATTTCTCATTTGTTTTATGAACTTTTCTATGTCAAACAAATGAAAAATATCAGTGTTTCGTCCACTATACATAAATTATATCGACGGTGCTTAGGAGAATGAACACGTAAATTATATCGTTGTGAAAAAAAACACTTCTTATCATAACGCCATGAAAAAAAATCATCTCTATAAAATGTGATGAACAAAAATATATGTCAGTAAGCACTGTAAAAAAATTCATATTTTTAAACTCTGTGAAAAAAACATGTCTTGTATAAATACTGTGAAAAAAACCCGCATCATTAAATGGACGTAATAAAAAACATATTTTAGTAAACACTGCATAAAGAAACCCTTTTTAAGAAACGTCGTGAGGAAAAAGTTTACTCGTGAGAACGCCATGAAAAAATACATTTTTTGTGAAAACGCCGTGAAAAAAAACCTTATTCATGAAAATACCGTGATAAGTAACTTATTGAGAAGGCATCCTCAAAAAATACTTATGAAAACGCTCGGGAACCAAATCTTTTCACATCGTTTCTTCAGGTAAATAATTACTTTTTCCTGTTGTTATACTTATCATGGTTTATTATTTTATTAATAATAAAATATGTTATATAATTTAACATCAAATACTTATATTTTTTACATTAACCCTTTGTTGCACGTGGAAATTCTTACTCGGGGGTTTTTGGGGTCGCTGATTACGAATATGAAGTCAGAATTTTGAAAATTTCAATTCAAGATGGCGGATGCAAGATGGCGATTTCAAAATTTAGAAAAAAGAGATAAATGAGTATGAAAATCTCTACTTGATGGTTTTCGGGGTCGCTGATTAAGAATCTAAAGTCAGAAGTTAGAAATTTTCAATTCAAGATGGCGCATTCAAGATCGCGATTTCAAAATGTTGAAAAAAAGAATTATATGAGCTTGAAAATATATACTTGGAGGTTTTCGGGGTCGCTGATTACGAATCTGAAGTCAGAATTTTGACATTTTTAATTCAAGATGGCGATTTCGCTGAGTACGAATTTAAAGTCGGAATTTGGAGTATTTAAAATAAAGATAGCAGATTCAGGATGGCGGTTTCAAAATTTTGAAAAAAATATATATGAGCTTCAAAATCTGTACTCAGGGGTGTTTGGGGATCGCAGATTACGATCGCTGATCTACTATATACGACATAAATTGTAGTTAAAATTTTGAAGAAATTTTTAAAATTTACTCTTTCTTAGCGTAATCCATACATTCCATAAATGCTTGCGTTATTGAAATCAATGTATTTAAAATCTCATCTACGATTTCGAAGATTTGCATATCAATGTAAACTAAATTTAATAGACTAATTTTTATTTTAATTTAGTAACTTGAAAATCGTAAGCAGCATCTCCAAAAACCCCGAGTATATATTTTCAAGCTCGTATATCTCTTTTTCAAAAATTTTGGAACTGGCATCATGAATCCAACATCTTGAATTGAAATATTTATAATTTCTGAATTCAGATTCGCAATCAGCGACCTTCAAAACCCCGTTTTACGAATTTTGAAAAGAATCGAACGTTTATTCAGCATACTCGTCCACCATATTGGATCCGCCATTTTGTTTTTGGAATTTTTGATATCGGATTCATAATCAGCAGCCTTAAAAAGCCCATTATACCAATTTTGAAAAGAATCGAAAGTTTATTAGACATATTCGTTCGCCATATTGGATCCGCCATTTTGTTTTCGGAATTTTTGACATCGGATTCGTAATCAGCGACCTCAAAAACTCGTAAGTAATCGAATTTGGCCCATTTTATGAACATTTTCTAATTTTCGCCACCTTTTCCCGATTTTTGGCCACTGTGTGTGTGGCAGCGTAAAACACACGATTTTAACTTGATATTTATTTGTAGTTTTTTGCATGGTCCACCAATAACTTTTTTTTACGGCAAAATGACTATTATAGTTTTTTCCTTCGAAGAAACCAGTATAATTAAAAGTTTTAACGAACACAGTCTTTTTTCACGACTTTTTCAAAAATTAGGTTTTTTTTCACGGTTTTTTCATGAGTAAGGTTTCTTTTCACGGCGCTTATAGGAATAAGGTTTTTTCTTAGCATTTACCGAAATATATATTTTTTCGTAGCATTTTACTGAGATGTGTTCTTCTTCATGGTGTTTTAAAACAATGTTGTTTTTTCAAAGCGACCTGACAAACGATTTATTTTTCAAGGCGTCTTTGAAAAGAGTTTTTCTTCATAGCTTTAATTTGCAGGTTTTTTTCATAAGCACCGGCGATATATAACTGTTTCACTTGGGAATTAGTTTAAACAATTATGTTTCTTAATTTAAATTAATTATAACTTTGTTCTAGTTGGAAAGTGGACAAATAATTAAATATTTCCGTAAAAACTGCAATTTTATGGCATTATTCAAAAATAATATTATTACAAATAATAATAAATTGTCTAACAATCATGTCTGTTAATTTCAATTAATTATTACCTCACTCTAATTGAAAATCAAACAAAAAGTAGAAAATCTTACTGAAAAGTTAAAAAAAACTTATAACAAGTATTTGACTTATGCGAGAAGCAATAATTGGTAATAAAGAAACCTGCAAAAAATAATAATTAGCGCCAGAAACTTGCCAAACTTTTGGGGGTGATACTTCAAAAATAACTATTCATTTGTATGTTCTATAGCTAATTGTAAAGAAACATGTTCGGTTTTAAATCGATGTACCGAATGTTGACGATGCTGCATCAAATTTACAAAAGCCTTTTTTTGTGGGAAAGACATGTTAAACTTCATATTTAAACAATTTTCTTTTTAATTTTCGTTTATTCTTTGTTTACACCTAAGGAGCCAAAACAAAGAAATTTTATTTAGAACAAATCGGTGTTTTCTATAGCAATTAAATAAGAAAAGATAGTAATAAACAATAATAAATTGTTTAGACAATTAAGTTTGTTAACTTAAATTAATTAATGCTTTACTCTAATTAAAAAGTGAACAAAAAGTGGAAAATGTAATAACTTGCAACTTTCTAGCATTATTCTAAGAGAATAGTATTATAAATAGTAAGAAATGATATAAACAATTATTTTTTTAAAATCTAATTGATTTACTATGCTTTGATCTGAGAAAAAAGTTTTAAATAAGTTTAAAAATTCGGAAAAAAATTGCGACTTTCTAACTTTATTCTAAGAGAAAATGGTTAAAAACAATAATATATTGTTTACGAAATTTATTTAAATGTCTTGTTATGAGGAGAAAGTAGTATTTTACATATTAGAAATAATTTGGATTTTAAAACCGCAAAAGTTATAATTAGCGCCAAAAATTCAAAAAACCCAATTTTCTACTTATGGATTTTTTAGGGACCCTACAAAACAGACTTACGAGGCCGATATTTAAAAAATAATTATTCATTTGCATTCTATAGATAATTGTTAGAGGAATGCCTGTTCAAGCGGCTCCTTAGTCAAGGAAAATAATTTTCACGAAGTTTGTTAAATAACTGCAGTTTTCTATGTAAAATAAACAAAATTTACAAAATAAAAAAATTTTTAATCGAAAACAGAACTTTTTTGAAAAGTATCGTATGCGGAAGTAACTAACTTTGCTCAAACAATCAGAAGTCAATGTTTTTAAGCTGGAGACAGACCGTATCACGTTACAAATTTCTCAATTTGGCCTTCTTATTCTTTTAATAGAGTTAAGAATGTAACAATATTGCGTTATTTTATTAAACTTTTTTATTTTTTACGGTACCCATTTTTTTAACTTTAAAAAATGTATTTACAGTCCTAAGTAAATTATTTTATTCGCATCAAGCAATTAGTTAATTTCCGCTACTGAATTAGCAAATATATTGATCCATATTGATTGCACATTTTGATCCATTATATTTTTAAAATAATGTAAAAAATTATTATTTTTCTCAAGTTTCTTCAAAATAATGCAACATTTGTTCGTTTTCTTTAACTTTTATATTTTTCAGGTTTTCCATGTTTATAACTTTTTAAAATTATTATATAAAGTTCTAAATAATCTTTTTTACCAAGCAATTAGTTTTCCACGATTAAATTTTCTAGCAGTTTTTTGTAGTTCACTTTTTGCTCAGTGGAGTAATCATAATTAAATAATGTTAAAAAGTCCGGTCGAATCTCTTTCAGGCGATTGTAGCAAGATTTACTTTTTCAAGTTCTGTTATCTAATTATAAATATATTATGAACAGTTTATAAACAAACACAGATTTTACATGAAACATACAAATGCCTTCCGAAGACATCTATATTTAATTAATATAATCATTTATGGATCATTCCACATATTTTTTTTAATTACACCCAAAATTCTGCTTGACCATGTCAGCAGTTTAGCTCGCGATTCTTTTTCGAAAATAATATTTAGAAAAAAAACATTTTTTTTAATTTGACTTTTTTTCAAACATGCATAAAAAGAGAATTCATAACCCTTAGGTTGACCTTGATGATTTTTTATTAACAAATGAAAAGTCTCGATGATTCCTCTTAAAAAATGTCATTTTGTAACAACAATTCACGAAGAGAAGTTTTTATTTGATTACAAGATTTCTTTTTGCTTTCAAGAGATCTAGCTCGATATAGATAATATAGATACTTTTAGCAATAAATTCTGGGGTACAACTGTGCAAATATGTCAATGCTGTTAAAATATTATTTGTTTCTAACGTTGTAAATTGAAAACCGTTTATCCTACAAAAAAAACTGACGCAGGCGAAATAGTTTTATTTTTGCTCAGAGATACTAAGAGTGATTTTATAATTCTTTTGCTAATAATGAATTAAATTGAGTGAAAAAAATGTTTGAAGAAAGCACTGAGAAGTATTTCGAAAAAATGAACAAGCTATTCGTAATTAGGGGATTTTTTCAGACATTTTGAAGAAAAGGTATCTCGGGGACCTATTAGTGCATATATAATTTGAAGAAATATTTCTGGCATTTAGGGTCTATAGATCTATAGGGTTCAATACAACTGTGGAATTTGCTCTCAACGGACCCAAGTCCGATTCCTATTGGAAATGGATTTTTCATCAAGATTTTAATGTATGTACATTTTTTTAAACTAATATGCATAATAATAACAATATTAATTTATTTATTATAATTTAGGTTAAAGAATCTATTTGTTCATGTAGGAAAATATGCATTACAATATTGAAGTATGAGTCCATTTATTTGGTTTAAAACTAATATTTCTTACTTCAATTAATACTTCTTTGATTCAAAGAAATATTCCTCTCAGAAAAATAGGTCGAACTTTAGACACCCCCCCCCCCTTTTGCGTCATACTTTTTCCATTGTTTCTTTGATCGAAAATTCGCCCCTTTGGATTAAAAATTTATTTTTTACGGTAGACAAGTCATATTTTTTGGTTCGAAAAAACTTTTTTGTTGAAAATTCTGTCGTTCTAAAAAAATAGTTTTCTTTGCTTAGAAATTTTACAGGTTGAAAGTCCAACTATTGAAAATTTTTATTTTATGTTCAATTTAATATGGGTTATTTAAAATAATTGATTCCCCTTTTATTCACATCGCAGAATATCTAATTTAAATACTTGATAGTTGCCAATTTTTTTAACTAAAGGGATTTGTAATTAATTTTTAAAAATTAAATACCTCCAGAATAAATTTAAAAAAATTAAGACAATAATTGCTTCAAGTTTTTTTCTTAGAAAATTGTTGTATTTTTTATTTTGTATTTTCAGTGGCATTACTTTAAATTTTTCGATTTTGATTTAAAGATTTCAAAAAATGAATCATTTAAAATTGAAAAATAACAGCTCTAAAATAGACTATCTAAAAGTGTTTCCTCAGTTAATTGAATGATTTCTTTCATTTTTAATGGTTACAATTTTAGAGTTCTGAATTTTCACGTTGAGTGCTAAATTTTACATATGTTTTCCCTATCATAAGTTCTAATAATTATGCAATTAAAAGTGAAATGGTAGAATTTTGAAAAGTGTAATGAAAATTTCGAAAAATATTAATTTTTAACAGGCTTAGATTTACTTAAAATAATTGAAATTTTCACGGGTTTGAGTCTAAAAAAGTTTAAATATCACAATCCTTGGTTACTAGACATTTTTAAGTTATAAATAAAGTTCGCACTCGTTCACTTTCCAACATTTCCTAATAAATATGTATCCTTTTCACATTTTCCCCATTTAAAACTTTTTTTATTTTGAACATGTTTTTAGAATAATTCAATTTTAAATTCGATTTAATTATCCGACCCGGCCTACTATCAATGAGGTTTCAGGCAACAACAATTGCACAATAAGCATTTTAATGAATCATAATCTTTATTCGTATTTTTGCAGTATCACAAAGTTATAACCATTTGAAAACTCTAGGAACTTAATATGGAACAATATCTCCTAAAACAATGCAAGCATGCGAATAAGTGCCAAAATCCAAAAATGAGAAATCGTAGGCAGAAAAAACACGTCATTCTGAAGATGAAGAAAACGCAATATATTCACTCATTTCTACTAAGAATGAATTAATACAATATGATTTTGTACCAAAGAACTATTTTATACAAAAGGAAATCCTCATCAAACAAAAGATCACCATTATAACACAGTTAACTGTACTGAAAATGTTAAATCAGACTAACTTTCTCAACAATTTTGAATCTTGACACCTTCTACGGTACTGACTGGTAGGATGCCTGGCTACTAGAAACCCCTTTGAAGTGGAAAAGGGCGAGGTCCGAATAAAAATGCTTCGACTTGAGTTCGACTTGAATTGCCCCCAATCAAGACATGCTGAAGTCGAAAAGATCGACTTGAGCATGTCTCAGTTTTGAGACGGAGCCAGACTTCAATTTATGTATCGGAGACAAGTTTTGATGTCTTGAAGACATAACTTTATCTCTTGAGTCGAATTTTTATGGCTCCAACACGTGCGGTTTATAACTTCGAGCGTATACCTGTCCTAACAAAAAGGGTAATTCTAACAGTCATAAAAGCTAATCTTTGTTAATGGTTAAACAATCTTATATATTTTCATACAATATATATATATATATTATGGATTGTTATTTGTATTACACTTGTTTGACGATGATACAATTTTTATTTATTTGAAGAAAATTTTTAAGGGTTCAACTCGTTCAGGCGCACTGATTCTTAATTTTTAAATAAAAAATAACTAACTTAATAATTACAATTTTTTCATTCATCAATTTTAATCTCATTTATGAACCAAAAAAGGTTCAATAATCTCAGCCAAGACAAGGCTCATCTTGAGTCAAGTAAATGTCGTTTTAGCCAAGACAAGGCTTGACTTAAGACATGTAAACGCCGTTTTACCTGTCGTGGCCTTAAAAGCAAGACAAAGACCTATGTCTCGATTCAGTTTTGAGACGCTGCCAGGCATCGATGTCTTGGAGACGAACTCAAGACATAATCAAGTCGAACTCAAGTCGAAGCATTTTTACTCGAGGTACAACCAACGCTCGGATGGGATGCGACCCCCACCGTACTAGTAAAGGGTTAAAATAAAATAATTTAATTTTAAATGCTTTGGAATAGAAATTATACAATTGCTACTACTTTGTATTGCAATGATTTAGTTTACAAACTTTTAATATCAAATTGATCCATATTGATCAATATTTTTGATTCAAAATCGTCCAATAATTTTTTTTTCAATCTTCAATTCTTTTAATTCAAAATTGAAGATACTATTAACCATCCTTTTTAATGAAAATAGGTTTACTATATTTCAAGACTAACAGTCTCTATATGTGCAAAAAATTAAAAATTAGATTTTTAATTGCTATTCAAAACCGATTTTGAAAACCTATGAATTTTATCCTTAAAAATTCTCGGTAGATTTTCACGTTTTTATATGTTTTTAAACTAAGAATTAAGTTTTTATCGCAATCCGCAGCCGAGGCTGTTGCAATTTTAGGTTAGTGTTACTTTGAGAGTGTCGTCTTGCACATCTATTTCCTCAAACCTGGATTATTTATTTTAATCAACATTTTCTTAACTCAATTCAGACAAGTTATTCGATTTTACAGAATACTTTCTCCCCCTTTACAAAAATTCCGATTTTGTTGGTCATCTAGTTTTTTACTGCCATCCTTCAATTAATAATCGAAGGATGGCGGTACGGAACTACATACAAATTTGTCGAAAGTGATTTTCTTCCATACAAGATTAGAAATAAAAAACAAATACACATTGTGATAAACAGATTTGCTCGAATTCTATTTCTTTACACAGCACACTGGGATTTTGGTTTACCGGGGGTTTCGGACATGGCCTCAATGGCCTTTACGGTGAACCGGAGTCCAAGTCATATAAAAAAAATGCAGTTTAAATTTTAGTTAAAATCTTAACCTAGTAATTTAGAGCATTAATAATTGGTTTCTTATTTACATAGCCCTTCTATTAAATAATCGTCTCTGTCAGTACGATACTGTCACATTTAATTTTTATTTTCTCAAGTTTTCAAAACCTGTCAAATAGTAATCTCAAAATACTTGGACGATTTATTCAATTATGGTTCCTTTTTTACATCAAAACTTGTTTACCCTCATTCAGAAACTTACAATTTTCGGAGTAAGTTTTTATTGTTTATATAAACTGAAGATTACATTTTTTATTGAAATCTGCAGTCTAGCCGCATTTACAATTTCTAGTCGGTGTAATTTTTAGATTGTCAACTAACACATCCATTTACCCAAAAATGCGGATAACTGTTTCTAATCAAATTTTGTTGAACCCAAATCAGAAATACGTTATCCATCCCAGAAGTGGACTCCTGTCTTTTCTTTAAATGGTGATTTAGATTTAACAAAATTTTTGTTCGCTCCCGCAAAATTCCGACTTTCTTCGTTATCTAGTTCTATACGCGGGCGTCACCCTTTAATTATTATTAATATTTTTTTAATTTAATATTTAAAGAAGTTCTAATAATAAATTTTCAAATTGGTAAATTTCCACGGACTTTATCTGAAAACTACAATTCTTTGCGGTTAAATTTACCCCGAATGAGGAGTTTCAGGCAGAGAAAAGAACGTTCTGAGGAGACTTGGAGAGACCCTAATTATAAAACTATACGAAACCTAATATCTGAAACTTTTTGGTTGTTATCCTTGCCTGACTTATTTTTCGATAATATGAAAAAAGCGGGTCCATTGACCATTTGGTGTGCATGTACGCATGCGTGAACAGCTAAGACGGGCAAAGACGGGGCCAGATGTCGTGCGGCGATCGACTTTGGGACCACCGGTTCCATTCATGGGTCCGAGAGCTGAGCCACCTTGCCGATACTTGATCGAGAATCAGGGCAGACTACTCAGTCTCCTAGATTGTGGAAATTTGATACCAAGTTCGTGCCCAATGCTATGTACCATGTACCATCAGAACGACAAGGCGGGTACCTACATCAGGTCTCCGCCTCTGCCTACTTCGAATTTATAACAATCAAGGCTTCAAACCTTGCAATCATTATTCAATTCAACGATCGAGACATCAATTCCTCGATTCATCAATGGGCCATTTAATCACCGGAGGGAATTTCGCTTCAACGATTTTTCTGTTTTCTTTAATTCTCGGAATAAAAAGAGTTTCCGAGTTCAGAGAATATCATTTTATTCTTGGTAATGTCGATTTAATTTGGTTTTTTATTATTTAGACGTCTTTCGAAATTCTTCAGATCTGCTTCGACTTCTTCGTAAGACTGATCGACCATATCGGATAAAATTAAACTTTCGTCTCTGGAATTTAATAAGTTTAGAGATAATTTTCTTACCTTCAGAAATAATTGAAGCGGGGAAAGCTAAACGGTGCTAAGTCCAATCGACCTAATTTTAAAGGTGAAGTAGGGTGGTCTAAAAATGCCCTCACCTAATTTGATCGAACGCACAAAAAAATCAATACGTTTTTGTTAACAAAGAAGATATTTGCACCACAAAATAGTTCACTTTTAATTTAAATTTTAATTATATTCTCTACATATAATTCTAGAAAGTCTGCTTGACACTTATTAAATGTAAAACTGCATAAAAGCTCGAATGGTCCCCGATTTTTTGGAACCCTTTTCCAGGGGCGCAAAAAATATCAAACATTGTAGTAAAAAAATACTTAAAATCAGTTTCTGACATTTCCAAGGTCCCCAATTTAAAATCGGGGGTTAGAGTGATTAGGGGGAGGAGGTGGGTACGACAAATGTTTCCCCACTCACGCCGAGCCCCTTTTTCAGGGGCTAAAGGTCACATCCCTCCTCCAACTCAAGCCGAATCCCTTCTCTAGGAAATAAAAAAAAAACACGTCCTAATTAAAAATACGTAAAATCAGTGGGTTTAAACAAAATAAGATATTTATCCCAATTTTTTGCACCTCCCCGCCACAATGTAACAACTCGTAACAAAATGTTTTGCACCCCCACCCACTTAACATGCCTGTATTATGTAATTTTTTCACATATTTTAAGCGATATCTTTTTAAATACAATAAAATAAATAAATCGACTCTGTTATTTTTACCGTTCACAATTGAAGAATTTTCAATTACAGTTCTATCAAATTGAATAAATTTCATTTTAAACCCGTAAAATTGAATTTTAAAAAAACATTCAGAATCGCATAATTTTCTAACATAAATATTTAAAATGAAGATTTTTTTATTATAAACCTTCAAAATTGAACAATTCCAAAGAAAACATTCAAAATTGCATACGGTTAAAATAAAAATCTTAAAAATTAAAGTTTTTAATTTTGACATTTTGCAATTAAAGATTGCAAATTTTTTGTTATACAAAACTCTTGACACTAGAAACTCTTGACTTTTGATCTTCAAAATTATCCAAATTTAAGAATTAGGATTTATACATCCTTAAAATTAAAGAATCTTTATTGTAAAACTTAAAAATTGACGAATTCTCCACTGTAAATCTTCAGAATTGAACTACATTTTTTTCTAAATTTAAAAAATGCCTAATTTTGAACTATAAACCTTCCAAATTAACACATCTTGAATTGTAAGTCGTAGAAATAGACGAATTTTAAATTGCGAATCGATAAAATTAAAGAATTATCCATTGTCAATTTTCAAAACTAAACTAATGAAAAAAGCGTTCCGAATTGTATACCTCTCAATTATAAATCATGAAAATTAGATCATTTTCGATTCACTATTTTCAAAAATAAAAAATTGTAAATTTTAAGAATTGAACTACTCCAAAAAATATTCGTTCGAATTATTATTATGAATTTTAATTTACACATTTTAAAAATTGATGAGTTTTCAATTATAAATCTTTAAAATTGAATTATTCCAATGACTAAAAAACACATTCAAAAGCACGTTTTTCTAAATTATACACATTAAGAATGGCAGAATCTACAATTCAATATCTTTATGATAGAACCATTTTAAAAAGATCTTAGAAATTTCATCATTTTAACCTATAAGCATACAAAATCAAACATGTTGGCAATTGTAGGAAAACTCCAATACACAGAATGCTGGGATTCCTGAATATTTATCATTTAAGAAGATATATAATCCCAAATTAACTTTAATCTATAATTATTATTATATTTCATAAATATTTCATCAAACGTGCGGAATTTTTTTATGGATTATTTTAGTAAATAGTGCTATTTACTATAATCATATTTTATTTCGAAGAAAAATTTAGAAGATGGAAATTATTTAATCAAGGTTTTAGATAGTTTTACTTCCCGTGCAGAAATTCCAATTTGGATGTGATCGGGGCCAGATCGGGCAGAATTTGGCCCAAATCTGGTTATCTAGATGGGGCCAGACTCGAAATGAAACGCGATGCCCGATCAGGGCCCAAGCGCTGCTCCCAGAGATAACCATACCTGGCCCCGATCGGGCCCATATTAATTTATTTTTCTTATTCTTAATTAAAAGGGATTCTTAAATAAAATAATTTTAAAATCGAATATATCACCTCCTTAACTGAAATTTGAGAATATAAATATCAGGTTATCTAACAGATCGATTTTTCGAGCAAAAGGAAAAAGTCAAACGACGCAACATAATAGCCAGCATTTGTGTATGATAAACAATTTAATTATTTTGCAATATATTTTTGGTTTTAATTTCTAAATTGAAGTTGATTTCAATTTCTATATTGAACGTAATTTTGGAAAGTATCAAATCACCTAAAAATACGTGGAAATAAATATGTTTATGACGTCATTGTTGATGACTTTTCTTATAAATAAATAACCTCATTTCGAGGTTAGATTTCATCTTAACATTCTTAATAAATTTACTTATTATAGTCTTCAACACGTAATTCAGGAATATTTTGAAGTATACTATACCTACGCATTCGTCTTGTGCTCACTTTTGGCATTTTTCCCCACTTATTTTGTCACTTTTCCAAAAAATAATGGAAATATTTTTGACGCTTGACATGTTACGTTCAAACTTGGGCGATTTGGAGTCAACCCACTTTAGTCCGCAAAATTAATGGAGCGCCATCTACTGGCAAATTTGGCTGTTAAGTCGGGGTCCAGGCGAGGCCAAATTTGACAACCACAAAATTGTGTGCCTGATCTGGCCCAAATTCCTGTCTGATCTGTCGAAAAATGTAGAAAAATAGATGACTAAATCTAAGGGCGAATTTTGTAAATAGTGCAAAGCCCGATTAACTTAGAAAATTTTGAATAATTTATGGGGGGGTAGCAGCAATTTCAAGTATCATAAAAAAGACTTTGTACTCATAACTATTTTTTCTATAGATTTTTTATTGTAATTACTAAGTCATGTTTTACTATAATAATTTATACAAAATTATTGTTGGTACATGAATTTTATATAGGATTTATTTTTTAACAATATTTTAAACTTTTTCTGGAATAATAAATAAAAATAGTATAGAAACTCTTAAAAAATAATCTGAAAAATTTCCCAAAATTTTCCAATACCCACTCTACATTTCCCCTAACTCGCCCCCCTCATTGGTTCTACTGCCCCACCCCACATCTCACTACTCCCTTTCCCTTCATTTCTCACAATTTCCTACCCATCATTTCCCTACTTCTCCTCCACTCACTTCCTTACTACCTTTACCCCCCCTACTTCACCTACTCTACTTTCCCCTAATTTCTATTCCATAATTTCATTTCAGTTACCCTCCTTTCATAAATAAGTACGACGGACAAACGGAAACCCAACCGAAAGTATAAGGATTTTTACCAGGGATTAGGAAACCCTGAATTGACGTCGCGCCGCAGGTAGGTGTATCAGGAGCTGCGCGGGATCTGCGGCTATCACTCAGGCGAGTACTCAGACGTGAACAAACAAAAGCAGAGCTGGCTATAATGAGTTAGTTCCCACCAAGTGGGTGATTCGCCATGCAAATGCACTGAATCAGTTTTGTGTGGGACGGCAGAAGATGAAACACTGGCGTCACTAGCGCCACGCCCTACATTTGAATGTCAGCTGATAAGAAACATGCGAGATTTAGTATTTTTCTCAGTTTTTGTAATATTTTGAACATTTGTTGATATTTTAAAAACGTTGAACTTGAATTAAGCTAAGATTAACTGTTTCTGGAATTTAAAAAATATCGAAGATTGCAAAATAGACCTTAAAAACACTGGAAATCTCTTTTTAAGGATTTTAATATTCAAGCAGAGTAAAATGGTGAAATATAAAGAATACGTCTTCAAAGTTTAAAGCAAATAAACTGAAAGTTCTAAAATGTTAATATAAATAATAGTTTTTTCTATGTTAGTTACTTGAATGATTCTAATGTATAATACATTATAATAAAAATACACAAGATTAAAAATGATAAGGATAAAAATATGGAGATAGGAATTAAATATGGACTAAAGACATCGATGTATAGATCCGAACTGTCGAGCACGGTACGGCTCAACCCATTCAAATGAAGTAAAAAGTGTTTTTCTCTGTTCAAAAAAAAAAATGAGGTTGGACAATTAGTGTGTGATCGCTTTTTAAAGGATCGGATAATTTGAAAAAAGGAAGTCTTAGTTCATGATTGAACGGTTATGGTGGTAAATATTACGATTTGTTTACACCAATGCCCTTTAACCTAAAATAACCGAATAGCTCTGACGGTTTCATGTATACATTGATTTTTGAATTTTGAGATATTCTTGTTGTTGCTGAACTTTTAGATTATTTTCATACTATGATGATAAGCTGACGTTGGCGTTGACCTCAAGGTTATTTCAAGGTCAACTGTACAGCTGCAAGGCCTCCATTCAGATCCTCGTCCAAAACCCTGAAACTTTTGTCTGAAACATTTCTCATGAAAACGCATATTTTCTCTGATAGGGGGGGGGGAGTCCCGACACTGTTTGATGACACGGTATATTTATCCGTAAATGAATAAAATACGCCAAAAAGGCGATAGATTCAGTGGCGTAACTTCCCTACCGCGAAACCCCGCATTGCGGGGGGGGGGGCCGCCTGGAAGGGGTCCCTTACGGCCAGTGGTGAAATTATATTTTATTTGCAATTTTATACATTCTTGTACATTTTTAAATAATTATTTATTTGAATTATAGAAATTCGAAAGAATATATTAACCATTTTTTAATCATTTGAACATTTCTTTTAAATT
This sequence comes from Belonocnema kinseyi, assembly GCF_010883055.1. Lineage (NCBI taxonomy): Eukaryota > Metazoa > Arthropoda > Insecta > Hymenoptera > Cynipidae > Belonocnema > Belonocnema kinseyi. Next base: position 65,456,385 of record NC_046665.1, read on the forward strand.
TAGCATGGATTGCTTACGAATAAAAATTGTTTAAACATTGACACGACGTTTTTAACCAAATTTGCTACTCGAAATCATTCAATACTATGTTTAATTAAGAATTTTCCACCGAATAGTTTTTAATAGATTTCAGTATAATTCAACGGATTTCAACAATTTTCAATTTTAAAAGAATACTTAAAATGATTTTAAAACATGACAAATGATTTTCAAAATGACAAGAAGCAAATCTCGAAGATTTGAAGACAATTTTAGGGGTTTAAATTTTTCCTAAAATTGTGTATCCTCTTCTTAGATAAACATTTTTTTTTAAATTGTCTAGATTCTTTTTTTAAATATCCTATAATTTTAAAAAATGTGGTGAAGTTTGAATTTATAATGATGTGCACAATGCTTTTCCAATATACTAAACGAAGTAAATGTTTTATCAAAATTACTTCAAGCAGAAAATATAGATTTAAGTCGTGCACTTAAAATCTAAAACATTACAAGGAAACATTCGAAAAAGTACAGACTTGCGTATGGAAGTGTAACGAAAAGGCTACACAAGATTTTCAAAACTGGGATATTGAACCAGGCTTTATAGAAAAACGTAAATCAAAGCGTAAAAAGCATTTTAATATTAGTGAAGAACTTAAGAAAATCAAGGTCTTTAATCACACCTTAAGGTATCTAAGGTCTAATTAGACATTGTGAATACATAGTTTACAGAAAAATTGCAGATTCTATATCATGAGGATTTCACAAAAGAATTCCCTTTGCAAGTCATCAACTTTATCCCATTTTTAAATAGTAACGGGCTCAATGAGACGTCAACAGTAAAAGATGTTTTTCGCACTTTACTCAGTAAATACAGTTTCATGGAAAGTGATTTTTCAAAAGTAATCCCTTAAGAATTTATTAAACTCAGCATGCTACAGTATAGCAACTTGCGAAAGGACGTTCAGCAAATTAAAAATTATAAAATCCTATTTACTGAATAGAATGCATTAAAGCCGATTCTTAAATCTATCTCTATTGACAATCGAACTTGATGATTTTAAATAATAGGATATCAAAATTGTTGTTTATATACCAGAACTATGTATAAGTTATAATATAAATTGTCTGAAACGAAATATAATTTGTAATATATTATAAAAAGAACTGTGTGAGATATTTTTTTTCTAAATGTATTTCAGCTACACTTATACGCTGTTTGCTTTTTAATTTTATAAGAGGGGCCTCCTGAACATTTCTGCGGTGGGGCCTACATGGTTGTAGTTACGCCACTGGATAGATTTATGACATTCACAAGTTTTTACATGCAAAATAATAACAGACAACGGGCCGACCGGGCGTCGCAGAGGTGGGCGCCAATGTTTCAAGACTCGCGCCTCTAATGCAGAAGCGAAAATCGTGTCACCCCCCTGGTTCCCACCCACCGTCAGTCCAAAAATCGGCGCTATAGAAGAGTTTCATAGTATGTTAATACATTTATATACTAAATTTCAGATGTGAAAATGCGAGAAAGTATAATTTTTTTAAACTCAATTTTGGCTAAAAAGGACTCAGGAACGTTTAGCTTTCCCTGCTTCAATTTGTTTCAGTGAGAGGAAAAAAAATTGTTTTAATTAAGTTTCATATTACTCTTTTCTGGAAGCTTCAAAATCTGTTTGTTTACATGTGGAAAGAGCAAATTTATCCAAGCCAAGGGCTTGAAATAATCGCAGCTCATCGTACCAAAATCTCTTATTTTTTGCAGAAGCACAATTTGATAAATTTTCTAAGTTTTCAACATTTTCTCCTATTGGTGAGCTGTAATCTGACTTGTCATCTTTGTCTGATAACTTCGGACCTTTATCAAACAGATTATTCTATTTAATTAACTGTCTTAAGTAAGAATTAATTAGTAGAATTTTAAACTTTCCAGAAAAAAACGATTAAATGATTGTTTTAGTAAATCAGTTTATTTTAAGAAAGTGGACACAACAATCATCTTTTAAATTGAAATTACGCGTTTGAATCGGATCTTAATATTTGAATTTGAAATTGTATACGGTTATAATTATTGTTAATTAAATTTAATTCACTTAGATGTTTAGTGTGAAGAAGTTTTAATTAATCGAAGACTGAAGATAAAATAAAACAATAATATAATCATTTTTATAAAACTGTAGCGTCTTAAAATTAGAAAATGATAGTAGACAGAATTTAATTATTAGAAATATAAACATACTTTTTACATTTTTCTCTACTTCATAAGGTTGTAGTTCATTTTGAGAATCAATCAATTTCCAAAACTCTCTGACCTTTCTGGCTTCACTATCACTGGTTGTTTTCGAAAATGTAAGTTCTATACACACTTTATTTTTTTGACTCATTTTTCACCGATTGGGTTAAAAATCGTACAAGAAATATAAATTAATAATTCCAATTTTTTATTTTACTTCGTCTGAACTCTCAGCACAGTGAACGGGTCTTTCTAGTTCAAGATTAAGCCACTTTTGAATGATGGCAGCAGTTTCTGAACATAATTATCGAAATCTAACTAAGTCCACTTTTTAAATAAATTTTAAAAAATCTCAACGAATATTATTATAAATTGCCTGGGTAAGATAACATTTACCTACATTAACAAATCTAATTTAAAATAAAAACATATTTGAAATTTTGGGTTAAAAAGTATTTAAAAATCGTCTTTATAATCTGTATATAAATAAAAAAACTATTTTTAAAATTATTATAGGGGAGCCGTACAAAAACCATATCACGCGATTTTGTTGACTTTGTTCTCCCCTCCCCTTCTTCGTCACAGACCACATACCCCCCCCCCGGTTGAGTCATAATTTTTGCTTTGGTTTCATTTGAAAAACGCCTAAAATATAAATAAAAAACAAAAAATAATAGTTAAATTTTCAAGCCAAACAAAAACCGATTTTTAATCGCAACGGACGAATTTTCTATCCAGGAAGACGAATTATCAACAAAAAAGTTCAACTTTCGATTAAAAATACGACATTTTAACAATGTAGTTGAATTTTCAACAAAATAGTTAATTTTTCAACCCTAAAATATGAATTTTCAATAAATCAGTTTTAATTTCATGCAAACAGTTGAATTTTCTATTAAAATAATTGATTCTTCAACACAACAACTTTCAATCAATTAGTGGAATTTTAAATCAACAAGATTAATGCTCTACATTTTAAATGAAATATGAATTTTTAACCGAAGAGTTAATTTCCAACAAAATGTTTGACGTGTTTACTAAAAAATAGTCTTTAGCCCCCAAAAAAATATTAAACAAATCAGTTGATAAATTGAATCGGAATTCTAAATTTTCAAAAAACTTCATTTGTAACCAAATAATTCGATCCTAAAATAAAAATCCTTAAATAACAACCTAAAAGTTAAATTTTAATCAAATAGTTGAATTTTCTAACAAATAATAGAATCTTCAACCAAAAAAGATAAATTTGCAAGAAATCAGTTGCATTTTTAAAACCGGAATCTGAATTTACAAAAAAAATTGTCAACCAAATAGTTCAGCTTTAATTTAAAATCCCTTAATTATCAACTAAAAACGAAATGGTTAAATTTGCAATCAAAAAAATTGATTAAAAAACAGACTTTCAACAAAACAGTTACAATTTCAATCAATCAAGAAGATTAATGTTCTACCAAAAAAAGACCGATTTTTAACAAAATATTTGAATCTTCAAGCAATAAGTCTCAACTCGCCACAAAAACTGCCCCCTCCACAATGTAGTGTGACGTAGTTTTTTCACGCAACCTAACCTTTTTGCAATTTTTATAAAATAGATAAAATAGAAAATGTATGGAAAATTCCACAAATAATTAAATTAAAAATAGATTACTTCTTACTGGCAAATGAATTTATATATGCAAATATTTTCTGAAGTTTTATCAATAATAATAAAAACGATAAAAAGTCATAAAAATAAGAAAATAAGGTTTAGAAATTATCTGAACGTCATAAATTAAATTTAAAAAATCTTGAGTACTTGCTTTACAATAGAATTTATAATGATTTGATTATCAAATACTTTCATATTACTTCAAAATAAAAAACTTCACTTTGCAAATAAATGAAAATAAATTGTTCAAACCCATAGAAATAAGAATATTAGGTCAGGAAATAATATGAACTTTAAAATTGAAATTGGAAACTCTTACTTATTTGCTTTACGGTGAAACTTATAATGATTGAATTCGCAAATACGAGATTATTTTCATATTACTCTAATAAAAAACTCCTCTTCAGAAATCAACAAGCATAAACTGAAACTGAAACGACTGAAGCAGAAGCTGAAACTGATCAAATCAAAACCCGTGACCAAAACAAAACACTGCTGAACTAGTCAAAATAGCATCTATCGACCATTTAATAATTAATAAAACCCCTAAGAAGACAACGATCAAAAATAAAACAACAGATATAAATCTAATTCAAGAATGAACCTAAATTTTATAGATTCTAAAACTTTAATTTAAAGAATATAATCAACAATATACATTATTATGATATTTAACTAACCTCAAAGGTAACTGCCCATGCGCGAGCGTATTGTTCAAAGCGCGAATTTCAAAACTTATATAACATTTATGCAACTCAACAACATATTCTTGTCGCCACTAGATTCGAGATTTACGAAAAAGGTTATTTTCCCTTCCCTTCTACAATAAAATGAATCGCAACTATTTTTTTTTTCATACCGAAGACGACCAGTTATAAGCATTCTAAAAACAAAAGGTTGGTAAAACTGTGAGTGTAAAGTATGACAAGATGGCTGCCACGTACATCCGATCTGAAGAGTGTCTGGATCGTGATATTTGACGCTAAACAGTAACAGCGGGTTGTTTTTTAATTCCGAATTGTGATAAGAGTGATTAAGTGTCTGTAATCCATGTGGACCACTTGCTGCGCGTTCGATGAAAGTTTTTATTCTGGCGGCCGGTCGCGGCACGCATTGAACCATGTTCAGCAAAAAACTTCACGTAGACGTCAAAAAGTCAACGCACAAGATCCAGGACGTTAAAAAAGACAGTGCCACGAGATTCAAGCATCTAAAAATCGTTTTGGGTAAGACAGAGCTCTCTAGAAATGTCATTTTTTCATTTGTTGTCGAAAGACTTTGTTATCTTTCAATCTGTCATCCGCAGTTCCTCTAACCTTAAGAACATGGACAAGGGGGTTCCGGGGTAGGGAAAAAAATGTTCTCTTGAGCGTTTACTTCCCACGTAATCACAAACCTGAATCTCTGAGAAATGAGAATCTACCAAGCATGCGGAATTCCTGAGTCATTTTTTGCTTATGCGAAAATTTTATATCTCAATTGTTTCAGAAGATGTCAATGTTTACTTCCGTCATTTTATGATTTCTCTGCATTTTTTTGTATTTGTTGCACATGACAGGTCTGACAAGGTTAAGAAATTTGCAATAAATATTTATATTTGTTAGCAATTGAACGAAAATTTGTCAATTAACGATTTTTATCGAGCCTGAGATAAAATGCTAATTTTTAAAAAATATGTTTATTTTATCCTTCGAAACTTATATTGTTAATCTCAAATGACCTTATTTCCTCGTTTCCTTTGACTTAAGTAAGTTCGAGATGTAAATTCTGCTTGAAAATACTTCATTTTTTGTTAAAGTAATACACTTTTAAGTATTCCGTAATGTTGAATGTTTCTGATTCCCTTTAATTCTCAAATCCTCCATTTTTAAATGCCTTTCATTTTCAATTGAAAATCGCCTGTACAGGCTGGACAATAACCTGGAATTCTTGGGGAATTTGTATATACCTACAGAAACCTGGAAATGTCAGGGATTTTTTTTTAATTTGCAGTTTTTCGAGCGTGCTCAATTTTTTAAAAGATTGTAGTATAAAATTAAGTTTTTTTATTTTAAAGTAGTAACTGTAGTAAAACTGGATTTATACTGATTTGTTTTAATTATTATTTAATTCCATGGACTTAATTCTGTTTGTAGTATTACTAATCTATTTAGTCATTCGATGGTGATAATGAATACAATTAAGAATATACTGTAATTATATGACAAAACTTCCTACTGTAAACTTATTCGCAGCAAACTAGGATAATTTTCAACTAAAACAGATTACTTTTCAACTAAAGAAACATGAAATTTCTACGAAAAGAGATGAATTTATAAACCAAAACGATGAATTTTCAGCAAGAGTTGAATTCTTAACCCGAAAGAAATACCTGTAAAAACTTGGAATTGTCAGGGAATTTATTTGCTGATACTCTGCTTTAGGTAAATTTAAAATAAATTAATAAATATTTCTTTCTTGGAAATTTGTCCTTTTCACTTTAAACATTTTTTTAAAATAGAAATCGCCTCTTTTTTTAGTTAAAGATCACAACTGTTTAGTTGAAAACTAATACTTTTTGGTTGAATTTAAAAAAAAATAATTTGTTTTTAAATCGTCTTTTTGGTTAAAAATGCAACTGTTTGATCGAAAATTAATCTTTATTGGTAGTGGATTCAACTATTTTGTTGAAAATTCTTCTTTTTAATTAAAGTATTTCTCATGTAAAATAAAAATATTTTTTAACTGAAATATATACTATAACATTATTTTTTTAAATTCACTTTTTTACAATTGATTTTTTAAACTAATAATGTAACTTTTCCAGTTGAAGATTCATTATTTTAGTTGAAAATTCATCTCTTAAGTTGAAAATTGAACTTTTTGGTTCTAAATTTCTGTCTTTTTTCCTTACAAATTTAACTGTTTTGCAGAAAATTCGTCTTTTGGCTTAAGGGTTAAACAGTTTGGTTGACCTTTTTTTTGGCTAAAAAGTCTTTATTCGTTGAAATTTCTTTTTCTTTCTGTTCTTGGAAAACTTATCATTTTAGTTAAAAATTTATTTCTTCTGCTCAAAATTTGTTTTTTTTTATTGTTGGAAAATAATTTTTGTACAACATTTTATTTTTCCATTTTTGTTTGGAAATTTATCTGTTTTAGTTGAAAATTATACTATTCGAACGTTTGAAAATTCATGTACTTTCTTGAATATTTGTTTTTGTTAGAGAATTAATTCCCTTCGTTGAAAATTCGTCTTCTTGGTTTTAAAATTCATCTCTTTTGGTCGAAATTTTCATCTTTTTTGATTGAAATATCAATTATTACATTTTTATATGAAAATTGATCTTTGTAGGTTGAAAATTAAACTATAAATTCATTCTTTTTAAATGAAAAGTATAATAAGTTTGAAATTTTTAAATTAAAACTTGAAATGATTTTATTCTGTTTGTAAGAGATTCATGTTAAAAATCTTACAAAATTAAAAGTCTGTTCTTTGAATATTAATGGGCAGGGAAAATAAAAAATTGGTCAGGAAAAAATGAGGGATTTTTGACAATATAGTTTTGCGGCTATTCTGATACAATATTCTTGTTAGTACTTTATTTGCCTTGTATTTCTATTTCTGTTTCCTTTTTGTTGCAGTTACTTCCCCCTGATATTTTAGTTTTAGTTTTAAATTTTATTATTTGGTTAAAAATTCAACAATTTTGTTTAGTCATAATTTTTGTATTAAAAATTGACTGTTTTATTGAAAATTTTGTTTTTGGGTTAAAAATCCAACTATTTTAGCAGAACATTAATTTTTTGTTGAATATTCATATTTCGGTTTTAACCTTTGAAATAAAACATATTTCTTTAATTCGTCCTTTTGGTTTAAAAATTAATCTTATTTGAGAAAAATCTGATCTTTTTTAGTTAAAAATAATAGCTGTTTGCTCGAAAATTAATCTGGTTTGGCTGCGGTTTTAACTATTTTGTTTAAAATTTCGTATATTTTGGTTACACCTGTTACAAAATTATTAAAAAATTCGTCTTTTTGGTAGAAAATTAATACTTGCTCGTCGAAAATTGAACCGTTTCGTATAAAATTCTTCTTTTTTTTTAAACATTTTTGTTATTGTTAAAAGTTAACTACTTTATTGGAAATTATCTTCTTTTACTGAAAATTTAACTTTCCCATCTGTAGTTAAAAATCTGTCTTTTTATTTAAAAATTAATCTGTTTGTTTCAAAATGAATGCCTTTCGTTTAAAAATCCACTCTTTGGAGAATTCTAATGTTTTTGGTTGAAGTTTAATATTTTTCGTTTGAAAATTCATCTGTTTGTTTATTAATTGTTTTTCGCAGGTAGAAAATTCCAGTATTTGGTTAAAAATTGAACTATTTTGTTGAAAATGTAAGTATTTGATTAAAAAGTCATCTATTTTGGTCGAAAATTCAACTATGTTTGAAAATTCATCTTTGGAGGTTGAAAATTCATCAGTTTGGTTCAAAATTAAACTATTTTATTAAAAATTAACAATTTTGTTAAAAAGTCATCGTTTTTAAATTTAACAATTTAAGTTTGAAAATTTTGTATTCCCCTTATAAAAGATTCTTTGTTAAAAATGTTTCAGAATTAAAGTTCTGGCCTTTAAATATTAATGATTAACCAAAATGAAAACTTGGTCAGGGAAAAGTTAATGAATTTGGAAAATTAATTTTTTTCGGCCTCCATGTATTTGCTAAATCTAATAATTTTAGATGATGGTTACTTTAAATATTGTCTAAGTTTTAAGTATTTCTATATCGTACAAATTGAATTGTTATTTGCCATTTGATAATAGAAGGATTGTAATCCTTTTAAAGAGTAAATGCTAATTTGGTCAATTATTAATATTAAGATGTTTAGTCAGTGACTCTTTTATTTTATTTTTAGAGTCACTAGAGCAATTAAATTTAAATTGCACACTTTTTAATTTTGAGCGATTTCAATAACAAAATTATTTTTTAAGTTTAAAACAGAAAAAATGGTAAAGGTTTCAAAAAATTATTTAACTTTGTAGATTTAGCAGGTTAAAATGATTTAACGGATCTTATTTTTTCTGGCTTTTTTTATATCGCCTGAATGGATTTCCAACGATCTAAGTATATCCAATTTTGTTAAATAAATTCTTTAATGGACAGAAATAATTAAAATAAATTCCTAAAATTGCATTCGCTAAAAAACATGGTTCGTATAATATTACAAGAATATCTAATCACCAGACCATACGAGTGTCCGGAGTTGTTTTTAACCTCCATCTGCAACTAATATTACGCCATTTAATTTTAATGCATTCGCATCTGTTTTTGATTTCACATAATATCAAAAAGTTTCATCTCGGAATAATATATTTAGAACAAAATAACCATGAATGCAAATCATTAGAACTATTATACGAAATAAAAGTTGCGAATAAATATTTATTCTGTTAGGTTTTTTTTTTGCTTTTAAGGTTATATAACTATAATCTTCAACCAAATAGTTGAATTTTCAAACAAAATAGACATTTAAATCCAAAAAGTTTTTTTATTAATCTTAATCAGTTTAATTCATCCAAAAATGGAAAAACCAAAAAATTATTTTCACTCTAGAAATAAAAACATTTTAGGCAAATTATAATTTGAAGGAAAAAAAACAATACAAAAATTTCGAATAAATATCTCTTTTTTAATTTTCTTTGCTTATTCACTTTAAGGTTATATCAATATAATTTTCCCAGGTTTCTCGAGAAAATTGAAAAAGATTTTTGAAAATTTCAGGTATGTCGAATAAGTATCTAGAAAATTTAAATCTTTCAAGATTTTACCAAATTGTAGGATAAATTTAAAATACTTTAAAAGTTATTTACGATTTTTGGGCGCATGGAAGTTTTTAAAAATATTTTACAAATTTTCTAAAATTTTTCAAAGTTTTTAAATATTTTCAATCTCTTTAAAACTTTTAAAATTACTAAATAACTTTTAAACTGACTCGAATCATTTCCTGAAATTATATTAAAGAATTTTTCCTGAAGTTTTCAAAAATTTTTCAGAATTAAAAAATTACCATAAAATCTTCTAGATTGTTTATTGACAATTTCGAAAATCTTTTGAAATAATTTGTCAATATTCTCTTAAAATAAATTTTGTAAAAAAAAAATCATACCACTTTACAGAAATCGAAAGAAAATTTTTATATTTTGATGAAACTTTCAAAATTCTTAAAAAACTTCTAATTTTTTTTCAAAATCTTCAAAAATCTACATTATGTTACGCATTTTTAAAAATCTTTTTAATTTTAAAATTATTTTTGTATCTTTTCAAAAGGTTAAAATATCTCTTAAGCTCACTCGATTTTTTTCTAAAATTTTATGATCTTGCAAAGTTGTAGAATTTTGCTTTTAAATCTTTCCAAAATTTCAGGAAATCATTCGAAATGCCTTAAAATATTTAAAAATATTTTCTTAAAATTAATTAAAATTTTCTCTGGAATCTTAAAAAAAATGGCGTTATTTAAAAATTGTCAAAAATCATTAAAAAGCTTTCAAATTATTTTGGAATCTGTTCAAAACTTCTATAACTTGGAAATATTTGTTGAAATAATTGAAAGCTTACCTACAATTTTTTAATTTTTGCACAAATTAAAAAAAAATTACCGCTTCTATTTTGACATTATTTTTAAATCTTCTAAGCAAAATGTTAAGCACAGAATTATTATTCTCCAATGTAAAAAAAATTGTAACTACAATTTTTCTCCTATTAACTATGCTTAGAAATATACAAAAATAAATTTTATTCAATAAAATTACAAACTAATAATTATAATTTTAATTTAACTAAAATTTAGTATAGGTTTTAATAAGTTTAATTTTAGAATAATAGAAAGTTATATATTGAATCTCTTTGATAATTTTATGATTTAATTTTTTCAGAGAATGTGGACACAGATGAAGCGAAAGGGTTCTTTGAAGGAAACTTCAGCCATATTTACTTCATTCTCTACGACTGTTTCGTGTCAGCAGAAGCAAATCTACGTCAACGTGGTATGACAAAAATGAAAAATTCTCTTGTGAAATAATTGTATAATAATTTTTGTAAATACTGATTCTACTAGCTTGCTATTCTAACTCAGTTCACATTTCTTCGCCCTTCTTTAACAATTTGTGACTGGTTAATTAAATTAATACCCGTATAATAAAAATACATTTGGTATTAATTAAGAAACCGGTGATGGGAAGTTACTAGTTTCATTTAATTAAGGACTGTTATTAGTTTCTTTTTTCTGTCAACGAAGTTACTTTTGTAAATAAGCAAGGAATTAGTAACTAGTTACATTTTTTAGTAACAATCATTATAAAAATCGTTACTTTTTTAGTTTCTTTCAGGCCTCGGACTCACGAAAATATCGCCACTATTTGAATCTTTTTTTAAGCAGCGATACCATTTTGTATTTCCAAAAAAGTGAGACTGAAGTAACTATTATTTAATCAAAGACGAATTTTCATCCAAGCAAGATTTTTCAGTCAATAAAAAAGAAAAATATCAAAAACGTTCAATTTTCAAGCCAAAATCATAAGCTTCAAACAAAACAGTTAAATGTTCAACCAAATAGCTAAATTTTTTAACAAAAAGACGAATTTTTAACAAATTAAATACATTTTTAATTAAATAGTTTGAAAAGGGGAATTTTCAACCAAACAATTTTGTACCAAACAGTTTAATTTTATGCCAAATTCATGAATTTTTTAACCAAAAAGACGAATTTTCTATACAGAAGTTGAATTTTTAACCCGAGGATATGAATTAGAAACAATAAAGTTTATTGACAACCGATCAGGTGAATTATCAGGTAAAAAAATTTTCTTTTGCCAAAAAGTAAATGAAGTTTTCAACTAAAATTATGAATTTTTAAACAAAATGCATACCAGACCTTCTTGCAACTACGTCAGTAGAGAATCGGTTGCTGCTGATACCCTTTGTGGAAAATATAATGCAGCCGTTTGTCCAGAATGTATAGAGAAATTTCACATTCATGGATAAATATATGTAATTTCAATCGCTTTATAAAATTAACAGTATTTTTTGCATAATTGTTTATTGTAACTTGACAATGTTTATTTGTATTATTGTTCTATTACAGTTCATAAAACTTGTAATTTTCATAAAATATACTGTATGTTTGTATTAAAAAATTTGGAGAATTATATACGAAAATATGTACACTAAACGATATATGCCTATATATTTTATGTGTTTAGGACAAAAGAATAATAGAGCCATGGAATTTCATTATTTTATTTTAGCAGTTCATGGTACAGGTTAAAAGGCAAAAAATGTAATAAGTGATATTTCAACAAAAAAAGGTTTAATTAAAGATAAAAAAATCGAATTAAACTAATAAAAGCCAATTTTCAACAAAATACACACATTTTCCAGCAAATAGTTAAATTACCTACCGAATTGTGGAATTTTAAAGTCAAAACTACGAATTTTCTTAAAAACAGTTGAATTTTCAACAAATAATTTAAATTTAAATCAAAACAGAATAATGTTTAACTAGACACTTCCATCTTTAGCCAAAGAATGTGAAATTTCTAAAGAAAGAGATGAATTTTTTAACTAAAGTGATGAACGTTCAACAAAATAGTTGAATTTACAATAAAAAAGTTTTTTATTAGTCAAGAAAGGAAAATATTTTAAATAAAATTGTTGAATTTTCAACAAACAACTTTTTAACAAAATTATTGAATTTTAAACAAAATAATTCAATTTTGAACGAAATAATACAATTTTAAGAGCGGCTTGCAAGCCTAAGCGCGCCTGGGGCGCGCGACTGTTGGTTCTCGTGTTTCGGGCTCGATGATGTATTTATCTCGCGCTTCGCGCTCGGTTTTTGTATTTTTTCTATATTCATTATTAAAAATAGATTATATATTATTACTTATTATTTATTATATCAAAACTCAAAACATACACTACTGTAATTTTTGATTGTGAAATCTCTTTTATTAAAGCTCTTTCTGTTTTAGCGAACACATTCTTATTACGTATTTCGCGCTTCGCACTCGATTTTGTCCAAACTGTTAACGTATTCAGAAATTGCAAAATAAAGTACAAATTGTGTTTACCATGATTACTTTAATATTTGTTCCTTATTTTGCATTAAATTTTAGTATCGTTTGTATACAAGTTAAATTTTTTTATTTTTAATGTTCTTTTTCACAAATAAAACAAAAATTACTTGTCCTATAAAAAATTAATTTATGACAAATTTGTAGATCTTTTGTAGGTGCACAATTTTTGTCGATTTATCTCTTTTCGTATCTTGCTTTATTTTCCCACAAAATGGAGTTATTGCTTTGTCATTAGTTTCTTTGCGATCAAAATTTGAATTTTAGATTTTTTCAACAAAATTCAAAAAGTTCATAAGATAATCTTGTAGGGCTTTGTTGTCTATAAATATCAACTTTCGTTTGGTTTTCTGAATTTTTAAAATGCTATAACTTTGGTAATTCTTATTTTATAAAAAAAAGTCACAGGGATAAATATTATTCAATATTATTATATAAATAATATTGAAAAAAGTTTATCGAAAATTTTGAAAATGCTCTAACTTTTTGAATTTTTATCCACAAGATTTTTTCGGGCTCATGGAGCCTCAAAACGTCGACATTTGATGAAATCCGCGAAAGTCAGTTTTCACATAAAATTGATATCTTCTCATTATGGATGAGAATGTAAAAATGAATTCTTAACTGAAAATTTAATAGTAGACTTTTAAACCGAAAAGAATGAACTTTCAACCAAAAATACTTCGACTTTCTTATTGAGAAAGATTGTGATGTCTGCGATAAATAAATAGGAATTTTGATCATTTATAGACTAAAAAATCAAATTTTAAATAAACATTAAAGTTCATTTTTAATACTTGAAAAATGTTATGAAACTGTTATTTTTTTAGATTAAAATAATTTTGGAGAATTCAAATTCGTTGAGGAAAGTGTAAAAACTCCAAAATATTCAATTGATTTTAGTAAAATTGTAGTGAATTTAGAAGAATTTAAATAAATTCTAAAATGATCCACATGTACACCTGGTCTAAAGGAAATAGCCGCAGTATCATTGACTTTGTTGTTGCGGATGAAATACTAAGAGAGTTAGTCAAAGATACAAGGGTATGGGGGGGGGGGCTGAATGCAATACTAATCATTACCTTCTGATCTCAAAAATTAACTTAGGTCGGGGATGGAGAAAAAAGGGAACCAAGAAAACAAAACAAACGCGAATCAAAATTGAGAACCTACAGAAACCGGATGTGCGAATAGATTTCCAAAATAAGATAATCGAAAGTGTAGATAGAGCAACATGGGAGGACCGTATAAAAAACAAAGATATAGAGGGCGCCTGGAGAATGTTACGGGATATCCTTGTTAGATGTTGTACGATCGAAGTGTGTGGTACCGCAGTTGTAGGAAGAATGTCTGGTGATGCGTGGTGGAATGATGAAATTCAGGCTGCCTAAAAAGCAGTAGATGTAGAAATAGATGTAGAATTAGATGTAGAAGTAATAGATATAGAAATGATTATAAACACGAAAAGAGGATACTCAAACGATTAGTTAAGGAACGTAAAGATACCATTAGAGAAGAAGAAGAGATGAACATACAAAACGACTTTGAAGGAAGCAAGAAACTGCTTTATAAAAAAATGAAAGGAAACAAAAGTACAGAATATGTCAACATAAGAAATAGTAAGGGGGAAATGGTAAATGATGCAGACGGAATACTAGAGGCTTTCAGAGACTATTTTAAGAGACAATTCGGAGATGAAGCTATAGGACACCACAACTGCGATGTTGAAAACGATGCGATAGAAAACTCAATTGAGAAAGTCTGTGTCACTGAGGTTAGGGATATAATTAAGAATTTAAAAGACGGTAAAGCTGCCGGGGTAGACGGTATTAATGCTGAAATGCTTAAACACGGTGGCGAGTGCATACCACATAGACTGTGCGAATTGATAAATTTATGTTTCGAGATGGGAGACATTCCAGATGATTGGAAATAAAGCGATTATCGTACCAATATACAAGAGAAAGGGAGATAAAAGCGACTGCAATAATTACAGAGGGATTAGCTTATTAAGTACGATAAGTAAAATATACTCAAAGATACTTATCCGTAGGGTAATGAAAATAACAGAAGCAAAGATTTAGGAAGTCCAAAGTGGGCTTATGCCAGAAAGGTCATGCACGGATTAAATATTTAGCTTAAGGCAAATAACAGAAAAAAGTTTCAGAGTAGAAAAAAAAGTTTTCTGTGCATTTGTTGACCTATAAAAAGCTTTTGACAAGGTAGATAAAAGTAAACTTTGGGAAGTCCTGAAAGAGTATGGAGTCAATGGATGGCTCCTACAAGCTATAAAAAACAATATATACAGGTAGCAAAGCGAGTGTAAGAGTGAATGGGAAATTGTGTGACTGTTTCAATATTATTCAAGGAGCTAGGCAAGAATGCGTTATGTCTTCATGGTTATTTATATTATTTACGGACAAGTGTTTAAGAATGGCTCTCTTCGACGAAGAGGGTATGGATCTCGAAACAGTAAGGGTACGTGGGTTAGCGTTCGCAGAAGATAAGGTTGTTATGGCAGAGTCTATCGAAGACATACAAAGAATGTTGAATAAACTAAATGCAAGCATGAAGAGCATGTGCCTCAAAATTAACGCAAATAAATCAAAAACTATGGTGTTCGAAGGAAAGAGTGAGAAAACACTATGCAATATTTTATTAAATGAGGAGAGAATTGAACAAGTTGATAAGTTCCTATACCTTGGTAGCTTATTTACTAGGGACGGGAAGATGGATGAGGAATTAGGTAGACGCATAAACAAAGGTAAGAAGGTTATTGGTAAAGTAGGTCCCCTTATCAGAAGTAAAAATATATCAAATAAAGCTAAAATGGCAATACATAATTCTATATTTGTACCGATTGTACTATACGGTGGCGAGACATGGACTTATCAAGAAAAAGATAAGAGTAAAATTAACGCAATTGACATAAGATCCATGCGCATAATACCACCTTGATCAAAAAGTTCCCGGAATTTATTTTTTAAATTAAAAATATAAGTTGATTCTTGGATATTGATGTGGTCCCCTTCAAAGTAATTCCCATCGACTGCCTCGCACTTATGCCAACGCTTGATCCAGCTCTCAAAACATTTTTGATACTCAATTTTCGGTGTGCCTATCAGTGCCGTTTTCGATTTTTGTATTATCTCCGATCGGCTGCTAAAACGCGTTTCTCGTAGTGGTTTTTTCAGTCGATCGAACAAAAAAAAGTCACAGGGAGCTAAATCTGACAAATTTGATGGCTGCGGAATTGTATTGGTTGAGTTTTTGGTAAGAAACTCACGGATAATGATGGCATTATGCGACGGTGCATTGTCATGGTGCATTGCAAAAATCGAAATTCGCAAAAAAAACAGATACACTAAAAATTGCGTTACATTTACAAATGTCAAGCTAGAAAGCTGAAATTCGCAGGGAATATTGTTAAAAGGTGTGACAACCTACAGAAACAATAAAAATGTGAATCGGACAGCAGGGGGTGCCACACGGTGATGATTCCGGGAACTTTTTGATCAAGGTGGTGGTATGCGGGAAAACTCTGATGGACAAAGTCAGTAACGAGATAATTCTAAAAGAATGTGGTGCAGAAGAGATGCTAGTAGACATATGGGAAAGAAACCGGTTAAGATGGTTCGGACATGTTGAGAGAATGCCAAATGAACGACTAACGAAACAAGTATATCAAGGTAAAGTAAATGATAGCGTGCTCAGAGGTAGACCGCGGAAAGAATGGTTAGAACGTGTAAATGAGACCCTAGTTAGAAGAGACATAAGAAGTCACAGAAACACGAGAGTCTACATGAAAAAATGCATGGACATAAAAGAAGCTAGAGAAGTATGCCAGGACAGGGAAGTATGGCGGCAAATAGTTAATAAAGAGAGTGTCAGTAGAGTGAATGACGCCTGAAACAGAAGACCTTGGCCACTAATGTACCCAAGTGGGGAACCTTACATAAGGGGCATTATTCCTCAACTGCCCCAACTCAAAAAGTCATGTTTTTCGATTGTCTCTAAATTCTGGGAATATGTTCGCCTACCCAACAGTAGTTAATCCACAAACTTATAGACTAGGATTACCAACCCTCCCCAAGTGAGGGGGGGGGGGTTGAATTTTCAACCCCAATGCCTGCAGGGGTAGTTTCAAACGCCTGTAACTTCCTTTCTAATTACGCGATTAAAAATTTTTATGAGGGTTTTGGAAAGTGCTTTTTACACGCTTTCATCCTATTTTATTATTTATAACAAAAAAAATTTTTAAACAATTTTTTCAATAAATCAATTGTTTATTTAACTTTTTTCGCAATTTAGGCATCTACGATTTTTTTTTAATAGTCTCAAAATGAAAGTTTGACTTTTTTACTATGAAAAATGTCTAATAAGAAAATGGAAAAATTGAAATTCATTGAGTTACAGAGCCGGTTGTAGAGCGAGTCCTCGCGCTCGCACTCGGGCGTTATGTGGCAGCATACCGCGGAACTGTTTTCAAGTATGCCTTTTTTTTGTATTACTCACATTGATCCAAAATTGCATGAAGTCATCGGGAAAAACTATTCAGTAATGTTAACCAGTAAGTTTGAAGAAGTTAAAAAATTTTAAAGTTATTATGAAAAAATATTAAGTAAAAAGCAC
>NC_046665.1:65474088-65475239 GCF_010883055.1 Belonocnema kinseyi
GGAATATTGAGTCTTGAATGTCTTCACAACAGGATTATTCTGGGTACAGCACATAGAGTTACAAATGGAAGAGACCCTCTTCTTAAAATGGTCAGGAATCACAAAGAAGTGGGCAAAGGAGCGTTTCTGTACAAAGCAGCTGAGGAGGCTGCTGAAGCACTCGGACTTAACTTCAGTATTAGGGTTGAGCAAAATGCATCAAATCTTATCTATCTCAAGTGCTCACTCCTGAAAGCCCGGATTAAGAAAGCACAAGAGAAAAACTTTCGTGAACAGCTCCTCGATAAGAGGATGCACGGTATCTTCCACAGAAATGTGACGGATCAGTCAATGTCTTGTGAGCTAACGTTTGCTTTCCTTAAATCGCCCAGATTGAAGTCTGGTACGGAGGGTTTCATTTTTGCATGCCTAGACGGTGTCATTTCCACCTTAACATACCGTCGCCACATTTTGAGCCAAGACATTCCCGATGATAGCTGCAGGGCGTGCCATGCACACCCCGAGCATTTAGCTCACATACTATCTAGTTTTCCAACTCACGCATTAAACTTAATATCGCTCCCCTAAATGCTCCTAGGGAAATTGAGTCAATTGTGGAGAATGGGAATTGCCGCATATACTGGAACTTTATATTCTCGACAATTGTTTCTGTTGCTCACTCGAGGCCTGACATGGTTCTTCTTGACTTCGAGAAGCGAACCATGTTTGTTATCGAAATTTCGGCACCAGCTGACTAAAACATCATAACCAAGGAGAATGAAAAGAAAGAGAGGTATCGAGACCTTATAAGGGAGTTGCAACGATTGTACCCGAAATATTCTGTTAAATTGATCGTCCTTATCATCGGCGCTCTTGGAGGTGCAAAGCTTTCACTTGCTAATGGCCTAAAAAGCATCCCTGCGTGTCAACAATATGCTAGAACACTTGCGGGAAAAATGCAGAAGGCGGTTGTGCTTGGATCACTCCGTGTTCTTAGGGTGTACGAGGCTTTTGCTGGATCGTCGTATTGATTCCTTTACAGACTGTAACCACCTATCTCACGGTCATGAGACGTGGTTGTGGCTGAAATTTTACCGCTATTTCGCTGGAAGCGGGTGCAATTTTCCAGATTATAACCCGCTCCCGGCGAAATCCTGCGGTTGTCCTTATGT
>NC_046665.1:65475339-65484060 GCF_010883055.1 Belonocnema kinseyi
TTGAATGCCAGGACAATTTTCACATTCACTAAAATGATAAGCAGGAGTTGGATTACTGCACATTATTACTTTTAAACAGTCATGGTAGTCAGTCAATTCTATGCTCGAGTCGACAGTTAGATGCTTAATATCAATAGCATCTAACATCAGATGCTCAATTAATCAATATTTTCGATTAAGTCAATAGTTTTTTCCGATGACTTCATGCAATTTTGGATCAATGTGAGTAATACAAAAAAATGGCATACTTGAAAACTGTTCCGCGGTATGCTGTCGCATAACGCCCGAGTGCGAGCGCGAGGACTCCTTCTACAACCGGCTCTGTAACTCAATGAATTTCAATTTGTCCATTTTCTTATCAGACATTTTTCCTAGTAAAAAAGTCAAGCTTTCTTTTGAGACTATTTAAAAAAAATCGTAGATGCCTAAATTGCGAAAAAAGTTAAATAAACAATTGATTTATTGAAAAAATTGTTTAAACAATTTGTTTGTTATAAATAATAAAATAGGATGAAAGCGTGTAAAAAGCACTTTCCAAAACCCTCATAAAAATTTTAAATCGCGTAATTAGAAAGGAAGTTACAGGCGTTTGAAGTTACCCCTGCAGGCATTGGGGTTGAAAATTCAACATCCCCTCACTTGGGGAGGGTTGGTAATCCTGGTCTATAAGTTTGTGGATTAACTACTGTTGGGTAGGCGAACATATTCCCAGAATTTAGAGACAATCGAAAAACATGACTTTTTGAGTTGGGGCAGTTGAGGAATAATGCCCCATAACGACTTCGTGAGGATCTTCGCTTGGGGTGATTGCTAGAGAAATTGATGAGCAACCTGGGTCCGAGCAGTATTGCGGAACGAACGTGTTATTTACATAAATAACACGAGAATTCTGGATCAATCTGAAAATTCTTTATCCCTTCCACACACTACTTCTTTCCCTTACCAAGTGAGTCACGCCTACCCCGAAAGGGAAATGGCTTAATGGTGTAATAATAAATAAATTCAAGAGATTTCGATCAAATTCATGAGAATTTAAAAGGGTACAGTTGAAAAAAAAATGTTAATACAAAAATTTCCATTAACTTCAGTAAAATGGGTTTGAATTTAGAAAAATTTAAAGGAAAATTCGATGAAATTCCTATAAATTCAAGGTGACTTAAAAAAAGATCAAGTACAATTGAAAATCATTCAAAAATATTTTTGAAAAATCATCGAATTTATTAAATTTGTAATGAATTTAAAAAAAGACAAAAGAATTTGATGAATTACAGAAGAATTCAAGTAAATTAAAAAAAAAAAACTAAAGAAAATTCCTAAGAATTTAGGATGAATTAATACGAACTCAGAGTGAATTCCAAATACATTCAACTAAATGGAGAAAACACGAAATATTCTATTGAAATCGGAGTGAAATAAGAAGAATTAAAGGAAATCCATAGAATTCAATGAAAATGACACGAAATCGAGGTGCATAAGTTTAAAGAAATTCAGGTGAATAGATTAAATTTTTAAAATAAAAAACTCATTGAAGTCAGATAAATGGGAGTAAATAGAATTAGTGAATACAAATTTGATAAAATCCTAAATAATTCAAGATAAATTTAAAAGTATTCAGGGTGAATTAAAACAAAATTTTATTCAAAATGTTCCACTGAATTCAGTGGATTTCAAGGGAATTTCAAAGAATTCAGGGGAATTAAAAAATTCAGAAAAAATTGGTTCCTCTGTTTTAATTTATTGCAAGAAGGACTGAAGTGACCTTTTTTTTTGAAAAGTGACTAAATGTGATTTTATTTTTAAAAACAACATTGAATTGAAGAATTGAGTGGCAGCCCTGAATACAGATAAAAAATAGCGTTAATTATATATTTTATATATATTTAAAAAAAAACAAAAGTAACTAAAAAATAACTAAGGAAAAAGTTACGATTTTTTAACTGTAACGTTTACTAGTTCCTTTTAAAAAATATTTTGCCCATCAACTAAGAAACTAATATTGGAGACTAATAAACTCTTAGATAATTATTAACGAGAGGTGAAAAAATTAGTTTTTTTGTATTAATAAGGCTTTCATCCACACAAAATAATAACCTGAACCTGTTTACTAATATTTTCTTTTTATGCTCTTTCTCGCCACTCTTTGCCGACAGAACTTTCCTTCCATCTTGGTAAGTAAAAACAATCTTGCTCTTTAATTCCTTCTTTAAGTTTGTATAATGTATCATTTTCATTGCAATATTAATTAGCCTTTCTTTCTCAACTTAAAGCTATCAGCATCATCTCCATTTATAACTTCCAGTTATAAATTTGAATTTTCTTTAATCGCTGATGAAGTTTGCAGTAAACTCTAAAATAAAACTTTTTTGGTAATTTGCAGTGCACAAGGCACACAGGGAAGAGTTAGAACAAGTTCTGCAGCTTCTGGAAAAAGTTTTGACTCTTCTCCCAGAGCTGCTGAACAGAAGATGGCAGTGTCACAGTCTAGCGAGAATTTTGCACAAATTGTTGCACCCAGGCAACAGTTGGAAACTTCGCAGGCAGGCTATAAGGTACTTTTTCAGTGTAAAAAATCTTGCAAAACAACTTTAAATAAGTCTCAATTATAATAAATTAAAAATATTATTTTAATTTCAAATTATTTCATTCCGTTTATAAAAGGTTATATGTTAAAAATTTTAGATTTAGATTGTAGTCTTTGAATATTATTGTTAAGTGAAAATGAAAAATTGGTCCGGAAAAAATTAGAGAATTTTAAAAATGAAGTTTTTGTGAACATCTTGATTTAATATTCTTGTCAGTAATTTATTTGCCTTTTATTTCTATTTATTTATTTTTTGCAGTTGCTTCCTCCTGTCAATTATATTTTTAGTTAAAAATTTTATTATTTTATTTATTGAAAATGCAACAATTTTGTTAAAATTCATCTCTCTGGACAGAACATTCGTCCTTTTGGATTGAACTTTCATCTTTTTTTGATAAAACTGCAACTTTTTAGTTAAAAATGAATCTTCTTTTGATGCAGATCCAACTGTTATGTTGAAAATTTGTCTCTTTTGTTTGAATTCAACTGTTTGTTATGTTTAAATCTTTTTAAATTACATTATTTGTTTAAAATTCATATTTTTTGGTTGAAAATTCAACTGCTTTGTCGAAGGTTGAACCACTGTGTTAAAAAATCGTTCTTGTGCTAAAGATTTATCATTTTATTTGAAAATTCGTCGAATTGTAAATAGTTATTTTTTTAATTTACAGATTCTACATTTTACTTGTAAATTCATCTATTCTTTTTTTTTTATTAAAAAATTAAGTGTTTGTGTAAAAGATGAACTGTTTTGTTACAAAATCATTTTTTTATTGCAGGCTTATCTCTTACTGAAATTTTAAGCATTTTGTTGAAAATTATTTTCTTTTTGCTTAGTTTAAAATTAATTTTTGTTTACTGAAAACGTAACTTTTTCATTTTTTGGTTGAAAATTCGTCATTTTGGTTGAAAAATTGACTATTCCAGTTCAAAATTAATCTTCTTGGTCAAAAATTTGATGAAAGTAAAAAAAGTTACTATTTTGTCAAAAATGTATCGTTTTTGATAAAAAATTAATATTCTTGGTTGAATATTCGTCCTTTTGGTTTTAAACTTCAATTCCTGTGCTATAAATTTGATATTTTTGGTTGAAATATAAACTATTACATTTCTTGTTGAGAATTCATCTTTTTAGGTTGAAAATTTAACTACTTGGTTATAAATTCAGCTAATTTTTTGAAAACTGAACTATATTGTTAATTTCAGAAAATATAAATTGTTAGATTTTTTTTATTTTAATCTGAAATTCTTTTACTTCGTGCATAAAAGATCCCATGTTAAAAATGTTACAAGATTAAGATTCTCGTCTTTGAATATTAATGGTCAGGGAAAATGAAAAATGAGTAATGGAAAAATAAGGGAATTCTGAAAACAAAGTTTTTTCTTACAAACTTCATATAACATAATGTAACGAAATTTAAAAGAAGTTCGATTTGAATTTTTTTTATGTTAAGTTTAATTATTAATTTTTCATTTATGGAATAATTCGGTTTGCAATGCTCAATTTTAAATTCCTTTACTTTAAAACTTTTCATTTTACGTACATTTTCAATTAAAAGAAGTTGAAAATGTAGTTTTGAAGGCTCATTTTGAGTTTTAAAAATGGAACAATAATAGATTTTATAAGACGATTCTAAATCTGGTGAAAATTAAACAATTTATAGATTTTAGCTCTGAAAATTAAACTGGTGCATTTTAAAAGCCTAAGTAGTTTAAATAAATTAAAGCATATAATTGAAACTTTATGATCTATTTTTAATTCAATCTAAATTAATAGATTCATAATTAAACACTTTTATTCAATTTGAAATCCTATTTGAAATATATTTGAGTTGAAATAGAGAATTAGTTGTAAAAATGATAAGCTTCAATTTTAAAAGTTAAAAACTCATAGGCGTTCTACTTTAAGTGTTTTAATTAAAATTTTTAATTAATTTTTGATTTTTGCAAACCGTGAAATGAGCTGAAATTTTTCCTCGATTAAAATGGCCACTCTGTTTTTAAATTCCTATAATTTGTCTGTTAATTTCCAAGGAGAGCCGGTTCTTTCTTTGAACAAAAAGCTAATTAAAGTAAATAATTTTCCAGGTACTTTGTCTTGTGGTACCAAGCACTAGGAGACAATGCTCCAGAGCACATCCATCAAATGTTTGCTTGCCTAGTGCCTGGATTCCCTCCACGACAACCTTCACCCTTCAAGTCAGAGAGAAAAGCGGATGGAAAAAATTCTCGCACAAAAACAACGAGCTGCGATGAGAAGGACAAAAGAGACTTTTATGATACGCAACTCAATCAGAGTCTATTTCATGACGGAGGTTCTAATCATGGACCGATCAGTCAAGTCGATGGTGGTCCAATTTTACCACCTCAGAGTGGAGAGAAACCTCTTGATAACGAAACTGTTAGATTTTTGGAAGCTTTGCTCGAATTTATGGTGACTCAGGTACGGTTATTTAATATTAACTATAATTATTATAATGAAATTTCTATTTAATCTCTTCTTCAGACCTCGGACTCACCACACTGTTCACATTATTTGACACTTTTTTTTAGCAATGACACTTTTCCTAATACGTAATGTTTTGTTGTCTGAAATTTTGAAATTATTTAGGTATTGTTTCTTATAATTAACAATGTAGTTTAACTTTCGAAAAACTAATTTAATTTTCAATGGATAAAGATGAATTCTTAACAAAAAATGTAATATTTTTGATATTTTAACCGACAAAAGATTTTTTATTTTAAATAAAAAACAGTTGAATTGAGCCAAAAAACGAATTTTCAACAAAATAGTTGAATCCTCGACCAAAAATTAGATTTTTTCAACCAAAACGATTAATTCTTAACACGGAAGATTAATTCCCTAAAAAAAAACTGAATTCCTCGTAAAATACATAGATTAAAAAAAAAATGGTTTGATTTTGTACCAAGTAGTTTAATTTTTAAGCCGAAAAGACGAGTTTGCCACAAAAAAGTTCAATTTTAAAAACGAGAATTAGAATTTTTGACCAATGAGTTGAATTTTCTATCAATCAGTTGAATTTTCATTAAAATAATTAAATTTTCAAACGAAATAGCTGAATCATTATCCGGGAAATTGCATTTTTAACCAGAAACGATGCATTTTCTATAGAAAGAGATGAATTTTTAAATAACAAAAAATGAGTGTTTAGGAAAATAATTAGATTTTCTAAAAAAAGAAGTTTTTATACAAGAAAGCAAATTTTTTCAATTTGATTGTTAAATTTTCATGCCAACCAGACAATTTTTTAACCAAATATTTCAATTTTCTACCAAGAAGTATGACTTTTGAATAGAATAATTTAATTCTTAACCAAATAATACATTTTTTAACCAAAAAAGAGAAATTTCCATCCAAAAATATAATAGGGGACTTTCAACAGAAAAGAATGAACTTTCAATTAAAAATTGTTAGGTTGTCTTATTGGATTTTATACATAATTTTTCATCTATAAAGTGAGTCCGAGGCTTGCTATTTTTCGAAGAAAACACTAACATAACCTAAAGCTGTTCACAATTGTAAATTTAATTTTTTAAATCAAATTATTTTTTCTTTACGATAATATTTTTAGTGAAAAATGCTAAAATACACTATTGTTGTTGACATATTGTGAATATTCTTTAAAATCTAATAATATTTTATTGACAATGACAATTGTAGATGATAAACACTAAAATATCATAACAACAAATGGTTTAAGATTTCAAATCTTCTTTCAAATCAGGGTAACCGCAAAAATTTATTTTCCATATTCCCTGAATTTCCATTATTTTCCCTGACCAATTGTTTTCCGTGACTATTAATATTTAAATCCCAGGATTCTAATTTCGTACCATTCTTGTTATAGAATATTTTATAAATGAAATAAAAAATGTTTAAATTTAAATTTATAAGTTTTTTGTTTATTACTCTTGACAGTTCCTCAAATGCTTCTTACTGAAATTCCCTGACCCCTTTTTTCAAAGAACGTGAACATGACCTAAAATTGTTTCATAATATTTAATTTTTGAATTAACATGATTTGTTATTAAAATTTTATTTAAAAATACCAATGTCCAACGAAAAGTAGTAACATAACATAACAAAATATTGTTCCAGATCGTACATCTTTTTCTAAATTTATGGATTTCTGTTTAAGATGATTTTCAGTAAAAAAAAGGCTATCATAACCTTACATTGTCAAAAAATGGTGAAGCTTCGGTGAAATTTATATAGATATTTCCGGTGAAAAACGATAGCTTTTTAATAACAAACAATTTTTATCTTCTTTGAAATCTAATGATTCCTTAATATAAAAATACTGATTTCTAGTACATAAAACATCAACTTAAGCTAAAAATTGTTCAAAGCTGCGAATCTTCATTGAAATATAAAATGTTTTTAAATTAAAAGTTCCAATTTCCGACGGCAAACACTAGCATAATCAAAAGTTGTTAATTTCTTTTAGCATAAAATTTCTATATGAAACGCAAACTTAACCTAAAATAGTTAAAAATTATGAATCTTCTTTGAAATCTAATGATTTATTGACATAAATTTCAATTTCCGACGAAAAAAACTAAGACTATCCGAAATTATCAAAGCGTTCACAATTTATTATTTTAAACAAAGATCAATCAATTTAAATATAATGACTTTTGTTTAAAAAATCCAATTTTAGGTGAAACATACCAACATAACCTAAAGTTTTTCGAAAGTTATAAATATTCTTTGAAATCTAACAATTTGTTTTTTGAAATACGAATAATTTTGGACGAGAACACTAGCATAACATAACAGAAAATTGAATGATTTTGGTTTTAAATAACCGATTTCCTTTTAATAACTCTAATAAAACCTGAAACTGTAAAAAATTGCAGATCTTGTTTGAACTAAAATGAATCTTGTTTAAAAAATACCAATTTTTATGCAAAACGCTAGCGTAATCAGAAATAACGTATTCACCTAAAATTGTTAAAAACGTATGAATCTTTAAAATCGATTGATTTGTGTCTAACAATATTTTTTTCTGGTAAAAATACGCTAAAACCGACAACGCATAAATTGTTGAAATAATTTTAAGCTTTTAAATCAAATATTTTTTTATTTAAAATATCCATTTCTATAGTATAAAATGTTAGCATAATCTAAAATTGTTAAAAAAAAAATAGGCACCTTGATCATGATTTCTGTTTGAAATGACTAATTTCCGCTGAAAAAAATAAAAGAATATCAAATGTTGTTAAGTTTTAAGCCTTCTTGCAAACTATTATTTTATATTAGATAATTTAACGATTTTAATTTAGCGACGCTTAATTAAACTAAATTCGAATTTTAGGTAGTAAAGGTAGAATGGAGAGATAAGCACACTCGGCAGTACAAATCCTTTCAGTTTTTGCTGGAGCGATTTAAAGGTACTTATCTTCGTCATATTTGTCCGGAGTTCAATGACAATTCCTCTCTCTACAAGCCTAACCTAGAAATGCCCATGATGCGAAAACCAACCAATCAGAATGATAACTACGTTCTTTGCAAGGTGGCTCTTATCAAGTGGATTGCAAGCTACACTCATGTTATGAAAAAAGATGGTCCTTTCGCTCAACTTTCTCAAAGGTGAGTCTCGGGAAGTTTAAAATGTTTTTGTATGCATCGGGTAACGTCGCGAATGAATCAGGCGAATGAATTGAGTATTCTACATGGACATAGGACGACAAACATGGCAGCGCCCACATGTTTATATTTTCATGCACGGTTTGTCGGGAAAAATGCTCGCGCGCATAATCAAATGGCACATCATAAGATGGCGGCTCTCCCCACTCATGGAATTCTCCCCCCTCCCGTGGATTCAACTCCGCTCGACCAAGTTAGAATGGCATGCCTAGTCCCGTGTGTGTTATGTCTATGCAAATTATCATTTTTCGTGGTGGATTGCCTAGTCGCACATTTTCCAAATTGCCAACAATAATGAAATAAATGACTTTTCTTTCTTAAAAGCAAAGCTATATCACGATTTTTTTCTTCATTTTGCCGAAATTAATTAATTTTAGTCAAACTCCTATTTAAACAATGCTTTGCAATCGACCAAGTGGTATAGCCTTACAGATTTTGATGTTACCGATCGAGCGTGACGTAATATTAG
>NC_046665.1:65484070-65507032 GCF_010883055.1 Belonocnema kinseyi
TCCATGAGTGGGGAGAGCCGCCATCTTACGATGTGCTATTTGATTATGCGCACGATCATTTTTGCCTACAAACTGCATGAAACTAGAAAATGTGGGCGCTGCCATGTTTGTAGCCGGAAATCAAAAGTTGGCGGACCTCCCCCTCATTGCATCAACCCCGCAATGACATGCCTAGTCCCTTGTTTCCAATGTCCATGTAGAATACTCAATTGTATTTTTATATTCCTTAAAACCCAAAAGATTACACAAATATTTCAAAATATATCTGGAAATGTATTTTAAATGCTGGAAATAAATTTTCAAAATAAAATACAAGAAATTACAATTTTTGTACAAATTTGCATGTACTTGTCAAATATTGTCAGTGTCTAAATTTGAGCAAAAACTGGAGCTTTCTAGTAGAATTATTTTTGTAATTTTGTACAATTTTAAACTTTTTTTTTAAATGCAACAGGAAAATTACAAAAAATGGTTCTACCAGGAAACTACAAGTTTTTTTCTAGAATCCGAACTTTTACCTAATTTTACCAGTAATAATTACAGATTTTCACAAAAATTACAATTTTAGCGTTGTTGTTCATTATTTTAATTAATTTTGTTTTATTATAAAACTACATTTCAACCAGAGAAGATTACTTAATCATTTTAAAATAAATTTCAAAGATTTGACAAAGATTTCAAAGATTTTAAAAGTCTTCCACAG
This sequence comes from Belonocnema kinseyi, assembly GCF_010883055.1. Taxonomy (NCBI): domain Eukaryota; kingdom Metazoa; phylum Arthropoda; class Insecta; order Hymenoptera; family Cynipidae; genus Belonocnema; species Belonocnema kinseyi. The sequence continues at coordinate 65,484,774 of NC_046665.1, forward strand.
AAATATTTCGAAGATTTGAAAAGATTTCAGAAACTGTTTAAAGATTTCAAAGACTTCAAAAGGGCTTCAAAGATTTCGAGAGATCCTGCTGGAAATGTATTTCAACAATAAATGTAACAATTTGTTGAAAATTCGTCTTTTTGAGTTAAAAATTCATTTATTTTGGTAGAAATTGCATCCTTTTTGGTTTAAAATATCAACTGTTGCCTTCAAAATAAATCTGTTTTAGTTGAGAATTTCACTATTTGGTTAAAAAATCGTATTTTTGGTTGATGATTCATCAGTTTAGTTGAGAAACTTTTTTTTTAATTCAACGTTTTGCGTGAAAATTTATTTAATTGTTTAAAAATTTAACTCTTACATTGAGAACTCCTTTAAAAGTTCAATATTTTGTGAAAAGTTCATGCATTTTGTTAGAAAATAATCTTTTTTTGTTGAAAAATCTTTGCTTTGGTTGAAAAGAACTTTTTTAAAATTAATATTTATTTTTTTGCACTGAAATTTTAACCTTCATTTTGTTTAATTGATCTTTTGTGGTAGAAATTTAATCTGCTTGGATAGAAATTCATCTGTATGGTTGAAAATTTAACTGTTTGCTTATAAATTCATCTTATTATTCCATTAAAAATTTAACTGTTCCATTTTTTGGTAGAAAATTTATCTTTTTTGAGAAAAATTATCTGTCCTGTTGAAAATTCAACTATTTTGTGTAAAAAAATTTGATTTTTTTACTGTAAATGAAACTGTTCTATTTTTGGTGGAAAATTCATCTCTTGGGTTAAATATTCAACTCTTTGGTTAAAAGTTAATCGTTGGAGATTCATCTTTTTAGTTAAACATTCGTCTCCTTGGTTCAAAAGTAACTTTTTTGTTGGAAATGCGGAAATTTAACTAGTTAAGGAACTAGTCCATTTTGGCTTAAAATTTTCTATTCCTTTAAAAAAATGCATTTATTTGGTTTACTTATTTTGGGTTGAAAGTTCAAGTTTTTTGTTAGAAATTCTTCTTTTTGGCTTGAAAATTCAACATTATGGATGAGATTTTTTTTTCTTGACTGAAATTTCAACCCTTGTGTTGCATAATTCCTCTTTTTGGTGATAAAATTATTCTTTCGCGATTCAGGGTTTAACTAATTTGTTGAAAATTCGTATTTTTTGGTTGAAAACTAATTCTTTTAACTACAAATTTATTTCTTACATTTTTTATATAAAGTTTATCTTTTCAGGTTGAAAACTAAATTATTTGGTTGAAAATTCAAGTGCATATTTTACTTATGCCTCACGAAATTTTTGGACGACCCCTTGTAAAATTCTGCATCACTGTTGTCACTAAAAGTGTTCGAAATATATTTAGAAACCCCTTTTTTCATTACATTATTTATCTCCTAGGCGTAAGGTTGTTATTCTACCTAAAAGAAAAATTTTGAACCGTCAGAGAAAATGAAAAATCGGTTATTAAAAATCGGTCAGAGAAATTTAGATTTTGTGACAACTCTACCAAATTGATCAAGTCCCCAATTGAAACTGTTCAACCACCACTGTTTTTTAATTCCAGTTCAACGTCCAACGATGAAGGCACCGAGCCGGACTTACGTAGGGTCCCGGTCCATCAAAATTCGGTCGACTCGAATTTACTCTCCCCTGAATCGAACCCGAGTCAACACGAAAGCCTGGGTCAGGAGGACAGTGCCTTATCGGCAGTAGTCTTAGTGCGAGAAGTTTTATATGGTAATCGTGACAACGTGAATTTTATTCACGAATTGTACAGGCAGGCATTTTTACTGGACTTCACACACGCCGGAGCTATTCGGAAGGCGATTGGCGCTTACAAAGACTGGATACAAATGAACGTAGGTTATTTAAAAATAGGGTGTATCTGGAAAAACCTGAAAATGTCAAGGTTTTTTTTTTAGTCAGGGAATTTTTTCGCGAGCGAGCTTAATTTTTTTGTTTTGATTGCAATATGAAATGCATGAACCACGATTCTTCATTCATTTGTAAGCTTTTTTCTGTTTGAAATTAATTTTTTAACTAAAAATGTAACTATTCTATTTTTGGTCGAAAATTGATCATTTCTGGTTGAAATTTCAAGTATGTCGTTAAAACTGCATATATTTTGTTCGATATTTAGCAGTTTGTAGGAAATATTTTTCGTCTTGATAGAAAAATCTTTCATAGTTAAAAATTCAACAAATGATGAAAAATCTATCTTTTTAGTTGAATTAAACTGTTTTTGACCATAATTAAAATATTTTTTGGTTGAAATATCAAATACTATACTTTTCATTCAAAATTCATCTGTTTTAAATGAAAATGTTATTACTTTGTTAAAAGTTAAACCCTTTTCTTAAAAACTATTTTTTAAGGTTCATCATTTTAATGGAAAATTCATCTATTTGGTTGAAAACTGACCTGTTTTGTTGAAAATTCGTTTCTTCCTTGGCTAACAATTATTTTTTTACCAATTTAATTATTATAGTTAAAACTTTAACCATTTTGTTGATTTTTTTTAAATTATTTTTTTAAAACTAAAAGTGTAATTATTCCAGTTGAATATTTCAGCACTTTAGTTAAACGTTCGTCTCTAGCTTTAAATTACTTGTTTTTAACTGAAATTTAACTATTCGATTTTTCTTTAAAAAATTATCATTTTCAGTTGAATAATCGTCTTTTTGGTAGAAATTAATTTTCCTTGTTGAAAATTCATCTTTTTGATTTAAAATTGTTTTATTCAAGTTGAAGAATTGAAGATTCATAATTTGAGTGGAAAATTCATATTTTTGGTTTAAAATTAATTATTCAAGTCTAGTTAAAAATTCATCAGTTTGGCTAAAAGCTACTTTTTTAAATGAAAATGTAACTATTCCAAATTTGTATCTTAGTTCAAAATTCGACTATTTTGTGGAAAATGGATGTAATTTGCTAAAAAAATCGTTTTTTCCAGAAAATTAATCTTCTTGTTTGAAAATTCATATTTATCGTTGAAACTTTAAGTATTCCAATTCAATATTCATAATTTTATTCATAATAACTCACTTTGATTGAAAATGTAAATGTTATGTTGAAGATGTTTTTTTGTTGAAAATTAATCTTTTTAATTACGAATTTAACCATTCTATTTATTTTAAAAAATTGACCTTTTTTAGTTCAAAATTCAACTATTTTGTGTAAAATTCATTTATTTTGTTAAAGAACCGTTTTTTTAAACAATTCATCTTCTTAGTTGAAAATTTAAGTGTTCCAATTAAATATTCGTAGTTTTATTTGTAAATTTAAGTTTTTGGTTGAAACTTTAATTAATCCAGTTGAATATTTTTAATATGTATTTTATTTATAAAAACCCCTTTTTAAAAAATTAATCTTCTTATTTGAAAATTCAAGTGTTCGAGTTAAATATTTATAATTTTATTTTTTAATTTATCTTTTTGGTTGAAACTTTAATTAATCTAGTTGAATATTGCATAATTTAAATTGAAAAATAATCTTTTTGGTTTAAAATTCATCACTTTCATTGAAAATTTAACTATTTAGTTCAAAATATATTTTTGTTTTGGTTGAAAATTAATTTTTTTTAAATAAGAATTTAACTGCTTCATGTATGGTTAAACATTGATCATTTTTAGTTTTAAAGTCAACTATTTGGTTCAAAATTGGTCTTTTCTAGTTGAAAATTGAACTATTTCGTTGAAAATTTATGTATTGAAATTTAAGATTTATAATTTTAATCGTAAATTCATCACTTTGGTTGAAAATTGGTTTTTTAGTTTTCGTGGAATTAATGATTTTATCTGAAAATTTACAAGTTCCATTTTAGTTTGAAAACTTATCTTTTTTAGTTCAAAAATTTGGTAGTTTGGAGACAAATTCAAGAATTGTATTGTTATATTTTCAGTATTACGTAATTATTTAATTAATCAATGATGCTTGCATATTTAAGAATATCTTGTAATATAAGTTGGCAGCGCTTTTTGAATGAAACATATTAATTGAATCCTTAAAGACTGAAAAAAAACATTCATTACAAACTCGCGAAACTGTGTATACATATTCCGAGTTCATTATCAGGCAATTTTTTTCCGGGATTTTAGTAGACACCCTGCAAAAAAAGCGATCATTTCTGAATGTAATTAAAAAGCGAGATTTCCCATTTAAACTAAAATTAGAGGTTTACTTAGAAACTCCTTAAAGTAAGAACTTAATTTTAATTATTAAGAGATTCCACCTTTCGTGTTGGAACTAGTTTATTTTGGTTTAAAGTTTTTTCTTATTTAGTTGAAAATTCATTTATTTGCTTTGTTTATTTTGGGTTGAAATTTCAAGTTTTTTTTTTCAAATCATTTTTTCAGCTTGAAAAGTCAACATTTTTAATGAGATTTCTTTTATTTACTTCAATTTAAACTCTTTTGTTGAATAATTCCTTTTTTTTGGTCTGAAAATTAGTTGTTTTTTTTTGCTGAGAATTCAGCTAATTTGTTGAAAATTTGTATTTTTTGTTTGATTTACCATTTAAACTACCTTCAGAAGTTTACTTAGAAACTTCCTAAAGTAAGAGCTTAATTTGAATTTTTAGGAGATTCCACCTTTCATGTTGGAACCACTAGATGGACACAAGGAAAGAGATTCAGAAGACTGTCAAAGAAAAGAAGATGCTGACAAAAGTCCTCAAGAGTATCAGAGGCAAAATCGTCTCAGAAATGACTCCTATCTCGGGGCTATTCACCGGGAAAATTTATTCGTGAGGGCCGGATTGCAAAATGTTTTGCAAGTGTTCATAACGCAAGCGTCGAATGTATTTTTCTTAGAGCCTGTGAGTGGTACTGCGTCCGCGACACTTCTTGAGGAACAAACAGATAGTTGCAAGAGAGTGCTAAACGTATATCGATACGTTGTCATGCACACAAGACTGGAACCTTCCACTTGGGAGCAGTTGCTCAGGTTTGTTTCAAAAAGGCTTCACACTCTTTTCCCTCTTTTTCTCTTTTTAAAGAATTCCTTTTTTTCCCCCTGTTTCCAAAAAACTTCCTCCTTTTCTCTTTTTCCCCTTTTCATTCTGTAAAATGTGAACTAAATTAATAGAACCAAGTATTTTTCGGTGAAACTGAATTCTTCTTGCTTAAAAATTCCACTGTCATATTTTTGGTTCTTAATTGAAGGGTGACAGATCATAAGGAGGTAAAAGACAAAATGGCAATTTTACAGGGGAGGGAAAAAACATTCTGTAAATCGATTTTGCAATTAAAACGAAAAACAAAAATATACTTCCGAGATATGCGTATGCTGAATACAGGAAAGAAAAGTTTAATCGAAAAAATTGATTTACTTTCGAGGAAATGGACTTTGTAGGAGACAAAAAAGCGTGTGAATGAATAAAAAGTAGTTTAGGTTGATTTTGTGGCTGAAACGTGAAAGATATATTTACTTTAGGTATAACATGATGTTTGGGAACAGGGATATGAATAGGAAACGGTCTTAAAGTTTCAGAAAATACAATAGTACATTTTTTCCATTTAAAAAAATCGAAGTATTTTTATTAAAAAAGTAGAAAAGTGTGAAGTGAACATAAAAATGCGATTTCGAACAAATCCTTTTAATGATATGTGTATTGGATTTTATAAGAATTTCCAATGCAAACATTTTTTTTCGGAAAAAATGTCCCTTACTATCTTATGATCTGCCACCCTTCCATAATTAATCTCTTTTCTTTAAAAATTCGACTATTTTAATGAAAATTTAATGGCCTTCTTGAAAATTAAACTATTTTGTTTAAAAGTTATATTTTTTGGTGGAAAATCCATATATTTTATTGAAAATTTGACTATTTTTTTTTTTAATTAATCATTCTTGGTTTTAAAACATTTAACTGTTTTGTTGATTATTGGTCTTTTTGAATAGAAAATTCTTCATTTTGGGTTAAAAGTTCATCTTTTTGGGAGAAAAGTTGTGTTTTTGGGCTGTAAATTTATGTTCCTTGGTTTAAAATTAACTTTTTTGTTGAAAGTTCCACCGCCTTCTGAAAAATACAATTTTTGGGTTGAAAGTACAACTATTGGTTAAAAATTTAAATTTTTGGTTAAAAGTTTAATTAATTTTTTTGAAAATTCGTCTTTTAGTTTGAAAGTTTAACTATTTGTTTTTAAAGGCAATGGTTTAGTTCAAAGTCATTTATTTATTTTTAATAATTCATCTATTCTAAATCTTTAGAAAATTCATACTTTCTTTTAAAAAAAAGAGAGATTGATTGAAAAATTATCTCTTTCGTTGAAAATTGAACTATTTTGTTGAAATATTGTTTGTTTTTATTTGAAAATTAATTTTCAGAACTGAAAATTCAACTATTCCATTTTCAGTATTATATTGATAATTTTTAGTTGAAAATTCAAATATTTGGTTAATAAATAATGTGTTTTTTTTTTGCAAATTCCTCTTTTTGGTTGGATTCGGCTGTTTTTTATTTTTAATTGCAATATTTTTTGATTGAAAAGCAATCGTTTTAACAGACAATTCCATGTATTTTATTGAAAAATAAATTTTATTAAAAAATCAACTATTTAATGGAAAATTTGTCTTTTTATTTTGAATATTAATCTTTTAAACTCAAAATTTAACCATTCCATTTTTGTTTGAAAATTTATATCTTTTAATTGAAAATTCATCTATTCTTGGTTGAAGGTCTTGCTATTTTCTTAAAATTTATTTATTTTATTTGAAGATTCGTATCTTTAGCTGAAAAATTAACATTCAGTTGAAAATTTGTCTTTTTTTTCGAACATTAATTTTTTGAACTCAAAATTAATTATTCTATTTTTGGCTGAAAATTTATGTTTTTTAGTTGATTCACCTCTTCAGTTGAAAATTCATTATTTGGTTCAAATGTTGTAATTTTTTTGGTTGAATATTAGTTTTTTTAACTGAAAATTTAACTATTACATTTTTGGTAAAAATTTGCTATTTTTTAGTTGAAAATTCAAATATTTGATTGAAAATTATTATTTTATTGTTATAATCCATTGTTTTCTAATTTTAAATTCAAAAAGTTTGTGGTTAAAATATCAACTGTTGTTGAAAATTAATCTCTAACTAAAAATGTTACTATTTCACTTTTTGCTGAAAATTGATCTTTTTAGTTAGAAACTTATCTTTTTGGTTTAAGATTTGTCTTTTTAAGTGGAAAATTAATCTTCTCAGTTAAAAATTTATATTTTTGGTTGAAAAATTCAATTATACTTGGTTGATAGCTGAAATAATTTGTTAAAAATTCATTTTTTTTTCGAAAATTTATCATTTCAGTTAAAAATTCATCTCTTTAATTGAAAAATAAAATACTCATTTATAGAAAATTCGTTTCATATTGAATTAAATATAGTACCTACAATAATTTTATTTAAAAGAATTTATTCTCCTATTTTCGTGAAAAATCACCCTATTTCCACCAAGAGCGTTACTAACTAAATATCGGATAACTTGGCAGATGGCGCTGTTATTTTTAATTCAATTTAAACTCTGAAGAACGTTTTAAATTAAATTTGCAGGGTATTGTTGCAAATAACTTCGCTGGTTCTCAGCGGGAAGAAAAAGAGAAATCAAGACAGCATTGGCGGAAAATTGGCTCCTGCAATTTTCCAGACTCTTATAGTCACATGGATCAAGGCGAATTTGAATGTCGTCATATCCTCTCAACTCTGGGACCAGTTTCTTCAGGTTTTAACCTCCTTGACTCAATGGGAAGAACTGATTCGAGAATGGGCGGTAAGTTCAGTTCAGAGAGAACAAAAAACATCAGAAAAATTCATGAAACAAATTTTTAATTCAACCTTTTATCTTTTAGAAAACTTTGGATACACTGACGAGAGTTCTTGCGAGACATGTTTACAATTTAGATCTGAATGATTTACCTTTAGATAGACTAAGTGAGCAAAAATCGAAAAAACGTAGGGGTGTTGGATGTCGTGCAGCATCCACAGGAAGCGTTCAGCCTCCGAGAAGAGGAAGCGCCGATCAAGAATCTCATCAATCTTCCAAAGATTGCACAACAGGTGAATTATTTTTCGTAAAAAATATATTTCTTTTTCTAATAAAATAAGGAAATGGTGTCTAAATTGTTACTAATTTTAACAAATGCTTAATATTCAAGAAATATTTAAATATTTCATAAGATAAAATTTACAGTTCCGTGCTTTGTTAATTTTTTTTTTAAATTAGAAAAACAATATATGAATTTTTAAATAAAATAAATGTTTAAAGAATTTAAATATTCAAAACATTGTAACCATGATTACTTTATTATTAACCTTATGTTACTTATAATATGCTAGGATTGCCATTTTTGGAATATGTTTAAACATTAATATTTTTTATCAATAAGGGTCGGATTTAAGATCTCTTTAAATGGCTTAAATTATTTTTTTTTTTGTAAAAATTAACCCTCTTGGTTGAAAATTCATGTTTTTGTTTAAAAATCACCTATTCTAGTTTAAGGCTTATCGTTTTAGTTAAAAATTTATCACTTAATTTAGAAATGTAACTATTTCTTTGAAATTAGGTTTTTTTCGGTTTAAAATTAGTTTTTTAAAAATTAAAAACGTAACTATTCGAATTGAATATTCCATAATTTCAGTTAAAAGTTCATCTCTTTGTTTGAAAATTCATCCATTCTAGTTAAAGAATTATCATTTTAGTTGAAAATTAAACTATTCCAGTTGATCATTCGTCATTAAAGTCGAAAAACTTTAATTGAAAATTCAACTATTTCGCTGAACATTCTTTTATTTTGTTGCAAAATCGTATTTTTTGTGGAAAATTATGGTTAAATATTCATCTATCTTATTAGAAATGCAATATTCTTTTTTAAAAATTAAGGAATTTCATGGAGCTTAAATTGAAGTTAATATAGTACACACATTAATTTTGCCAAAATATACATTGCATTTTTCAGTATAAGAAGGTAAAATAAAAATTTGTTTAAATTATTATTAAAATTCAAGAACTTTAGGGTCAAATTCAAGAAATTATTAATTATGTTTTTAGTATTAGTCAATGACTTAATTACTCGATAGTGCTAATAATTTGAATAATATCTTGTATTTAATATCTTGATTCTTTAAAATCGCCTAACATTTTTTTGAATCCCTTAAAAATTTCAAAATCCTCGGAAATTCTTTAAATCCTTTAAAATCCTTGATAAAAACCCTAAATCTATCAAATTAATTGAAATCTTTTAAAATGCCTTGAAATATTCGAAAATGTATTTAAAACATTAAAATCTCTCAATTCTTGTGAATAACTTCTTTTAAATTTCATTAAAATATTATAAAATTCCTTGAAATCCCGTGAAATTACATAAAATCTTATAATATTTCCTGAAATCCCTTCAAAATTTTCTTTCCAATCCTTTGATATCCTGAAGATTTCAATTGAGTACTTTATTAGACGCCTTTAAAATCTTTTTAAATTTTGAAATCATTTTAAATCTTATAAAATGCCGTGGAATCCGTTGAAATTCCTGGAAAATCCCTTAAAATCCCGTGAAGTTCCATGAAATCTGATGATATTTCTTGAAATTCCTTGCAATTTTTTAAATCCCTTAAAACTTTATTTGGAACCATTTAAGAATACCCAAAATTATTTCGATACCTTTGAAATCTTTATAAATCTCTGAAAGTTTTTGAAGCTCTTGAAAACTCTTTTAAATATTAGAAAATCTTTTGAAACCTCGTAAAATTACATCAAGTCTGACGGTATTTCTTAAAATTTCTTGAAATCTCTCAAAATATTTGAAGTCCTATGAAATCCTTTGACATCTTGAAAAAATTGATTAAAATATTCTACTGAAAGATTCTAAAATCTGTAATATCATTGAAAACCTCTGAAATCTTATAAAATACGTTAAAACCCTTCTAAATGTTCTGAAATTCTTTAAAATCGGCTGAACTTTTTTAAGAAGGATTTAAAATACTCTGAAATCTTTCAAATATCTTGAAATCTGTTGACATTCCTTCCAATCTTTTAATGTATCCAAAAATCTCCCAAATTTTCTAAAATATTTGGAAACACTTGAAATATTTGAAAATCACTTCAAACTTTTGAAATCCTTTGAAATTCTCAATTCTTGTGAATAAATTCTTCGTAATTTCATTAAAATATTATAAAATCTTTTAAAATCCCGTGAAGTTACACGAACACTGAGGATATTCCTCGAAATTCCTTAAAATATTTGAAGTCCTATGCAATCCTGGAAAATCGATTTAAAATACTTTACTGAAAAACTTTAAAATCAATTAAATCCTCGAAAATATTGAAAAAAGTTAAAATCCTTTAAAAATCTTTTGGAATATTTAAAAATGTCCTCAAACCTTATATGTCCTATAAAATTTTTCTAAATCTTCCAATTTTTTTAAAAATCGCCTGAAATTTCTTTAAATCCCTTCAAATCATTAAAATCCTCGGAAATCCCTTGAAATTTCTTAAGTCCTTTAAAATCCCTTGAAACCTTATGAAGCTCTTAAAAATTCATTTGAATCCTGGAACATACCTTAAAATCGCTTGAAATCTACTGACATACCTTGGAATGTTAAAATATCCTAAAATATTTAAAACTCTTTCAAGTTTTTCGAAATTTTCCAAAATACCTTCAAATATTTAAAAATCTTTTAATATCTTTGAAATGCTTTGAAATCTCTAAATTCTTGTGAATAAATTCTTTGGCATTTCTCTTAAAAATATTATAAACCCCTTGAAATTTCGTGAAGGTACATAAAATCTGATATTTCTTGAAAATCCTTGAAATATTTCAAGATACATTTTAATTTGTGCATAAAAATCTTTATTATATCATTCAGTTTAAAATGCGTATTTCCAAAATCGTCCACTTTAACCAATTTTAAATTTTAGATTTTAATTGTTAAGTGTACATTTTATTTTTAAAAAATTTTAGAATGCAGTTTTAAAGACTTAAGCCATTAAAAATTAGAAGCGTTTGAAATCGAAGATTTTAGATAAAAACCATTTTTAGCTGATAAACTGTGAATATAAATTAATCATGTTTTTTAAAATTAAATTGTTTTTTAAGGTTTAAAAACTAAATAATAATTAATTTTACAAGACGATTCGAAATCAGTTCATATTATTACAATTTCCAGTTTCTAACGTTAAAAATTATGTAAACTATTTCAATTGGAAAGTCTTATTACTTAAAAAAATGTAAACGCCTGATTGAAACTTTTTAAACTGTTTTCAATTTTAAAATAATCTTGAAATAATATATTCATAATTAGAAGCTTCTATGAAATTTCACATATTATTTTAGTCTAAAATATTCCATTTTTAAACCAGTAAATTAAAAAAAAATTAATAAGAAAAATAAGAATTACTTAATATTTAGAAATATCTGACTGTTTATTTAAAATCAGTAATTATACTAAAATATTAAAAACTAATTTTTGAACGTTAGATTTTAATTGTTCTATTAAAAAAAAAATTTATTTGTAAGTAAATTTTTGAGCTTCGATGTATAAATAACAATTGAACACATATTATTCTGTAAATAAATTCAAGGAAGTTGAAGAAATATTTAGAAGTTTTGAAAAAATTCAAATTCAATTTAAAAATGGAAATTATTTGAAATAATTTAAACAAAGTTTCTACGTGTGCCTACAAAATCTAGTTATTAGTAACAAAATTTCAGTGTAAATAGCCCACGACATAATTTAAAAAAAAAATAAAGATTTTAGCAGATTCCGTACAAAAATTTTTTTAACAAATTTAAAGAATATTGAGTGGCTTTAGAAGATTAAAAAACATTTCCTATGAAAATTAATGATTGTTATTTTGAAAAGATAATTTTCAGTGATTATTCAAAAAGATTTAGAAAGATTTGCAAAGTTATCGAACATGAAATTTGGAAGCATTTGAAGTATTTTCAACCACTGAAAATATAAATAATTTAACTTTTTATTTAAGAAGTGTTTAGTTTATAAAAAAATGTAATCGTTCAATTTTTAATGTTTCTGTTTTAAAATTGCTTTAAATTATATAATTTTGAAAATTTTGTAATTCATTGATTGATTCTTCAATTTAGATTTTAGAGAATTGAAAATGATAACGTGGATTTATATTTTTAGAACTGAATCTGAATCTCTGAACTCTACAATTTATTAAATTTTTCATTTGGCTGATAAACTGCATTTAATAAAAAATTATTCACTTTAAAAGTGTAAGTAGCTTTCATTTTATACGTGTAAATTATTTAGCATTTGAATCAGATTTGAATACAAAATTATTAAATTTAAAAAGTTTTTAACTTCAATTTTAAAAGTTTGAAATTCAAGAGTTCCATATTGAAACTTAAATTTCTCTAAACTTACATGAAATAGTGAAATAATTTTTTTTCAAACCTGTTTGACAAAAATGTGTTTTTTAACAGTATAAGATGATCGAAATTTTATCTAAAATTAAATGTTTTTATGAAGATTGATTTTTAGTATTCAAACATTGTTTTGTACTTCACAAAACTATCGTAAAAACACTTTTATGCAAAAATTAATGTACAACTTTAAAATTGTACCTACTCTTTTTATTTCCAGTTTTCTGCACCAGGTGGCGAAATGGTAGACCACCATTCCCAATAGGTCCTGTAAAATTCTTCCAAATCTCCGTAAATCTAGAAAATCCTCTGAAATTCCTTGTTATATTTTCAAATAGCTTAACCCGATGAACCTAAAGAATCTTGGATAATTTTGCGGGTAGTAGTAGTTTCCAAAATTTTCAAAAAAATCGTTTTTACGGATATTTTTTTACAGAATGATAGGGGCAAAAAATACGGATTTAATCATACCGATATGAAGTCTATCACATAAGTCCGAAATATAAGTATCAAAACTCGTTTACGTTAATATAAAACAAGGCAGTTTGACAAAATGTTGGTGGCACGTGGTGGATTTAACCATCTAACGAACCAAGAAATAATTTTTGTCCGATTTTGCACGGTTAACCGTTTGCACGTATGGCCGCATGGCTGAATGGCATTTTTTCAACGATTTATACACTATGCCCTAAATGAAACTGTATCATACTTGACAAAAGGAAATTCCTGACTTTTTGTTTAGACCATCCATTCAGAGAATTACGAAAAGTGCGGCCACTGCCACGAAGTGCGAGTGACAACAACCTTTACATATTAAAATCCCGTACAAAACAACGAATTCGACATCACAATGTACCATCTGAAATTCCGAGTAAGTCCTTTTACTTCTCAATTTTTTTATGTACTTTTATTTTATACTCCTACGATTTTAACTTTAAAAAGAAATGCATTCAAATTACATTCTGCATTCGGCCACGTCGTCCCAAGTCTGCTTTATTTATATCTTTGTCTTTATTTTTTGCTTTGTACTGATGAGTGGGATAAAAATATCCAGTCTTGTGTCAAGCTGCTGTAGAGCCAGTCGATTTTCGTCCCTTAACAATTGAATGTTTTGTGCTGATAACTTTTGATAAAGCTTTAGATTGCTTTTATTCATTGGAGATTGAGCTTTTCGTTCTAAATGAGGATTAATTTTTTGTTCTAATTGAATTTCGAGGATGTTGAATTGCTTCCTGCATTTTTTGTGTGTCTATTTGTCTACTAAACACAGTCCTTTTCCTCGCGTGCAGTTCTCCCCATGTCCATAGAGCAAGACATGGCCCGTCTATTAGCAAATAGTTCTGATTCGTCGCGTGGAAAAAGATTGCTCATCAGACGTGCCAAATCGTTGGATAGCGTCATCATGGTAGATAGTGAACCGCCATCTCCACGTTGTCCTTCTCCTACGCCAAGCAGCGGAGTTGATAGTAACAAGGATAGTCCTATTCAGATTGAAAATATTGATGGGAGTAGTATTGGTACGTATATTTTGTTTTTATCCTTCCTTTCGGAGAATCGGTCTACCGATGCTTTTTGGGTTTACGGAATTTTTTATTATTCAGCTTTGCTAAACTTTTTTTTTATGGCTCTTTTTTTTATCCTGACGGTTTTTTGGGATTGGAGTTACCAGATTCTGGATATGAATATTCTGAGTAGTCAGGAAATTTAAAACCGGAGAGGAGATGTCAGGGAGAACCTGCAAGGGTTAAGGAATTTTTTTAAGCGTCTTTATCAAATGCTAAACTAAAATTTAAGGCATTTAAATTAGATTAAAATCAAGTGTAAAGTCCTATTTAACGTCCAACAACCAAATTTGGACGACCATCATTAAATTCTCCTATTGTAATTTAAAAAAAAGATCCTCCTTTAAAAAAGATTGTTTCCTAAATAAACTTTCTGAACAAAAATAAAGAAGAGGTAAGAAAAATGAGAAGGAAGCCAACCAAATCCCATTCCCTCTCTTTTTTTATTTCTTTCGTCTTTTTTATTTTTATTATTGTCAAATCACAATAACAGAATATTTTTTAATAATACTCACCAATTTTTCGGTACTCATACAGCACCCTTATCATGATAAGAAAAATTTCAGCAGGTAGGAACAGCAACGAAACAATTATTCTCTCTCTTTGATACTTGAAAATCAAGTCAAAAACGTTGGTGAATATTATTTATAAATGTTTTTTTATTGGGATTTGGTAATAATAAAAATAAAAAAGGCGAAAGAGCAAAGAGAAGAAAGGGGATTAGTTTGGTTGCCTTTTCATTTTTCTTTCCTCTTTTTTTTTTATTTTTGTCCAATTTTCTTTTTAAGAAGCGTCTTCTTAAGATTACAATAGGAGAATTTTATGGTGGTTTTCCAAATTCGGTCGTTGGATTCACGGTTTTATTTTCAGAAAGTCTATGCTTTAAATTATAAACCCTCTCCCTTACCCCATGTAAGATTTGCTCTGACCCCCCCCCCCCCCCCCCTCCTAGAACAAAAATCTTACTAAGGTTTTGCAAAATTAGGGAACGAACATGAATATATCAATTATGTTTATTAAATAAACGTGTCTTACAAACGTATATTTTTATGATTGTTAAGAATTCATCTTGTGGTTCAAAATTGTATTATGTCATTTCAATATTCAAAATGTTTTAATAAAAAGCCATTCTTTTGGTTAAAAATTCAATTACTTTGGGAAAAAATTCACCTGATTGGTTCAAAATCAACTTTTTTGTTGCTATAAAAATTTCGTCTTTTGGATGGAATTTTTTTTTATTGTCATTTAGATTAAAAATGTATCTCTTGCCGTAGAAATTTGATATATTTACGTTTCAAATTTAAAAAATCGATCTTTTTGTTAAATTCAAGAATTTTTACTTTTAAAATAAAAATATTTTTTCATTGCAATATCAGGAATTACATTTTTTTGTAAATTCAACTATTTAGTTAAAATTAAAACAGTTTGGAAAAAATTATTATTTTTTCTGTTGAAAATTGGAATATTTTGATGCAAAATTTGTTTTTTTTTTGCGAGAATTAATTTTTTTAATGAAAATTAATCTTATTTGGTAGAAAATTAATCTTCTTCGTTAAAAATTAATCTTTCCGGTGTAAAATTCCACTATTTTGTTAAAAATATCTTTGTTTGGTTGAAGATGTATCATATAAGTAGAAAAAACTGAAAAAACTGAAAAAACTGAAAATGCAACTATTTTATTGAAAATTGATTTTATTTACTTGAATAATATTTTTTTCACTGAAATCTATTTTAATTAAAAATTTTATGTTCTTTAGTTGAAAATTCAACTATTTCATTGCAAACTCATGTATTTTGTTGAAATTTTGTTTCTTTATTGAGTGAACAATTTTCTTGGTTGAAAATAGTGGAAATTATTTTTTTAGTTGAAAAGTCAACTATTTGGTTAACAATTCGTTTATTTTGTTGAAAATTCTTCATTTTAGGTCGAAAAGAAATCTTATTAGTTTATGTTCAATGTTTGGTTGAAAACTCATCTTTTTGGTTTGAAATTTTAATTGTTTTGGTTAAAAAATACACTTTTCGTTAAGAATTTTTTGTATGTAGATTCATATCTTTAGTTAAAAATCTAACTATTTTGTTGAAAATTCCCTTTTTTGGTTGAAAATTAATCTTCTTTGGTTGAAAATATTGTTTTTTTTCTGGTTCAAAATGAATTTTCTAAACTTAAAGTTTTATTGTTTAAACTTCATGTATTTTATTTAAAATTAATTAAATTAATATTTTTGGTATTCAATTTAATTTTTGAAGCTTTAAATTAAAAAGCGCACATTTCTGAATACTCATACTCAGCATTTGTTTCATTTTGACGACCGTACATTTAAGATTTTTTAAATTCGCATAATAAAATTAAATATAATTAAATTTCGAATGTTTCCAAAGTTTTAATTTTAAAATGTGAAACGCGATTTAAGTTTGAAGATGTTCTAATTTATATATTTTTAGTAATAAGAAAAACTGTTTATTCTGTTTTAAATATGTAGTTTAAATTACAATTCTTTAATCTTAAAACTTGCTTCCGGTTCGGAGAATTTGTTCGAAAGCCGCGAATGTTCTTATTTGAATTTGTGTTGCTATTCTAAAAATTCACAAGAGAGAAAAGACTTGAGATTTTTAGAGATTAAACTCTAAAACAAACATTTTAGAAATTGTTGGTTGAATTTGTGGCGTGTTTTAATTTCTTCAACTGTATAAAAATAAATTAAAGTAAGTATTACTTTAGAATTACTAGGAAGGTTGAAATGAAAAAATGAGTATAATGCAGATGATGTATGTTCAAAATCATTTAAAATCCCCGTCGATATTAAAAACATTGTTATCCCTGCAAATATTATGTGTGCCTTTTAATTTCTAATGAAACAAATACCATTATAAATTTTTGCTTTTCTTCGTTTCATGGAAGATAACACTTCTCGTTCATTTTATGTGTTTTGCTGAGAGTTAACATTGCTAATTAACGCGTACTATTCCATTATGAATATACCATAGTTTTACACACTTTTTAATAAAGATCATTCTTCTAGTTTTACAAAAAAAAAGATAATGCTTGAAAAAAATCCATATTTCTACAAGTACAGGTAATTATCGTATCCGAGAGGTACATTGCAATTAGAAATTTTCAAATTGTAGTTGAAAATCCACTAAATTACTTTTCTAATTTTGTTCAAGTTTACACGCACGACAATTTTAAACGGTTAATTTTTTCAAGTTTAAATTTGAAATTGTTCCTTTTCCGATGTTAAAAAAAGAATATTTTACAGGGGTTATGTTTATGATTATACGATTTTCAAAACATAAATTTGTAACATTTTAAATTTTTAGATCAAGTTTGCACAGTTGAATTTAATTAAATTATTATCATTATTATTTATTAAGTCCCTAGGGGAGGATCGCGAACCGATAGCACGCGGTCGAGATCGTGCGACAAGATAATTGATTTTCGTCGGTGTTTTCAAAACGTACGGTCTAGAGTGCAATGGAATTGGATTAAGTGTATGTGGTTATATATGGGAAAGTGTTATCAACAAGTAAGCTGAGTTGGGCAATAACATTTTGGAAAGAAACATAAAGTGATTGGGGGAGAGTGAGGTTAGGGGAATTGGTGAGGAAGATGGCGGCCAGGACGGATTGTCACCGGAATTTGGGGAACTTGCAGCGCCACCTTTGTCTGAACACTTGCAGATTGGGGAAGGAGTACAGAGAAAGGAAACTGCTGCCACGGAATAAGCTCGAAGGAGGGAAGGTCCTGGGCGGCCAAAATATTAGACGGATTCCTGCTTCGCAGGGTAGGCGAGAGTTTGAATAGTAACGAACAGGTAGTATTCAGGGCTTCACACCAATTACAGAGATCTCCAGTCAGGGAAAATAAAGCAAAGGGAGTATCAGAAGAAGTTGCCGAATCAGTCAAAGAAGGGACATTGAAGGGGGAACGACAAGCAGAAGAGCTGAATGAAGAAGGTTTAGTTGAAGTAACAAATGAAAGCGAACTCGACGGGAACGAAGAGGGCGAAATCGAGGAAGAGGTGACAGACGGTGTTGGAAACGCGAAACTGTGGTGCCTATTGATAACGGGAATTCTGAATCAATGGTGGGACTCAAGAATGCAAAAGGAAATTAATAAATTTAAAATACAGATTGAAGAACTGAAAAGAGAAATAGACGGAGGATTAGGAAAAGAAGGCGCTACTTCGGCTCTGAGAAAAGTGAAAGAACGCGAGAGGAAACAAGCCGAAGAGCTGTCAGCTGTGATAGAAGAATCAGCGAGAGTAAGATACGAGTTTGGGCTGATAGAGAAGGGGATATTTGGGAGAAATACGTAGGTACCAAGTTTAGTGACCTCCGTATCAGCTGATGAGGACTCACAGATGACGAAAGAAACTGATGTGGAAGATACTTCACGGATAACAAAGGATAAGAGTATAGTAAGAATCAGAGAGAACTCAAGGAAAAGTAGGGATGAGGAAGAGCCAGAGCGGGTTGACCATGACAGATCTTAATCTCGGGAGGAAAAACAAGAAAACTCGAAGTTTAATAGGAACGAACAAAATTGACCAGAAAAACTTGGAACGGATGAGCTGGAGTATGAACTTGGCGAAAGAATGAAACGAAGAAACAACATCATAGTACGAGGATTTAGATCTAGAGGAAGAGATTTAGGAGAGGAAATAAGAACAACTTTGCTGGACTTGACGGTAGTTAATATTCAGATCAAAAGTCTTAGATACATAGCTGGTGGAGTCTTGATCAAACTGGATTCATGGGGGAAAAAAAGGCGATTACTGGTCAATAAGCATAAACTTGGTGGGACAGAAATCTTCGTGGACGACGACTTGACGTGCAGAGAGCAGGAGATCCAAGAGTGGATACGAAGCAAGGTGGTGGCAGCAAGGAGGAAATGGACGAAAAGCTAATGCGAGATATATGAGTTGGACAATCAATGACAGAATGTTCACATAGATCGAGGAAGATGGTACAGTGGAGAAGAAGCCTTTTCATGGAAAAAGAGAGGAGAGATGCGGTGAGTGGGGATATTAAAGGTGTTGTGTGGAATCTTGCGGGAGATAGAAAGGTCAAAGGAGTGTGAAGTTTTTCAAAATCCTTTGACGTAGTAATAGTGCAAGATACATGGATTGAGAAGGAAAAAGTGGAAGAAGAAAGAAAAGGAAGGGCAGAGAAATGGGGGGGGGGGGAAG
Organism: Belonocnema kinseyi; assembly: GCF_010883055.1. Lineage (NCBI taxonomy): Eukaryota > Metazoa > Arthropoda > Insecta > Hymenoptera > Cynipidae > Belonocnema > Belonocnema kinseyi. The sequence goes on from NC_046665.1 coordinate 65,503,885, forward strand.
CTTTTTGGAATGCGTAAGAATGTGTGTGGGAATGTAAAAATGGTGGAGTGGGAGTTTGGAATTGTGATTAGTGCAGATGGACTAGGGAACTGGGGAAATAAAGTGAATATTGTATCTATTTATAATAATGTAGGAGTTTCAAGAGTGACTGAAAAACTAAGAGAAGTCCTACAAAATATGCAGGAAAAAGGAGAGAGAGTAATTATTTTAGGGAACTGGAATGCGAGGATAGGAGAGGAGATAGGTGGTGGCGAAATGGACACAGATTTAGCTACGAACTATCATAAAAGTAGGGAATCCGAAGACAAAACTGTAAACGCGGAAGGAACCAAATTGTTAAAATTTTGTGAGGAAATGGGGCTAATGATAATGAATGGGAGGATTGGTAATGATTGCAAAGGGAAGTGGACGCATCTCGGAGAGGATGGGGGTTCGATTATCGGCTACATAATTGAGTCTGAGGGAATCGGATACTCGGACATAAATGATATCGAGGTGGTAACTAGAATGGAATCAGATCATTTTCCAGTGACCTTTAAGATAACTGGGAAGGAGAAAGCGGGGAAAGGAACTAGAGAGAATAATAGAAAGAAAAGAGAACGTAGAGAGAGGCCAGAAATAGATGGAGAGCGAATAGGTTATAGATTAGTGTTGGATGAAAGTAAGAGCAAGGAATATAGGGATAGCATGGAAGATATCGGGAAAGAAATGGTAACGGAAAACGAAGGGGGGTGGGAAAATAAGTGGTACATACTAATAGAGAGCATAAAAAAAGTAGCAGAAATGGTAGGCATGACTAGAAAGCAGAAAACGAAAAGAACAGAAGGGGTGAGGGAGCTAAAAGGAAGGAATGGGGAAGAAAAGAAGTTGATGAAAAATATTTTTAACCACTTGAAAAAAAATTTGAAGACAAAAGGAAATAGGAAACATGTGGTCCATAAAGCGAGTAGGAGGAAACTAAAGGAGTACCGCAAAGAATGAAATAATTGTGAAAGGAAACAGAAATGGGAGAAGGTGAAGAAGAGCAAAAATATGGGGGATTTTTGGGGGGCAATAGGGGAGCTTAGGCCAAAACGGAGATTTAAAGGGAATGGAATTAAAAAAGCTCAGTGGAAGAAGCATTTCATGAAGCTACTGGAAGGTCAAGATATTGAATCAGGAAATCTAGGAACTCAGAAGGTAATAGAGGAAATGGAACGGACAGACATAGAACATGAGGAAACAGGGGAGTGGCAGGGAGAGGGGAAAAACAGATAGAAGAATAGAAAGAAACGAGAAGAGGAGAGGGAGGTGATTTAGACTTGGAAATAAATAGGGACATTTCATTTTACGAAGTAGCGAAAGTAGTAGACAGATTAGAAAAAGGAAAAGCAGCAGGCGAAGACGGCATCGCCATAAAATTCATAAAATGGCTAACGAGGAGTGGCACTTCTGGATACCGGGTACAAAATCCTAACAGCCATCTTGGACGAAAGACTTAGAGGCTGGTTAGAAAAGGAAGGCAAGTACGAAGAAAGCCAAGCAGGTTTTAGGAGGGAAAGGTCTACACGGGATCATGTGTGGGTTCTCAATTCGCTGATTAACAACAAATTGAAGGCGAAGGGCGGTAAATTATATACGGCGTTCGTAGACCCCAAGAAGGCATTTGATACATTCGATAGAGGGATACTCGTAGAAAAATGAAAGAAAATAGATATAAAAGGATAAAAGGTAGAATGTTAGATATGATAAGAAAGTTATACAGCAGAACATTAAATGAGGTCATTACGAGTGAAGGAAACAGGAACTCGTTCTCTACAAACAGGGTCGTAAGGCAAGGGTGTCCACTCAGTCCGACCTTGTTCAACATATTTATAGGAGATATGGATGATGCTTGGGGAAAAGGGAATGTAGGAGGGGCAGTAATAGGAGGAACCTACATTTTTGGACTTAAATTTGCAGATGATGTGGCTTTGGTGGCGCACCACGCGCAGGGGCTCACGGGAATGCTAAGAATAATAATTTACAAATTAACGGAAATAAGACCAAGGTAATGATATTTAGAAAAGGGGGAGGAGGACACAAGGGGAAAGTTGGAAAGTGGACGGGGAAACATTAGAAGTAGTAAATAACTTAAAGTATTTGGGATACTGGTTTTCGACAGGGGGAACTTGTACAAAGCACACAGAGCAAATAGCAGGAAAAGCCAGAATTACCGCGAATGCAGCATGGGGAGTCTTAAAGAGACCAGGAGTTAATAGATTGGGTAAAAGATTGTATCTTATGGACACGTTAGTAAAAGCAGGAGGGATGTATGGCGTTGAAATCTGTGGCTGGGCTAAAAGAGATTCGATAGAAAAAATGCAAGGTAGGTTCGTTAAAATGGCAATGGGAGTTGATAGCACAACTCCAGGTTACATATGGAGAATGGAGGCAGGAAGACAGAGTCTAGAGATCGAGGCTAGGGCGCGAGCAAGCAAGTACCTTATACGAATTTGCGGAATGGACAATGAGAGGTGGCCGGAGATCTGTTTAAAGGAAGAGTTGAGGGGAATAAAAAATAGAAACCCCTCGAGTTTGGGCAATACATTTGAGAAAGCTTGCAGAGATGTAGGTGGCGGAATAACTGCAGAGTTACTTTGGGAAGGTGAGAGAGAAGAGGAGGCCAAGAAGAACCTAGAGAGAGGAGTTGAGACGATTTTAGCGCAGGAAATACAGGGAGATTGGGGGAAAATAAAAAAGTCATCATATTGCATCGAATATAAAAGTTGGTAATCCCAATTAGGTAGAGGGGAATACTGGGAAGGCGAAAAAAACAAATGAACGGGATAAAGAACAATGGGCACGGTTAAGATGCGGAAATGTGGGGAAAGCGGGAAATAAAGGTTTTAAGAACACAATATGCCGATTATGCAAAAAAGAGGAGGAAAAATTTTTCCATATATTCAAATGGAAAGGCGCTATTGAGGTATTAGAGAAAAAATGCGTGGAAGAGGTGAACGATTGGGCAGGTGGAAGAAAAGGGAGGGATTTTCAAGAATTAGTATTTCAAACTTTAAATGGAAAACCGAACCTCGTCCTCTGCGAGTATGCTAGGGGCTTTGAAAAAGAAGCAAGAGGAAAGCAAAATGCGAGTGATTTGTAGAGTATAAGTTTAAGTAACCTGTGT
>NC_046665.1:65507132-65509683 GCF_010883055.1 Belonocnema kinseyi
TTCACAGTCTACTCCTGACCATATTTCAAATCCGCCTTTCAACACGCCGTTTTTTATGTCTTTAGTTTCGCATCCCTTTTCTTTGTTTCGGGCACGCATAAACAAACGCATTCCAAACACCCAGTCTCCATTCGTCGCCTGAAACATGACCTTTAGATTTTCCGTGTGCATGCCTTTTGTCATTAAAAGTTCCAGTCCTTTCCGAGGCTATTTTGTAGTTTGTATTATTCATTGTTTAGATTATACGCCCAACTAACACCTTTATGCAATAAGTTTATTTTCTGAGTTGAAATCATGTCAAAGTTAAGTATCAAATCGTCATATGGTGGAGATTGTAGTTCTAACGTCAGTCCCACCAAAAACTTCCTGGGGAAAATATATGTTGTTACTAAGGCCGAGGGTCACTTTTTAAGAAAATAATTACGGCGTCGTCTATTTTTCCTATTTTTTCCTATTAGGTTTCCTATTTCTAATTGCCAGAATTGACTTTTCATTTTTTTTTAGAACTGCTGTGATACCTTGTACAATATATATTTAAACCGCTAACATTTATTAAGCCATTTTCGAGAAAATTGACATTTTTGATTTTTCGAAAAAATTGTATAACTTGTGTAAACAATTGTTTTTTAAGTTGGCACTTGGGGTAAATTAGTCTCATAATGGGACCAACTTACCATATAAATATGAACCAAATATCTTCCAAGGCAGACCAGCCATGCTTACCCGGCTATGACCCTTCAACAAAATACGTTAACTTTCAACTAAAAAAGGTCAATTTTCATTAAAAAACAGAATAGTTAAATTTCAGTTGAAAAAATCAATTTTCAAAAACAACAAAAACAGAATTTCCAACAAAAAAATAAAATTTCCAACCTAAAAAATGCTTTTTCAACCATATAGTTGAATTTTCAATTAAAAAGGTATATTTTCAACTTAAAATGGAATCGTTAAATTTTCAGTTAAAAATTTCTAACAAACAAATTAAGTTTCCAACCAAACCGATGTATTTTCTACAATGAGGATTTTATTTCTAACAAAAAAACCCATTTTCAAGAAAAAAATATAAATGATTAACAAAAATGGAATAACTAAAATTAAAGACAAAAAAGTTAATTTTCAATAAAAAAAACTAATTTTATACAAAATAGTTAAATTTTCCACCAAAGAAATGCATTTTCAACAAAAATATAATTTTTCAATATAGAAGATTAATTTGATAGAAAAACAGAGGAATTTTCAATTAAAAAAGACAAATTTTTAACAAAAAATGAAATAGTTATGTTTTTAACTCAAAAGAAAAAAAGTTTGGCATATAAAGCGATTTTTCAAAAAATAACTTAAATTATAAATCAAAGAAATAAATTTTTAACCAATGTAACCAATTTTTTTACCAAAAAGATGATTATATCAATAAAAGAAGAATTTTCAAAAAAATACATGAATTTTCACCCAAACATGGAATTGTTAAATTTTCAGTTAAAAAAATTATTTCAAAAAAGAATTTCAACTAAATATTTCAATTTTGAAAGAAAAAAGGTTTTTAAAATAAAATGATGAATTACAGACGACAAAAAATAATTTTTAACAAGCTGGTTCAACTTTCAACTAAGTAGTAGAATTTTTAACCGAAAGATTTCTTTTCAACTTTAAACGTTGAATTTTCACGCTAAAAAACGAATTTTCTATAAAACAGTAGAATTTTCAATCAAATGATTGGATTTTCTATCAAAATAGTTGAATTTCCAACCAAAAACAATTATATTCAAATAAAATTGTTCAAGTTTTAACAAATTAATAAAAATTTTAACCCCAAAATAAATTTTCAACAAGAAAATTATGCGTTTGTAAGACTTTTGTGAATGACAGAATTTTGTGATGTGACAACCCTGATATTATAATAATTACATTCTACATATGAAAAATAAGTCAAAATATGAATAAAATTTCTATACTTTCTTCGTAATTCTTACCTTTACCAACGTTTGTGTGAGCTGGACAAGATAATCCATAACTTGTCCGTGGAGTGCAGGATCTTCGATATTATTCACATCTCCGAGAGCAGACAACATTCTTCTCCATAAGACGACTGCTACATCTGGTAACCATCCCCGAACTCCACCTCCTGCCATAACTGATCTTTTTTCAGATGCATCGTTCGTATCTGCGAAATAAAAATGTCCAACATATTTTTTACTTGTGATAAATAATCCAAAAATTGATTTTTTTTCATAAAATATTTTTTTCGTACTTGGAACAAAAGTATTTATAAATAAAAAACAATTATAAAAGTAAAAATGTCTGAAAACGGGCGTCACAGTCAAAGAAGAAATTATAAAAAGGGTTTAAACAATATTTATAATCCTTTCAAGATTTTTATTCAGATATAACTTAATAAACACAACAATTTCGAATTTTTGTACGACGGTTATGATTGCATGTTACAAATAATGGAACAATATTTTATTTGAACCTTTCAAGTTTGAACAATTTTAATGCCATAAGTAGTTTTTAATTATTTAAAACTAATAGTATATAAGGCTGTTTAGCCCTA
>NC_046665.1:65509783-65513353 GCF_010883055.1 Belonocnema kinseyi
ACACACATATAAATATATATGTATATATCATTCAAATTATTTTTTAAGTTTTTTCAGAACTTTTAAATATATTTTAAAATGAATCCCATTTTTTCGTACAACTTTGGTAAAATTCTGCAAAAAAATTGCCTCAAAATCTTAAAGATTTTTTTACAACGTTATAAATCTTTTAAAGTTTTTGAAATATTTTTGGGTCGACTGAAAGATCCCGTATAATGAAAATTCTGACACTGTAAGCTTCCCGAAATTATAAAATGCTGAAACCTGAAAATTACGATTTAAAAAATTCTAGAATAATGAAATTCTGGACAGTTTACAAAATTATCGAATTTGAAAATGTCCGAATTATAAAATTCCAGGCCGAATGCTGTCCAATTATAAAATATACAAACTAGAAAATTCCCGAACGCAACTTTTCTTTTTTTTTTTTAAATAAGAATTAAATTTTTTTCGAGCGTTTTTTGTAATGTAGTAAAATACAATGCACATTTTCAAACAACATTTTTTTATCCAAAAATACATTTGTTCAATTATTGTCATTTTAATTTCAAACAATAATTTTTAGAAACTGTAAACATTAAAAAAGTTTTTTCTTTGGTATGGTCGGGAATTTTCAAATTCGGTAAGATTATAAATTGTCGAGAATTTTCCAATTCGAGACTTTTATATTTCGACAATTTGATAAATTCTGGATTTTTAACAGTGATGGGCATTTTATTTTTTGGATAAAACGACTGAAAAAACCCGAAAAATAAAATTCGCCAATTGGAAAATAACAAAATAATAAAATTCCAGAAATTATAAAAGTCCCGAAATATAAAAGTCGAATTGAAAAATTCACGAAAATAAAAAAAATAAAAATCCGGACAATAAGATATCACCGAATTTGAAAAATCCCCAAGAAAATTCCTGAATTTAAACAAGTCAAAAAATTGTTTATCAAATATTATTTATTTATTGAAAATACAATAATAAAATATCTATTTCTGGATGAAAGATTTTGTTTCAAAATGTGCATTGTATATTTAAAAAATACAAAAAAGTTATAAAAACTCGAATTTTTTATTAATAAAAAAAAATTCAATATAAATCGTTTTTGAATTGAATCCTGCAAAATTTGTTTTAAAAATGTTATACTGTAGGTACAAAGAAAATTTATGCAGAACATTTTTTTCTTTCAAAGCGCACGTGTTTTTTAATGTATTTTTAAATACAATTTTCATAAAATTATTATTTAGATGTCGAAGATTTCATTTTTTGGGATTTTTCAGTCATCCCTTTCGGAATTTTTTTCAGTGGTCCCATATTTTTATACCTCCTCTTAAAATTATGTAATTTTTCAAAATAAAAAATCAACATTTCATTTCCAAATCATCAAAAGTATCAATTTCATTTTAAATTATTTCAAATCTTTTCAAATTATTTTTAAAAATTTTCGTAACTTTTAAATATCTTTTAAACTGATTCCCATTTTCCTAACATTTTTGTAAAATCCTGCACACCAAATTGTCTCAAGACTTTCCAGATTTTTTTCTAATTTTGTAAATCTTTTAAAATGTTTTGAAATATTTTTAAATATTCTCTTAATAAATTTAAATAAATTAAATATTCTCAACTGTTTTTTGAGAATCAAAATGAAATACTTTACCTTCGAAATAAAAATAAAAAAAATAACAAAATTATAATTTAAGAAGCATTTAACTGAAACGTTTACACTTGTGCCACCACTAAGACTTTCGAATTAAATTAGTTCAAATTTTAACGTTAAAATATGTAAATTATATAATTTTGAACAGATCCAGAATCGTCTTGTAAAGTCAAATAATGTTAAAATTTCAATACTCGAATTGCAGTTCAATCTTCAAATTTACTTTTATTTCCAAATTTTTCTCGTTCAAAATGAGAGGGTATTAGTTTTTTGCGAAAAATGATTTTCGCGGATTTCATCAAATGTCGACGTTTTGAAGCCCCTTGAGTCAAAAAACAAGTTTTTACGTCGGTGTCTGTCTCTATGTCCGGCGTCGTCATTGTATATATATAACCACCTATCTCACGGTCGTGAGACGTGGTTGTGGCTGAAATTTTACCGCGATTTCGCTGGGAGCGGGTGCAATTTTCCAGATTAGCACCCGATCCCGGCGAAATCCTGCGGTTGCCCTTATGACAAATTTTTAATTATATATATGCCTCTCTCTCTGTGTGTGTGTGTTTGTGTGTGTGTCAATACGTGAACTGCGAAATAATACGTGAATTACATTGGAACACGATTCTTAGTTATAGAATTCATTTAATCTCCATCACTATTCTCATCTATTACAGGATCAGTATTATTTTCTGCGATTAGACTACTGAGAATTTCAGCTTAAAAATGCAGAGGTACATAGCGTAAATAAATAACACTCGCAAAATTATGGGTGAAACTGAAAATATTTAGAAGTATCTAATTCTATTAATAAGTTTAACAATTATGTGAATCGTTGAATTCAACCGAATAGGTAGTAAGAAAAACTAAGCTTAAGGCCAATCTGAAAAAAATGGTTTCTCTAACTAAATATCATTAAGCAATGTTATACGTAAAACAAGATAATTGATGTGATTTATCGCAATTCTTCTGCAAGCTAATGTTATATTCATAGATGTGATTTCCTTTCAGTAGTAGTTGAATCAGTCAATACTTTTTCTAATCTCTTATTTTATACTATCAATCAAGAGATCTCGGAAAAAAACATGTATTTTTTATATTTATTTCGCAAGGGGGTTTTCATAAACCACGTGGCCCAATTTTTACCACTTTTTGACTCCTTCCTCCCCCCAAAAAATTATTTGTGGTATAGTAACCACGAAAGTGGTTGCGGCCAGAATTTTCTTGTCTCGATCTTGGCTCGGACGCGTAACTCCCCCTCCAACCATGGCTTTTCGTAGAACCCCCCCTCCCTAAAGCAACCACGTGGTTTATGGAAGGCCCCCAATCGGTTGTTAAAATTGCAGTAGAAATATTGTATATTTTCAGGCGGTCTGCGTAATGCATATTGCGTTTCTCGCGTACATTAGGTGTCTGCAGTATGTACGTGTATGGGGTATGTTATAGCAAACGGAAAAGGACAAAAATACAAGATTCAAAGTAAAATCTATGCAATATCATATCTATAATTACAACTGATGCTAATTTAAGAAATCCATGAGTTTAAATCAAGAGGACCCCTCGTTTTAATGGAATACCATGATTTTTAGGGGCCAACAACACAATTTCCCTTTTTTCACTGTGAAGCATCATTGGGATCATTATTATTATTATTACACCATTAAGCCATTTTCCTTTCGGAGTAGGCGTGACTCACTCGGCAGGGGAAAGGAGTAGTGTGTGGAAGGGATATAGATTTTTCAGATTGATCCAGAATTCTCGTGCTATTTAAGTAAATAACACGTTCGTTCCGCAACACTACTCCGACCCAGGTTGCTGATCAATCCCTCTAGCAATCACCCCAAGCGAAGAACCTCACGAAGTCGTTATGTAAGGTTCCCCACTTGGGTCTATTAATAGCCAAGGTCTTTGTTTCAGGCGTCATTCAC
>NC_046665.1:65513453-65539969 GCF_010883055.1 Belonocnema kinseyi
TATATATATATATATATATATATAGTGCGTGCGATATATAATGCTTTTGTTGTGTATAAAGTGTATATACTTTATCTGGTGAAAGATTAAAAATATTGTTGTTCAAGGCAGTACAGATTTAGATGTAGGCGTATATAGTTTTTTTCGTGTATATAGTTTGTATATTGTATATAATTTGAATATTGTATATAGTTTGTATAGTGTATATAGTTTTTTTATGGTGTATAATGTGTATAGTCTTAAGAGGTACAAACCTGACTGACAACCTCCACGTGGTGTACTTAGGGCAAACTTACAAATAGTTTGGCGAATGTTGCCAGTTAACGGGAAGAATATTCTTCGTATATTTTAACTATGACTATTTCGTAGATTCTGTGTATACTTTTTCTGATCTCTTATTTTATACTATGAATCAAGAGATCTCGAAAAAAGAAGTATTTTTTATATTTATTTCGCAATCGGTTGTTAAAATTGCAGTAGAAATATTGTATATTTTCAGGCGATCTGCGTAATGCATATTGCGTTTATCGTGTACATTAGGTGTCTGTAGTATGTACGTGTATGGGGTATGTTATAGCAAACGGAAAAGGACAAAAATACAAGATTCAAAGTAAAATCTATGCAATATCATATCTATAATTACAACTGATGCTAATTTAAAAAATCCATGAGTTTAAATCAAGAAGACCCCTCGTTTTAATAGAATACCATGCTTTTTAGGGGCCAACAACACAATTTTCTTTTTTTTTTCACTGTGAAGCACCATTGGGATCATGCTGGGGAAAATATATGTTTTTACTAAGGTCGAGGGTCACTTTTTAAGAAAATAATTACGGCGGTGCAAAAAAGTTTTCATTAAAAATTTTATTTTTCAAAATTTCAAAAAAATTTTTTCCTATTTCTAATTGCCAGAATTGACTCTTGATTTTTTTAGAACTGCTGTGATACCTTGTACAATATATATTTAAACCATTAATATTTATTAAGCCATTTTCGAGAAAATTGAAATTTTCGATTTTTCGAAAAAATTTTAAAACTTGTGTAAATTTTTTTTTTTTAATTTGGCACTTGGGGTAAATTAGTCTCATAATGGGAACAACTTACCATATAAATATGAACCAAATATCTTCCAAGGTAGACCAGCCATGCTTACCCGGCTAAAGTTTACCTTTTTGTTGGAAATTGTTTTCTTGTTAATATTGATTTTTTAAACGGAAATTTAACATCTATTTTTCAATTAAAGTTTACCTTTTTTAGTTGAAAGTTCGTCTTTTTCGTAGAAATTTAATCTTCTTTGTTTAAAATTCATCGGTTTAGTTTAAAATATAACTGTTTTGTCGAAAATTAATTTTATTAAGTTGAAATTTCATCTTTTTGGTTAAGAATTAGTTTCTTGAGTTGAACATTCATTTTTTTTAGTTTAAAACTGTTTTTTTAACAGAAATTTAAGCATTATAGTTATGGATGAATATTTTAGTTAATTTATTTGGTTGATTTTTTAAAAATAATTAATTAGGAAAAATTCAAGGAAAGCTAGGGAATTTTGAAATTGGGATTTTAAAGAAACCCAGAATATCAAATAAGATACTAAAAATGGTCTTAACTTGTGTTTAGATTCGACTTAATCAAGGAGTTTCTGGCGACAATCAGGTAACACCCCCTGCCCCGGAACTAATTCCACCTCTGACAGTGATTGCTCCTTGGTGTTTTAAGGTATCTTAAACATATGCTTGTTTTCGTAACCACCGAAAATCCTAAATGGTAAATTAAAACAGAAATAATAGATTCTTTATGTAATTTTTTCTCCAGGCTATTCAACTGCCACCACAATATGAAGTAGGAAAACTGGCAGCTTATCGACTAATTTGCCTCTTGACGATCCAACCTCTTGATATCAGTTTACCGAAATCGCATTTGACTCTTTTTTATCGAGCTGTGCACAACGGAATTTCCAGTAATGACATTAAAATTCTTCACACTCTTGTCAAATATACTGGACCCAGATTATTCAGTTTAAATCTCCCTGGATCGAGTCTTCTTATTTTGGATTATATCCAAGCTGCAAATGTCATTCTCAGCAGTCCAGAGATCGAGGTATTTTTCTAATATTTCTTTAAATACATCAAACAGACACAGCGGTTCAGTAGTTTAATTATAAGGTAAAAACGGAGATTTTTGCCGATAAAAGGAATTGAAAGGGGGTTTAATTTATTATTAAATATTAATCGAAAACAAAAAGTCAAACTTTCGAAAATGTGTCTTTATCAGTAGTTAGATATTGATTTCTTATTCTCATTATTTCTTTCTAGAAATAAATAATTTGAAAACACAAAAATGACTATTTAAGAAATCTTCTTTTTCTGTTTTTGTTTCGTTAGAAGTTTATATATATTTCTAATGTATTTTTATTAGTTGAATTCTCGCAGGTATTAAAAGCATTTTTTAATGTCAGAATATAAAAAACAACTCCAAATTAATTTTATTTTATTAAACCTGTTATACGCTACTTTTCTGCATATTATTTTCGATTTCCAAAATTTGCTTTCTACAGCCAAAAATAACGTCGTTTTACGTATTTTATAGGACATTTTAAAAGTATTAAAAATGAACCAAAATACCTATTTATTTATCGTAGCCCTCACAGTCTCCACACCCTCCCTCTTACTTGTTCCCTACTTAATTGTAAACTAAATTAATAGAATCTTATGAGAAAACCAACTGTTTTTGTTGAAAATTTTACAATTATGTTTTTGATTTAGAATTCACCTTTTTTTAATTAGAAATTGAATTATTTGGTTGGAAATTCAATTATTTTGTTAAATACTCAACAGGTTTAATAAAAATTCATGCTTGTGGTTAAAAATTCGACTTTTGGTATGAAAAGTCAACTTTTTTGGTAGAAATTTCAGATATTTGCTTCAAAATTAATCTGTTTTGGTTTAAGATTCGACTATTTTGTTGGAAATTCGTCTTTATTTTGTGTCAATTCAACTTTTTTTTTTAATTTTAAATTAAAATCCTTTTTGGTTGAAATACAAAATATATCATTCTTTGTTAGGAATTTATCTTTTTTGTTTAAAAGCTCAGTTACCTTCTTAAAAGTTTAACTACTTTTTAAGAAATCATTTTTTTTTTAATATTCATCATTTTAGTTGAAAATTTATCTATTTGATTAAAAATGTACCAATTTTGTTGAAAATGATATTTTTTGTTGTTAAATTTATCTGTTTTTTATTTGAAATAAAAATATGCTTTGGTCGAAATAGCAATTATTACACTTTTCGTTAAACATTCATCTTTTTTGGTTAAAACTTTTGTTTTGTTTGCAATTCAATTTTTTTTTAATTTAGCTGTGTAGTTGAAAAGTCCTATTTTCTGTTTATAAAATTAAATTATTTTGTATAAAAATCGTCTTTTTAGGTTGTAAACTTAAGAATTAGCTTGAAAATTCAAATATTTGATTGAAAATGAAAGCTTTGTTAAAAATTCTTTTCCATGTTGAAAAATCATCGTTTTGGTGGCAAATGTAACTATTTCTTTAAAAATTCATCTGCATATTTTGTTGATTTTTATTTATTTATTTTTTTGAAAATGAACTTTTTCGGAATGAAAATTAAACTGCTTTGTAAAAAAGACTCCAATTTTTAGATTATAAATTCAAATATTAGGTTGAAAATTAACTTTTTCGTTGTAAATTCTTATTTTTGAATTCATGATTCAACTGTTTTGTAGAAAATTCACCTTTTTTGGTTGAATTCAACTACTTGGTTAAATGGTTCAATGTGTACCTATTTTGTTGAAGATTTGTCTGTTTGGTTTATTTTAACGGTCTTATTCAAAATTAAAATCTTTTTGGGTTGAAATTACAACTATTACATATTTCGTTGAGCATTTATCTTTTTTTCTTATTAAGAATTGTTGTTTTGTTTGGAATTTAATGGTTTTTTGTCAATTTAATTGTTTTGTTGAAAACCCCTCTTTTTGGGTCGAAAGTTCGTCTTTTTGCTTAAAAAATCAAGTGCTTGGTAGAAAATACAACTATTTGGTGTAAAATTATATTTTGTGGTTTAAAATTCATATTTTCCATTAAAAAATTTTACTATTTTTTAGAAAATTCGTATTTTTTGGCTTAAAAATTCAACAATATATTTAAATATTTTTCTTTCTTTACCAAGACATATTTTTTCATTGTAAATTGTTTTTGTTGTTTTAATTCTTTGGTCAAATTTGGCATTCTCGGTTTGAAAACTAAACTGTTTTGTTGAGAAGTCGTCTTTTTAGATGGTTAATAAAAATTTTTGTTTGAGAATTCAAATATTTGGTTGAAAATTTAACTGTTTTATAGTAAAGTCGAGTTTCTGGTTGGAATATCATTTATTACATTTTTGGTTAAGAATTCATCTTTTTGGTTGAAAGTTACTTTTTTTATACAAAATAATGTTTCTTGTTTGAAAATTTATCGTTTTTATTGAAATTTTAACTATTTGATTCAAAATGTATCTATTTTGTTGAAAAAGTAATATTTTTTCTTAAAAAATTAGAAAATTGTAACTTTTCATTTCAAATTTAATATTTCTACCTATATTATTTTTATTTAAAAGAATTTATTCCCCTATTCACGTGGAAAATTTCCTGGTTTCCTCTATTTCAAAAGCATTTTGTCGTGTGTATCAACTAAAAGATTGATTTATCTTCAAGTTTAATTTTTTGATTAATGTTGACGATATATTTTCAAAATATGAAATTAATATTATACTAATATATAATATAATAATATCATATAATATAATAAATATAAAGATCAATCACTAGGAAATATTTTAAATGAGTATAAAAAAATGTCTCCTAAAACATCTCGTTTATTTCTTTTTATGATTCTTACATTAGTAAATGAATCGAAACCTTGCACATGAAGGGGGAAGATTGGGTACAATTTCTCGATTTTAGGTATTTTAGGGGACTTTAAAATTTAATGGGGAAAGAAGGAAGTAGGTGAAAAACTGAACGGACTGTTGATCCCTGATATAAACTCTAACAGAGTTGCAGTACTCTTAATTGATTTAATTAATGTTTATTAAAATTTTGTATCAAGGCGCCAAGGACGGAAGCAGTTTCGATTCTCGGATCCTTATTATCCTTGCCGAGCACAGCATCAAAGTTACCAGTTTTGCAACCAGATAGAACGGACATTCTAACAACAACCTGTCCCTATGCAAATGTATATACATATTTTACATTTATTTTTAAAAAAATCTTCATTCGATTTATAAACTCTAATTAAATAAAAATATTTTGCCTGCAGGATCACATCGTGGCAATTTTGATGAGATCTTGTAAACGAGAACCAACCGGAATTGCAAGATGTATCGCTCTTTCCAGCATTGCGATGTTCGTCTACCGAGAACTTTCTTATAAATCTCAAAATCGAACTGTTCCAGAAGCGATTATGGTTCTTCTTCTTGCACTTAGAGTGAGTCATATAAATAATTTACATTTGTTGGTACTTTTTAATAAACCCTAATGGTATTTTTTAAGTTAACTGTGAGGCTAAACTTCTTGTGATCTTTTTTTAATTCAATTTGATTTGTACTTTAAATTTTTATACCAGGAAAGAAATTTAGTCTCTTTTTGCCTTGGGGTTTTGAGCACTATGCATTTGCATGACTCACGAGTGAAAATAGAATATCTAAAATATATTGGTAAAGGTTTTTTTTGCACGCTTTTTGGGGAAGGATAATTATTTATCAATAAGCAAAAAGGTGGTTGGATCGCTTCAATGTTAGTGCTATTAGTGTTCCATTGGATCGGATAGTCGACGGATGCGACAAGCTGCTCGCCGAAAGGACAAATTCCATTTTCTTCTAGCTAATCAGGTATAGACAGAATCTATCGATAGTCCTTTTCTGCATTTTTTCAGTGCCGTCTACCTTCTCCGAAGTCTCGCAGCATCCGTACATGTTTTCTGCTTTTTAACACTGAAATTGTCAATGACTAACTAATGTGAAACTTTAGTTTCTATTTGTAAAGTGCCTGTTTGTATATTCAGGGTTGCTACAAAAAAAAAAACAGTTTCAAAATTCCCTGACTTTTCCCTGAAACATTTTTCATTTTACATGGCGGTTATAATTTTTTTGTTTAGGTATAAAAACAAACTTACACCTTGGAGATCAAAAATTGTAATTTTAATCAAATTAATTAATAAGTCGTACACAATTTTACAAGGGGATCATCCATAAATGATCTAATGCGTAAAATACATTATTTCAACCAAACATTTGAGTTTGTAACTCAAAAAGATCAATTTTAAATTAGAAATGGAAGAATTAAATGTTCACATAAAAAAATTAGTTACTAACCAAGATTAAAAGAATTTTCAACACAATAGTTTAACTTTCAATCAATCTGATGAATCTTAGATGATTTCTCAACAAGAAGTGTAATAACTGAAGAAAATTTTCTTTATCGAAAATGGTGAATTTTCACGCTAAAAAGACCCAAAAAAGATACATATTCAAGCAAAAATAGAATAGTTACTTTTTTAACTAAACAAAAAACGAAGCTTCAATAAAATAGTTCAATTTTTAACAGAAGAAATTAAATTTTTACTAAATGGATGCATCTTCAATCAAAAAAGAACAATTTTAAACAAAATACATGCATTTTTAAATAAAAAAGATAATTTTTTTATTAAAAATAGAACATTTCAATTAAAAAAAAAAATTTAATAGTTAAATTTAGAACCAAAGAAATGAAAATTCACCCAAAATCTATTTTTGGAGAAAATTAATTTTTTTAATAAAAATTAATGTTCAACCAAACAAAATTAAAATTTAAAGGAATATTTAAATTTTGAATCAACCATTTTAATTTTCAATCCAGAAGATTAAATTTCTATGTAAAATGGTACGTTTTTGCATAAAAAAGGGAATAGTTACATTTGTAGCTGAAAAAATGAATTTTTAACTAAATTTATGAACCTTCAACCTAAAAAATTATTTTTTAATAAAAAAGTTGAATTTTCAACCCAATAATTAATTTTCTACAAAAAAACAACAAATTTTTAACAAATTGCATGAATTTTTAAGTAAAAAAGACAATAATGAAATTTTCAGTCGAAAAATTAAACTTCTACTAAATAAAATAAAATTTCAGCGAAATAATAATTAATTTTTCAACGAAACCGCTAAATTTTTTTATATATTTGTACACAAAAAAGAAAATGGTTACCTTTTCATTTGAAGAAATGAATTTTTTTTTAATTGATGAATCTTCTACCAAAAAAATTATTTTTTAACAAAATTGTTGAATTTTCAACGCAAAAAATTAATTTTTTACCAAAATACAATTTTTCAGCAAAATAATTACATTTTTAACTAAAAAACACAAATTTTTAACCAAAAAGTGAGTAGTTAAATTTTCAGTTAGAAATTCACATTTGTGAACCATATAAAACAAATTTTCAACAAAATAGCTCAAGTTTCAGCCAAAGAAATGAATTTTAAACAGATATAAAAAGTTTCAACTAATGAGATTAGTTTTATACCAAAAAATACAAGTTTTCAACAAAGTAGTTGAATTTTCACCGAAAACAGAAAAATATAAACTTAAAATAGAATATTGAAACTCTTACTAAAAAAATTAATTTTTAATCAAATAACATTAATTTGCAACGAAAAAGTTCACTTTTCAACCAAGCAGCTGAACTTTCAAGCAAAAGGATTAAATTTCGATTTAAAGAAATCTGTTTCCAAAAAAATATAACAGTTAATTTTTCCGTTAAAAAAGTTAATTTTCAATATTATTTATTCAAAAAAATGCATGAAATCTCAATCAAATTTTAATTTAAGGAATTTTCTACTTAACAGTTAAATTTCCAATTAAAGAAATAAACTTCTCTCTTATACGAGAAAAAAAAGAGAATTTTCAACGAAATACAGGAATATAAATTTTTAACAATTTAAAAAAAAAGGAAAAGTTTTTCATTTAAAATGATAAATCGTCAACCAAAAATAAATTTTGGATAAAGTAGTTCCACTTTAAACTAAGTAGTTTAATTTTTAACCAAAAAAGATTATTTCTCAACAAAAAATGGAATAGTCGATATTTCAACCAAAAAAAATTTGAATTTTAAATCATAAACAGTTTAATTTTAACAAAAATATGAGTTTTTGACTAAAAAGAATGATCTATTAATAACAATTTTGAATTTTTGACAAAATAATCAAATTCACTTTAATTTCACGCTTTCACAAATTTTCCGACTCGTGTCAAGTTTTTCTGATATTCCCTGACTTTCTGGTATTCCCTGACTGGTAGCAGCCCTGATATGTAAAGCTTACTTCATTAGTAAACTGATCAAGAAAAATGTCCAACTTTTGATTCAGATATAACACAGACTTGGGCTTTTTTGACCAGAAACTTGGTGAAAATAACGCTTCCCATTTTACTAGAAAAAAAATTTGTAAGCACAATTTCTTTTACAGGCAACTCACGCAACAGTGTCTCAAGTGGCTTGCGATTGTCTTCTTCTACTTTGCGATAAAACGGACACTTTACTCGAATTTTATCCGAATATGCCAGAAAAAATAATCCAGGTGACTAAGCGAAATCTCTGCTAATAATGAGTTTAAGTTCTTGCAATAACTCATTTCTTTTGTAGAATTTATCGGAAACTTTGGGCCAAACTACGATGCCAGAAAGACGGAGTGCATTGACAATTTCGATGCTCTTCTGTTTGGGTGAATGGGCCATGCATCTTGGCCCAACTGTTCTACAGCGTGTTTACCAAGGAAAACCTCTTCTTCTGACACTGTTTACAGTTTTGGATAACATAATTCAAAACAAGGCTGGAAAGAATCTACAAGATAGCAAAATTCAACCAGAGTTTGAGGATTTCGATCCTGATATTGCCCTGGACAATTTGTCGTATGAATCTCATTCTAAATCACCACGAAGAGGAAATATCCAATCTGTACAACTGGCAGCGAAAATGGTTAAATATTGTTTAAACTTTAAAATGGGAAATTTAAGAATCTAGAGAATAAGAGTTTCCTTCATGCTGACTTTGGAAGTTTTCTTTGATTTGATTCTGATTCAGGTAATGATGCATCTGGTGAATCATCTTGGCCACTTTCCAATGGGAATCGGAGCCGCACGTTTGTCATCTTTAGTCGTAGAACTGGATGATGTCCCAGGAATAGACAGCGACGAACTTTCATCTGCAGTTTTCCACGCACCCAACATTCAAATGTTAATGCTATCCAGCTCTATAATAATGTCTCTGATCGAATTAGAAACCCTGGATGCACCAGGAGGTGGTGTCACCGCAGGATTGACGACAGCCCCTTGCATGGTGAGAGTTTTACTCCGGGACTTAACAGGAAAAGCTTCTTGGGACAGTTCCATTCTGTACAATCAGCCCACGAATGACGAGGATATCAGAATGCCTGGCGTCAAAGCAGGTAGAGATTTTTAAGTATTTTGGAAGATTTCAAAGGATTTAACGAAAAAATTTAAGATTTCATAGATTTAATCAATATTTCGGAGGATTTTAAGGATTTTAAATTATTTCAAACCATTTCATAAAAATGTCGTAGATTTGAGAAAGCTTTAGAAGATTTAAAAGGATTTCTAAATATTTCATAAGATTACAAAAGATAGAACAAAAATTATAAAGATCTTACAAAACCTTCGAAAATTTGTGAATGATTTTAGATGGTTTCATAGATTTCACAGGATTTCAAAACATTTCAGATATTTCATCAAACTTTCGAAAATTTTTAAGGATTTCAGAAGTTTCCATGTGATTTCTCACACAATTGTAAGCTTTCAAAGGATTTCAAAGATTCCAAATGATATGAAAAAATATAAAAAGATTTCACAAAACTTTTATATTTTTCAAAAAACTTAAAATATTTCACGAAGATTTAAAAATGCTTCACAAATATTTCAGGAGATTACGAAAGATAAAACAAATTTTTTTAAGATTTCACAAAGATTTTACAAAAATGTTAAAGGTTTCAAAAAATTTGAAATATTTCACGAAGATTTAAAAATGCTTCATAAAGATTTCAGAAGATTAGTAAAGATTAAAGATTCCATTAAACTTTTGAAAATTTTAAAGGATTTCAGAAGATTTTATATGATTTCACAGATTTCACCAAAATTTTAAAGGTTTCAAAAGATTTGAAATAATTTACAAAGCTTTAAAAATGCTTCATAAAGATTTCATAAAACTTTCGAAAATTTTCAAGGATTTCAGAAAATTTCATATGATTTCTCAAATTTCACAAAAATTGTAAAGGTTTCAAAAGATTTGAAATATTTCACAAATATTTAAAATTGGTTTACAGCGATTTCAGAAGATTACAAAAGATTAAACAAAATTTTTGAAGATTTCACGAAGGCTTCCAAGATTTCATAAAACTTTTGAAGGATTTCAGAAAGTTTTCTAGATTTCACGAATATTTCGAAGATTTTAAAGGATTTAAAAATATTTCAGAATATTGAAAAATATTAAACAAAATTTTAAAGATTTCATAAAGCTTTCGAAAATTTTAAAGGATTTCAGAAGATTTCATATGATTTAAAAGATTTCAAAAATTTTTTAAAGGTTTCAAAAATTTGAAATATTTCACAAATATTTGAAAATGCTGTGCAACGATTTCAGGAGATCACAGAAGATTAAACAAAATTTTCAAGATTTCACAAAAGCTTCCAAGATTTCATAAAATTTTGAGAATTTTTGAAGGATTTTAGAAAGTTTTCTAGATTTCAAAAATATTTCGAAGATTTCAAAGGATTTCTAAATATTTCATAAGATTACAAAAGATAGAACGAAAATTATAAAGATATCACAAAACTTTCGGAAATTTATGAATGATTTTAGATGGTTTCATAAATTTCACGAAGATTTCAAAAGATTTCAAAATATTTCAGATATTTTATAAAACGTGCGAAAATTTTAAAGGATTTCAGAAGTTTCCATGTGATTGACAAAAATTTAAAAATGCTTCACAAATATTTTAGAAGATTACGAAAGATAAAACCAATTTTTTTAATATTTCACAAAAATGTTAAAAGTTTCAAAAGATTTGAAATATTTAACATTTTAAAAATGCTTCATAAAGATTTCAGAAGATTGGAAAATATTAAACCAAATTTTTTAAAATTTCAAAGATTTCATAAAACTTTCGAAATTTTTTGAAGAATTTCAGACTTTACACAAATTTCGAAGATTTCAAAGCATTTAAAAATATTTCAGAATATTGAAAAATATTCAACCAAATTTTAAAGATTTTATCAAACTTTCGAAATTTTTAAAGTGTTTCAGAAGATTTCATATGATTTTACAGATTTCACAAAAATTGTAAAGGTTTCAAAAGATTTGAAATATTTTATAAAGATTTCAAAAAAATTTCAAAAAGTATCTTAGAAATTTGGAAGATTTCAGAAAGATTTCCAAAGATTTTAGAATGGCTTGAAAAGATTAAAAAGAATGCACAAAGAGTTCAGAAAGATTTCAAAGGCTTGAAAACTTTTAAAAAGATTTAAAAGAATTTCAAGAGATATAAAAATATTTTGCAAACATTTTTAGAATTTCAGAAATATTTTTCAGATCTCACGAAGATTTCAAAGATTTCAGAAACATGTCGTAGATTTCACAAAGATTTCGAAAAGTGCAAATGATTAAAAAAATTGCAAAAGATTTCTCGGGTTTCAAAATATTTCGATACATTTAAAAATATTTCACGAAATGTTCAGATTTCACAATAATTTAAAGATTTCAGGATTTAGAAGATTTCAAAATATTTCGAAAGATTTCAAAGATTTCCGAAAGATTTAAAAGGTTTTAAATGATTTCAATACATTAACAATTTTTTTTAAATATTTGAGAAAGATTTCAAGCACTGATTGCAATGAATTTCAACAATTAAATACACTCAATTATAATATGTTATAATAATGATTTTAAAAAATATAAAAAGTTTTCACAAAAGTTTTAGATTTTTCAAAACATTAAAAATATTTCACAACGATTTAAAAATGCTTTAAAAATTTTTCAGAAGATTACGAAAGATAAAACAAAATTTTTAAAGTTTTCAAAAAGATTTCACAAAAGTTTGAAAGGTTTCTTAAGATTTGAAATATTTCACAAAGATTTAAAAATGCTTCATAAAGATTTCAGAATATTAGAAAAGATTAACCAAATTTTTAAATATTTCAAAAATTTCATAAAACTTTCGAAAATTTTTGAAGGATTTCAGAAGATTTCAAACTTTACGAAATTTTCGAAGATTTCAAAGGATTTTAAAATATCTCAGAATATTGAAAAATATTTTTTAAAATTTCAAAGATTTCATCAAAATTTCGAAAATTTTAAAGGACTTCAGAAGATTTCATATGATTTCATAGATTTCAAAAAAATTGTAAAGGTTTCAAAAGATTTGAAATATTTTACAAAGGTTTAAAAATGCTTTACAACGTTTTCAGAAGATTACAAAAGATTAAACAAAATTTGTGAAGATTTCACAAAGGCTTCGAAGATTTCATAAAACTTTTGAAGGTTTTCAGAAAGTCTTCTAGATTTCACAAATTTTTCGAGGATTTCAAAGCATTTAATAATATTTCCGAATATTGAAAAATATTAAACAAAAATTTTAAAGATTTCATAAAATTTAAAAGTTTTCTCAAAGGATTTCGGAAAATTTCATCTGATTTCACAAGGAATTCAAAGGTTTTAAAATGTTACAGTACATTTACAAAGATTTAAAAAGATTTCACACTATTTTAAAAGCTTTAAAACGTTTAAAATGTTTCACATAGATTTAAAAATGCTTCAAAAAGATTTCAGAAGATTTCAAAAGATATCTAAGAAATTTAGAAAATTTCAGAAACATTTCGTAGATTTGACGAAGATTTCGAAAATTTCAAAGGATTTAAAAAGATTGCAGAAGATGTCTCTGGTTTCAAAAGATTTCAATACTTTTGAAAATATTTCACGAAAACTTCAGATTTCGCAATAATTCAAAGATTTCACGAAAATTTTAAAGATTTCATAGGATTGTAAAGGATTTAGAAGATTTGAAAATATTTCGGAAGATTTCAATGATTTCAGAAAGAATTAAAAGATTTCAAAAGATTTCAATACATTAACCATTTTTTTTTTAAAGATTTGAGAAAAATTTCAAGCACTGATTGCAATGAATTTCATTCATTAAATACACTAAATTATAATACAGTACAAGAATATGCAAATTTCACTTGTTTGTAAAATTCCATTAGTTTCCAAATTGTATAAAAATCTTGTAGTTTCTGGAAGAATATTTTTTGTAATTTTTTTATATAATTTCATATAAAACGTCAAAGATGGTGGAAAAAAAATTCTACTGGTTGCCCTGGTTGCAATGTATTTTAACAATATTTAATACAATACATTATAATATAGTAAAACAATATGCAAATTGTAATTCTTTGTAAAATTTTATTAGTTTCCAAATTCTAGAAAATTTTGTAGTTTTTAGAAGAATACTTTTTGTAATTTTCTGATGTATTTCGATATAAAACGTTAAAAATGGTTAAAAATTAAAAAATTAATTTTACTAGCAATAAGTTTTTGCTAGAATTCATACACTGACCAAATTTTACATGATGTGATTACAAATTTTCAGCAAAAATTACAATTTTCATATTGTTCTACTTTATTTTAATTTATTGTGTTTTATTGTGATAATAAATTTAAACCAGATAAGATCATTCCATCAATTCCAACTCGAATTCAAAAGATAAAAAAAAATGTCAGAGATTTCACGAAGACTTATACACCAGATTTCAAGAGTAATCAAAACCTCATGAATTATGGACTATCATGCATTTTTAGTATTATAAACTGTGTTTAGTACCATTAAAAGTGTGGCTGTCTATACACCACTATTGACAGGGACTAGGCGAGCGCGAAAAGGGGGAGATTTTATATTCAAATCCTTTCTTTGCAGTTGACTGGGGATTTAAAATGGAAAAAGAGGAATTAACAAGTGTGCTACCATTGATGAGTTGTCCTCCTAGACATACAATGAGACATCGAGAACCTCATATTCTGCCGACCTTCGCAAATGCAGCGAGTGATATGGATAATTTAGACGACGTATGTGGATTGAAAATTTCTAACAAATAGACAAGTTTAATCAATTGAATTTGTCTTAAAACTAGATATAAATCTTGAATTTCTATTCCAGTTGCTTCAGTATATTGGATACACTAGCCCGGAAGTATTAACAAATCCGGAAGTAACTTTGAACGCGCCGGCTAATTCTCCTCAGGCTCATCATCTCGAAAGTGAAACAATTGCTACTATTCTCAACCAACGAAATGCTGAACGGGAACATATTAACAACTGGAGTCAACATATCAGGTTCTTATTTAATCTAGTTTGTCACAGAAAAAATATCGGAGTGTCTCTTCATCTCGAAAACCTGGAATACCTGGAATTGTCAGGAAATTTTTATATACCTGGAAACCCCTGGAAATGTCAGGGAACTGACTTTTTAAGTCATACAATTTTCCCGAGTGTGCTATTTTTTTTAATTGTGATATAAACTGAAATAACAATTTTGTTTTTGTTGGTGAAAGTAACTTTTAAAACACTGGATTTATGCTGATTTAAATCCAACTTTTTCTTATAAATTTCACTAATCTCAGGAAAATATATTTTATTTAAAGTATTAATATGTTGAATATGCACTGAAATTTAACTATCAAGACAAAATAAATATTTTGTTTTAATTTATCATTGAAATTCATGGACATAATTATGTTTTTAGTATTATTAATTGATTGAATCATTTCATGGTGATAATGAATGTAATTAAGAATATCCTTTAATTAATTGTCAAAACCTTATCATTGAAACACATTAATTAAATTATACATAAGATGAATTTCTTGACTTAAAAAAACAAATTTTCAACCAAATATTTGCACTTTCAAACAAGTAGTTGAAATTTCGACATTTTAATTTAAACCAAATTGTTGAATTTTAAAGTTAAAAATGATACATTTTCAATCAAAAATCGAAAATTTAAGTTTTCAGTTAAAAAGATAATAATTTTTAAGAAAAAGGAAAAGGAATGTCATAAAATAGAAAAATTTTAAACCAAAAAAATTAATCTTGAACAAAATAGTTCCACCTTCAAGCAAGTAAGTGAATATTCTCTGAAAAAATAGAAATTCTCAATTAAAAATGTAATAATTGATATTTCAACCAAAAAAGACGAAACCAAAATAAACCAGTTGAATTTTCGGTCAAAAGAGATGGATTTTCCAGTTATTAGTGGCAGTTTTAACTAAAAAAGATTACATTTATACCAAAAGAGAGAAATTGTGAACTAATTACACAAATTTTCCAACGAGTGAATTTTTAAACCAAAAAAGGCAAAATTTCTAAAAAAATATATATATATATAAATAAAAACAGAATTTTCCACACCAAATTATGATTTTTCAACAAAAAAGTTAATTTGCAACTAAATGGTTTAATTTTCAAGCTAAAAAGACGAATTTTCTACAAAACTGTTGAATTTTATACTCAAAATTATGAGTTTTTAACAACATTGCAACCAAACTGTTGAATTTTTCAAGATAAAAAGACTGTTTTTCTGCAAGACAGTTGAATTTATAACAAAAATTAATTTTCAAGAAAAAAGTTAATTTACAAGAAAATTATTGATTGGCAAAAGTACAGTTAAATTTTATACCAAATTACTGAATTTCAAAGCTAAAAGGGCTAATTCGATACAAACAGTTGAATTTTCAATCCAAAAATATAAATTTTCAACACTAAAATTAATTTGAATTCGAATTGTTGAATTTTGTAAAAAAAATGGTTATCTTTTAAGTGAATATATGACTTTTCAACCAAATAATTTGAATTCTCAACTAAAACAGATTAATTTTCTGCCAAAAAGTTACATTTTTAAGCAAAAAAGATTAAGTATCTCCCAAAAGAGATGAATTTTTAACTAAAAAATAAGATTTTTCAACAAAAACGTATAATTGTCAACCAAGCAGTTGAATTTGCTACCAAAATGTTGATATTTCAAGCAGAAAATACGAATGTCAGAGCTGCTACAAGACCTGGAAAACCTGGAAAAGTCATGGAATTAAAAAAAAAATTTACTGGATTTTTTTAATCGTCTCTATTTCAAAGTCTTATTAATTTAGTATTTTACAGCGAATTCTTTATTTGAAAATTTGAAAAGAAAACTTAAGGAAAAGACAAATATCACACAAACTGTAAAAATTAGATGAAAAGAAATGGAAGATTCAGTAGGAAAAGCAAAAAGAACTGGAAGATGTCGAAGAAGAAATTCGTGAACTGATTCAATTTTGATAAATTTTAATAAAGATATTTGTTCTTGCGATCTTAAAGTTTTATTTTAACTTTATTCAAAAATTCAGAGTTTTTTTAGATTGCTATTGTTTTCAAGTGTAATATAAATCTTTGCATAAATAGTTCTACTTTAATTGTTCTTAAAGTAATAACAAAAAAATTAATATGGTTACGATTACAAATTTTTTTTCACTTTGATAGAAATATTATTGAAAATTCTTTTGAATTCAATAAAACTGGAAAACCTGGAAAAGTCATGGAATTTAGAAGTCAGACTCTTGTAGCAACCTTGAATTAATAACCAAATAGTTGAATTTTCTACGAAAAATTATACCTGGAAAAGTCTAGAAATAGCTGGAAAAAATTTGGAATTCTCAGGGAACTTTTTTGCCGGGATTTGAGTGGACACCCTGAAAATTGAAAAACATGCTAAATAAATTATTTTTGACAATTTAGCATGTGCGCTTCTTCCGTGAATCCGCCAGTGTGCCGACTGCCTCCAGCTCCTTTTCATCACTGCCGCCTCTTATTTTCTCACCTGGGCCTGTCTGGCTGGGAACAGAGAAGGAGACTCCACATTCTCGCCAAGAACGAAAAGCTCCTTCGGGAATTGCGTAACCTGGACAGTCAGCGATCGAGGGAGACTCACAAGATGGCAGTAATTTACGTCAGCCATGGCCAGGAAGATAAGAATTCCATACTGAGCAATGTCACTGCCAGCAAAGAGTACGAGAACTTCGTAGCAAGATTGGCTTGGGAGGTGGAGCTCGAATCCCACACGGGTTTTCTCGGAGGACTTGTTCCTGGCAAGGCTTCCGGAGTTACAGCCCCCTATTTTTCCACATCATTCTCTGAAGTGCTTTTCCATGTAGCCACGAGAATGCCCTCCGACAGCCCGGAAAGCCTTTTGCAAAAGGTAATCAGAGCTCAAAATATCTTTTTAATTTAAAATTAGAAATTAAGTTAAATTTAAAATTCAGACCTCGGTCTTATTTGAGATATTTAAAGAGCTTCATGCAATTTTTTTGAATATTAAATCGAATTGTTAATTAAAGGGTTGCAGTAAAGAACTAGATAACGAAAATTTTTCCGAAAATTGGCTTTTTGCATAATTTTTTTTTAAATCTAATACATATTTTGTTAAAAGGATTTGTTCGAAATCTCACTTTTAGAATGTGGTAAAATAAGGATACTGGTTATTCAAACTCAGATAGCTGACTACTTGTCTCATCCCCTTCTTCTTCTTTTTTTACTTTCTTAACCTCATATCTTTTTTTAAACCTTTTTCGCACCATATTTCTCTGTCTACAAGTTTTTCAATACAATACAATAATAAAACTCTTCTTTTTTGAAAAAAAAAGCTATTAAATAAAACTGACATTGTTTCCAGCACCAAAGTATCAATCAAATTCCAACCTAAAATCTTAAATCTCCATTTTCTACAAAAAGCTATTTTTCTTTTTTTTCTTTTACTTAACATATTGCCGTGCAACAAGAAACGAAATTTCTTTTAATTATTATAATAAACAGAGATCGGATGAGCGTAGTCTGAAGTTGCTCACGGAGCGTAGCCTCGGCTTCCTCGTTGCGGAGAACCGTCTTTTGGGTGGAAGTGGTGGGAGAACCTTTTAATATCTATGGCTGTGATGAGCAGACAGCACAGAACAGAATGAAAAGAAAATAGAGCGACAAATGATACGTTGTCATCAATGCAAATACAGGGTGGCCCCTGGACATGGAAATCGGCAAATGACAGTGAATTTATTTTTTGACCGGGAATATTACAAATTTTAAAAAAATAAATCTATCGAGCTTTGATTTAAACCGTGTTTTAAATAATTAGCTAAATTTTTATATTTTGCAATTATGATATCATTCAGTTTAGAATGCGTAAATCGAAAATCTTTCACTTTAAAAATGTTCTATTTTAATTTTTAAGCGTACATTTTTATTTAAAGAATTTTAAAATGCAGTTTTAAAGAATTAAAAAATTTAAAGTTAGAAATGTTTGAAATAGATGGTTTAGGATTAAAAAAAAAACATTTTTAGTCGATAAAATTTGAATATAAATTAATTAACAGATTTTTAATTGAACTGTACTTTAAGTATTCCAGATTTTAACATTAAAAATTAAACTGTTTAAATTTAAAAGTCTTATTGGTTAGACAAATGTAAACAACTGATTGAAACATTATAAACTATTATAATTTTTAAATAACTTTGAAATAATATGTTCGTAATTAAAGGCTTTAATTAATTTTCAAATATTCTTTCAGTTTAAAATATTCCATTTTTAAACCATTCAATATGAACTTTTTAATTAAGAAAAGTAACAGTTATTTAATGTTTAGGAATATCTGACTGTTCATTTAAAGTCCGTAATTACAAATCAAAAACACAAAACTAAAAACAAAACTAAACTTTGAACGTTACAATTTTAATTACTCTATTTAAAAAAATTTAAGTTGTTACTCAAATTGTTGTACTGTTATGTATAAATAACCATAACACCTACTATCCTCAGATACAATTCGAGTAAGTTCAAAAAATATTTGGAAGTTTTGAAAAAATTCAAACTGAATTAAATATCTGAAATGATTTCAAATAATTTCGAAGATTTTTAAGAATTGTGAAGAGCTTTAAAAGAGTAAAACATATTTCCTTAAGATTCGTAGGAAAATTGAAAATGATTATTTATTTTGAAAAATTAATTTGAGAGAATGTTTAAAAATATTCAGAAAGGTTTATGAAACTATGGAAAATGAACGTGGAAAATTTTAAGCAATTTTTTTGAAATTTGGCATAATTATTCAAAAAGATTGAGGAAAAAGGCGAATCATTTTAAAAGAAATTTAGATATTCTTAAAAAGTTTCAAAAATAATTTAAAATTTGAGAAACGTAAAACAACAGTCAGATTTTTCAAGATTTTGAAATCAAATTTTAAAGTGTTTTAAGGATTTTTAAAGTATGTTACTGCGTAAATGTAAGTCCGATTAATACAAATTTAAAATACAAGATATTACTGTGTGTGTATGTATATAATTCTAAACGGATCGATAATGACTAATGACAGAAAGCTAAGAGTTAAAATTAAATAGTTAAATAGTTAGTTAAAATTTCCTAAAATAGTATAATTAAAACATTTTTTAATTCATTGATTGATCCTTCAATTTAGAGCATTAAAAATGATAACGTGGATTTATATTTTTGAGTCTGAAAAAATGTATAAATCCCGGTCAATAAATAAATTAATTAAAACTGAAACAATATTTGAAATTTCATTGAAGCCTTTAATTACGAATATATTATTTTAAAGTTATTTTAAAATGAAAAATAGTTTATAAAGTTTCAATCTGGTGTTTGCATTTGTCTAACCAATGAGACGCTCAAATTTAAACAGTTTCATTTTTAAAGTTTTAAATCTGAAAATTCTAAAATTATGAACTGATTCCGAATCGTCTTGTAAAATCAGTTATTATTTAACTTTTTAATACATAAAGTACAGTCCAATTTAAAAATTATTAATTGATTTATATTCACGTTTGATCGACTAAAAAAGTATTTTTGATCCTAAACCATCTATTTCAAACATTTCTAATTTTTAATTTTTTAAGTCTTTAAAGCTGCATTTTAAAACTCTTTAAATAAAAATGTACGCTTAGAAATTGAAGTAGAACATTTTTAAGTGAAAGATTTTCGAATTAAACATTCTAAACTGAATGATATCATAACTGAAAAATGCAACAATTTAGCTAACTATTTAAAACACGGTTCAAATCAAAGTTGGACAGATTTATTTTTTAAAAATTTGTAAAATTCCAAGTCAAAAAATAAATTCACTAATATGTTACAGTGCGGTATCGTCACACTAAATGCTTTATTTTCCGGACTAAAATCATTTTTTTAATTCAAATTTTTTTATTCTTATTCAGCTTCCAAAGACGATTTTTAAAACCCATAAAATTTGAACGTGCAAATTCTTCAATGATTTACTCGGAATTGATTAACTTTCTCTGATCAAACTCATCTTCTCTCAAATTAGCAACTCAAAATCTTATAATTATGTTTTCAGTTTTTCTTTAAACTTAAAATTACACATTTTATTGTTATTCGCAACAGAGCCTGTTCCAGTTTTAGGTTCCTATCATTTTGGGATTGTAAACTTCCACATTCTGTTTTTCGAAACTGGATACTTTTTTTTATCATACAGTTTTGGTCTTAATCCAGAAACAGTTCAGCTTAGGAGTAAAGTTTTGTATCGTCTTTAAATGGTGATTTCGATTTTACAGATTTTTATTTCGCGCTCCTGAAAAAATTCAGATTTTGTTGGTTAGCTTGGTCTGTACTGTAATCTGTGGACTATTTTTGAAATCTGGTATACGGTATACATCTATCATAAAATCACATGAAATCCTTCCGAATCTTTGAACGTGTCCTAAAAGCTTTGAAATCCATCGCAATACTTTAAGAATCCCTGAAATATGTTGAGACCTTTTCAAATTCGTGGAAAACTCGCAAATTTTTTTGAAATCTTAAGTTTGCTGAAATCACTTTAAATTCTTTAAAATGTCTGGAATAGATGTAAGTCCCTAGACATTTTATTTCATTTATTCCGTAGAGTTTTCTAGAAATATTGTCGGATCTTTAGAAATCTTTTAAATAGCATTGACATTCTAGAATCCTTATGTTGAGATCCCTTGAAATTTCTAAAACCTTTAAAAGTCCCTTGAAAAAGTGACGCCAAAATAGGCTGTTTTTTTACCTATTTTTTGGACCTCGCTAGCGGCCTTGTAAAAAAATATAAAAATATGTTACAGGTATCAAATTATTCGTCATTAAAAACCAAAGTGAGCATTGCTTTTCGTTTTTTTTTTAATTTAAAAGAATTACTCCTATTTAGGGATTGAGAAGACCCCAAAGAAATAAACAAATGGGAAATACCACTAATTATAAAATCATTTTCATTGTATTTTTTCTATAAAATAAAATTATGAAAGTAAAATCATGTATTTTCTTCATTGATAAGAGGTTGATGTGAAAAATGATTGTATAATTAGTGGTATTTTTTACTTTTTAATTTTTCTGTGGTCTTCTCAACCCCTAAATTGGGGTAATTTTTTGAAATATTTAAGAAACAAAAAGCGATGCTCATTTTGATTTTCAATGGCAAGTAATTTGATACCTGTCACATATTTTTATATTTTTTCAGCAGGTCGTTAGGGAGGTCCAAAAAATAGGCGAACTTTGGCGTCACTCTTTGATTTGATTTCATTTATTCCGTAAAGTTTTTCTTTTTATAAATTTTGAGGGATGCCTTGAAATCCTTGTAATCCTTAGCAGGCCCTTAAAATTGATTTCATTTCATTTATTCCCTAAAGTTCTCTAGAAATCCGTTGGGATCTCTTGAAATATTTTCAATATCATTAATATCCTACAATCCTATTATTGGGATCCCTTGAATCTCCGAATGAATCTTTTGAATCTCCATTGAATCTTTGTAATCCTTAGAAATCCTTTGCAAATTTATATCATTTAATTTATACCCTAAAGTTCTCTAGAAATCTGTTTAGATCCCTTGAAATCTTTGAAATATCAGTGATATACGAGAATCTTATATTTGAAATCCTAGAATTATATTTTTGAGATCCCTTGAAATCTCGGCAATACTTAGAAGACCCTTGAAACCTCTAAAATTACTAGAAGTCGCTTGACATTTTATTTTATTTATTCCATAATGTTTTCTAGAAATCTGGAGGGATCCCTTGAAATCTTTTAAATGTCAGTGATATACATCAATCCTATATTTAAAATCCCTAGAAGGCTCTTGAAATGTCATTTATTCCCTAAAGTTCTGTAAAAATCCGTTGGGGCCTCCTGAAATATTTTAAGTATCATTGATATTCTAGAATCGTATTGTTGGGATCCCTTGAAATCTTTGGAATCCCTTGAATTCCCTTGAAAATTCATTTAATTTATTTCGTAAAGTTCTCTAGAAATCCATTCGGATCCCTGAAATCCCTTGAATTTTCATTGATATTCTAGAATCCTGTTGTGGGAATTTTTCTAAGGCTCTGTAATCGCTAGAAGTCCCTAAAAACTTTAATTTTTCTGAAATTCTACGAAACTCTTTGCGAAACTTTCACAATTTTGAAGTCTCGTTAAATTCCTTCGTATATTCTAAAATTTCTTAAACCCTTTTATAACCTTTGAAATCCCTCTTGAAATTTTTTAAATCAACTGAAATGATTTATTTTTTAATCATGTGAATCTCTCAAAATATTGTTGAATTCCTTAAAATGCTTTGAAATTGTACAAATGCCGAAAAAATTCCTTGAAATCTTCGAAATCTCTTGAAATATTACAAAATCATTTGAATTTCATTAGAAAGTTCTAAATCTTATGAAATGCGTTGGAGTCTTTAAACCACAATACATTCTTTAAAATCCTTGGAAATTTTAAATATCTTTTAAAATTCCTCTTAAAAATGTTACAATCTTTGAAATGCTTGGAGATCCCATAAAATCACATTATATCCCTAACAATCCAACAAAAAGTGAGTAAAATACCTTAAAATATCTTGAAATCTTCCATATCCTTTAATATTTCTTTAAAATTCCTTTAAATCTGAATTTTCTTAAAATCGAATCAATCTGATAACCCCTTTCAAATATTTTTAAATACCCTAAAGCCTTAAAATCTCTTGAAATCTTTAAAATTCTCTAAAATGTATTAAAAACTCTTGATTATGTTAAAACCCTCTAAAATTCGCGGAAAAACTCTCCAATTTCTTTTAATTCCTTGGAAATCTGTTACTGACTTAGTGTATAGAGATTCCTTATAATTCCTTATCATTATTGAATCTTTTGACTTATTTTTAAATCCTATGAATTCCTGAAATTTGGTAAATACCGTAAAAATGGCTTATAATATTTGAAACCTTTTAAAAACTTAAGAAATAATTGGAATTTTATTAGAAAATTTAAAGTCTCTTGACATTTTTTATAATACTTCGAAATTCATTAAAATCTCATGAAATTCCTCGGAATATCTTAAAGTTCTCTACATTAATTTTTTTTTAAATTTGTTTAAAAATGTTTAAATCTTTGAAGTTCTTTACGATCCCATAAAATCCCATCAAATTCATAGTAATCGAACAAAAATCGAGTAAAATCCCGTAAAACATCTTGAAATATGCCATATCTTTTTAAATTCCTTTAAAAATTATGAAATTTTTGAAACCCTTTGAATGCCCGTAAAATCTAAAGTACGCAATTTAAATCTTTTAAATATCCTAAAAGTTTTCAAATCTATTAAAGTCTTTGAAATCCACTAAAATATGTTAAAAAATCTTGAATTCTGTCAAAATCCTGTTTTTTCCCTGCAAAAGCACCTAATCGTGTGAAATCTTTTAGGTCTCGTGCCAAAAGTCAGATTCTAAGAATCAAAATATTATAGCTGGTGTCATTCCAAATAAACGACATTATTTCTTATAAAAAATGTTAAATTTTTAATAAATGACGGCTTATTTTTTCCGGAAAAACATTCTCTACAACTCTACTGTTTCCAATTTTAAAAATAATTAAATAATCGATTTAGGGCCTTAGAAGAAACCATAAAAAAATTACTTTTAAATTGGAAACAGCAGAGTTGTAGAGAATGTTTTCCCTGAAAAATAAGCCGTCGTTTATTAAAATGCAATCATTTTTCAAAACTCAGTAAGAAGCGATGGTCAGAAAAAATTCTACTGCAAAAAAACATGGTTAAAATTAATCTTTATTTTTATGAATTTTAACATTTTTCATGAAAAGAAATGTTTTTCATTTGTAAAAGAATCAGTTGTAATATTTTGATTCTTAGAATCATAGAAAAACTATTTTTTTCAGATCTCTGACTTCTGGCACGAGAACTACCTTAAATATTATGAATCTCCTAAATATTGTAAAATACTTTTAAATCTCTTTAGATTTTGTAAATACCGTGAAAGTTCCTTGAAATCTATTCAATCATTTTAATTTCATTAAAAAGTTTTAAATCTCTTTAAATGTTCTATAATACTACAGAATTCTTTGAAATTTCATGGTAGTTTCCGGAATATTTTTAAATGCACAAGTGTTTGATTTCGTAGAATTTAAGCTAACAGCCTAGAACCATTCAAAATTTTTAAATTTCATTGCAAGTTTCTCAATCCTTTAATTCATTGGAGATCGTATAAAATTGCGTATTTCCATTAAAGTTCCTTGAAATCGGTTGAAATTTTGTAAAATATTCTAAATACTTGAAAACCCTGTAAAATCCTTTGAAATGTTTTAAAATTTCGATTTTTGAGATTGAGAATATGTTATTATTTTAGCAAACCAGCGAATAAGTTAACAAAAAAATGTCAATAGTGGCATGAGTCCGAGGTCTGTAAGTTGTTCATTCGAATTTTATTTCTTTTTCTAGACGAGGCATCTTGGCAATGACGAAATCCACATAGTCTGGTCAGAACATTGGCGAGACTATCGTCGTGATATAATTCCAACAGAATTCTGCGACGTTTTGATAGTTATCTACCCACTGCCTAATGCTTTATACAGAATTCAGATATCCAGAAAATCGGAAGTTCCTTTCTTCGGGCCCCTTTTTGACGAGTGTATTGTCGAAGACAACGTTCTGCCTGGTTTAGTGAGAACAACAGCTTTGGCAGCAAGCAGAGCTAAGAGATCCACTCTTAGTCTTTACCAACACTAGTAAGTTACTTCTAACAGAATTTAAAAATATCCCAGGGATCACAGTGCAAAGGAGTTCAAAAAATGAGAAATAGGGTCATTTTTCACGAAAAGGGGGAAAGATTAATCATTTATTTTTACATTTAGAAAAGTAGAATCAATCTTTTTATAAGAAATTGTATATTTCTACAAATTTTTTAACAAAATCTCTAGAAATTCTTCTGAATCTTTTAAAATAACAAAAACAAATATTTTTAAAAATAAAATAAAAAGTAAAACAAAAAATGTATAAAAAGTTAGTAAAATAATCCATCTTTAAAATTTCTCGATGTCCTTCATATCCGTAGAAAATTTATAAATCTGTAGAAATACCTAGAATAAAGTTTAATTTATTTCCTAAAGTTCTCTAGACATTCGTTAAAATCCCTTAAAGTACATTAAAGTCTTAAGAAATTGTAATAATTCATTATAATATGTAAAAATGATTTGATTTTTATTTTCTAATACTAAAAACATAAACTGTTTGAAAATTCATGATATCACATTTTTAAATATTAAGAGTTCTTAACCTTTTTCAAACAAGTTAAATAATTTAAAAAATTATTGATTATAGTTACTCAGATATATTTTAAATAAAAATAACATTTCTTGTTGTTGTATTCTGATTCCAAAGAAAAGCTTTGGTTTCTTAATTTAAGAATTTGAGAAAGGAATTTGTTTCAATTTTGATAAATCTGTACATTACTCAAATATTATACGAAATGTATATTTCAGGAAAAAATATTTAACATCTAATAGAAATTGCCCTTAAATTTGTCGAACTGTCGAAAGTAAAGTTTTTGAAAATTGTTTTAATTGTAGAACTGATTAAATTTAGGTTCAATCGAAAAATGTAATTATGATCAGTTTTCAATGTTGTAATTCTCGTTTTGATTTTAGCCCAATCGAACGAAGTCATGGGTTTCATTTTTAAATATGTTTAATGTCCACTGAAAACTTTGATTAGACTCCTTAATCGGTCAGAAAAAAATGATTTTTGCTAGTTTTTGAAAATTTTGAAAATCCTATAACAATGTTAATTTGTGTAGAACTTTAAAATTTTTTAAATTAGGATATTTAAATCTTGAATACAAAATGAAGGGATTAAATTTGAATTTTTAAAATTATTAACATTTTAACTGTATATAATTCGATTTGAAACATTTTTAAGAAAATGTTAAATTAAATTAAATGTTTGTGTCAGTTCAACAGCAAATTAATGTAATTTGGTAGAAAATTCGTGGATTTTGTCGATTTTTGGTTAAAAAATGATCTTTTTTTAGTCGAAAAGTCTACTATTTGGTTTAATTTAACATCTTTTATGATAAAAAGTCATATGTCTTGATTGAAAATTAACTGCTTCATTGAAAATTTTACTGTC
>NC_046665.1:65540069-65589280 GCF_010883055.1 Belonocnema kinseyi
CTTTTTATTGAATCTTCTAATTTTTTGTTGTAAATGCAACTGTTTGGTTGTATTATATTACTCACTTATAGTATTGTTTTTTTATGAACATTATTTTTTTTTTGAACATTCACCTTTTCATAGTGATAATTCAACTTGTCTCAAGTTGTCTAATTTAAACATTTTAAAAACTGGATAAAAATATTGGAATTAATATTTTTTGCCTTCGTATCTTGATACAAAAGAAAATTACGTATAGTTTAGATTTCAAGTTTTATTTAAATTTGAGACTGTGATCCCTCATATTAGTATTTAATAAAAAATGTTAGACTGCAAATTACAGAATAATTTTGAACATCGTATATCAATTTTGCAGCTACGAAGAAAGGTCACGATCGATTGAGACAGTCACGAGAAATCACAAAGAAGCGATGACTTTTGAAGAATTTGCAGCGAATGTTTATTCTCCTATTCAGCCTCAAAGTCCTTTCAGTGGAGCTTCTTCCGTATCAGGTTTGTAGAGTTGAGCTTATAATTCAGGGTGGCCACTGTTATCGTCGAAAAAAAATATAATGAAAAAGATAGAATACTTAAATATTACTTAAATATTTAAAGCCGAAAAGTTTTTCATTTGCAGTAATCAAAACTAAATTGCAAATTAAAGCAAACGAAATTGAACTCTTCTGAATTTTCAACTTTCCAAATTAAAGCTGAACAACATTTTAATTCAAAAACTTTTTATTCAATCGTTTAATAATAAAGAAGCTATATAATGAAAATCTTATTTTAATAGAATTAATTCTAAGGGTTTCAAAAAAAAACTTTATTTCACAATTGAACATTTAAAATGATAAAGTATGAATTACTACTCAAATAATTCAATTTTTGACCAAGTAGTTTAATTTTCAACATACAAAGACGAATTTTCAAACAAAAACTTTAAAGATTTAAAAAAAATAGTTTCAGTTTTAACCAAATAGTTGAGTTTTCTAACCAAAAAGACGAATTTTTTCAAAACAGTTGAATTATCACTATGAAAAGGTGAATGTTCAAAAAAAAATAATGTTCATAAAAAAACAATACTATAAGTGAGTAATATAATACAACCAAACAGTTGCATTTACAACAAAAAATTAGAAGATTCAATAAAAAGAGACGATTTTTGAAGAAAGTAGTTGAATTTATAAATATTTGAATTTTCGCGCCAAAAATGCGAATTTTTTAAAGGACAGTAAAATTTTCAATGAAGCAGTTAATTTTCAATCAAGACATATGACTTTTTATCATAAAAGATGTTAAATTAAACCAAATAGTAGACTTTTCGACTAAGAAAAGATCATTTTTTAACCAAAAATCGACAAAATCCACGAATTTTCTACCAAATTACATTAATTTGCTGTTGAACTGACACAAACAGTTGAATTTTCAAAACAAAATCACGAATTTTTTAGAAGACACTTGAATTATCAACCTGAAAAGACAAATTTTCTTCAAAAATGCATGTACAAACAATAAAGATGAATTTTCAACTAAATTGTTTATTTTCCAACAAAAAATTAACATTAAACCAAACGGTTGCATTTACAACCAAAATAGATGAATTTTCAACCAAATAGGATGACGTTGTAGCCAAAAAGAATTGACATTTTACAAAAAATAGTTGGATTTTCTTATTCGGTTCTATTTAATCAGGGATTCAAACGAAATTAAGGGGCATTTTTGGATGTTTGCTAATTATTTCGATAAATTTAAAAGAATTTGGCTAAAAACTAAGCTTAGTCTAAAAAAATTATAAAAACATAATGAACCTACGAACGCACGATGTCAAAATTATGTGTTAATCGTATTTTATATAAAAAAGGACGTAAAGGAACACAATG
Organism: Belonocnema kinseyi; assembly: GCF_010883055.1. Lineage (NCBI taxonomy): Eukaryota > Metazoa > Arthropoda > Insecta > Hymenoptera > Cynipidae > Belonocnema > Belonocnema kinseyi. Next base: position 65,541,929 of record NC_046665.1, read on the forward strand.
AAACTTTCGTTACGATCCTTTTTGTTTCTTTCCACATAAAACTTTGGCGAAACACAAATTTGACAATGTGCCTCCATAACTGCATTATTTTTTAGTGACTTTTCATACATAGCATTATTTTCAGGTAAATTACATGGAATTTTAAGAAATAATTGGAAAATATCTGAAAATGTCCCTTAATTTCGTTCGAATCCCTGCTATTTATTCAGTTCGAATTTAAGTGAAAACCGAGAAAAAAGGGAAAACATTTTTTTAATGAGAAATAGGGAGAAAAGTTTAATATATTGTCTTTTCTTACTGGATACATATTTATATATACCACTATTTTATATAATTAAAGGTTTTTTGTTGAAAATTAAACAAATCCCTGGCTAACGTAAACATTCCTGGTGTTCTCGGTTTTCCGGATCAGTGGCCATCCTATCATTTTATTTTCAGGTTGAAGGTTTTGATTCAGGGTGTCCAGCGGTCTTGAAAACCTTGAAATCTCTTTAAGTTTTTCACGAGAACCTTGAATTGATTTTTTTTAACAGTTTCATTGAAATGCGAAGAATGATTAAAATTTTGTAGTCTATTATGAAAGAAATATTTCGCTTCAGAATAAATCATGCTACTAAAAAGTTTTTTATTTATCAAGGTATAATTAATCTTTTACTCATTCTAGAATAAATAAAGGAAATTTTGTAGGCAACTTTTGTATACCTTACCAATTATTTCATAGATTGCAATAAATAAACTTTAATATTGTAAATAATTCTATAAGCTTTTGATTTCGTCTCTGCTAAAATAGAATGTTAAGGTATACATTTTTTTAAAATATACAACTTAAAAATTATAAAAATTATTGGTTGAAAATTTCGGTGTTAATTCAGTTTTAGAAGTAGGATGAGCCATGGCCATATAACTCCATGTATGCTAGATTACAAAACGTTCCTAAAGATTTCAAAAGGTTTCAGAATATTTCGAAGATTTCAAAATATTTAAAAGGATTTTTTATATTTTACAAAGATTTCACGGATTTCAAAGGTTTCAAAAAGGTGTGTACACCATATTTCAAATGTTTCACAAAAATTTCACAAAGATTTCAAAACTTTCGAAAGATATTAAAAGGGGTACAGTAAACCAGATTTCAAAGATTTAAAAACCTTCGAGGATTTAAAATGATTTCAAAAGGTTTCAAACCATTTTAGACGATTTAAAAAGATTTCAAATAATCCAATGATTCGAATGAATAAAAAAGATTTCAGAAAATTTTCACAAATATTTTAAAAGATTTGACACTAAATTTCACGAAAATTTCCCAAAGATTTCGTACATTTCATAAAGATTGTAAGAATTTCAAATATTTGAAAAATCAATTTGTTCCAAACGTTTCCAAAGAATACAAGAATTCCAATAATTAGAAAATGGGTACAGTACACCATATTTTAAAGATTTCAAAACATTTCAAAGCTTTAAACAATTTCAAATATTTCAGTGATTTCAAACGAATACGAAAGATTTATCAAATATTTCAAATATATTACACTATTTCGAAAGCTTTTAACAAATTTGTGAAGATTTCAAAAGATTTCAATAATATCAAACGAACACAAAAGATTTCAAAAACAAAGATTAAAGAAAGTTTTCACTAAGATTTCATAAAAATTTCAACAAATTTGACCCCGATTTGAAGAATTTTAAATATTTCAAGGATTTCAAATACATAACCAAAATTAAAAAAAAAAAATTCAAAAGATTTCACTAAGATTTTACGTACTTCAAAAGATTTCAGCGAATTCACAAAGATTTAAAAGGCAATTTATGTTTGCAAGAAATAAAAAATTTGTTTAGTTATGCATTTGCTTTATTTAAAAATTGTGGGCCAATAAAAAATCGACTGGCTCATTTTTCACTAAGTGCTGCATTTTGATACGAGAACTTCAAATATTTTGATCGGTCTCGTTAGTTAGTTTTCGAAACATAGTAGAACTCTCATAATAAAAGTGACTTTGAAAAAAATAATTAAGAAAATTGATTCTACTGTCAATAATTAATTAGTTAAATAAATAATTAATTAATTTATAACTAATGCAGGTAGTAAAAAAATTGTATGTCCACGAATCTACATTTTTCAATTTTTCTGCAGTGTAAAAGTCTTTCAATTATTAAAAAAGTAATTGCTATTAATTACTATTAATTTATTTATCCAAAACCTAAATAATTCAAATCCTTTATATTATTTTAATTCTTTTGAAATATGTAAATCTTCAACTCAAAATAAACTTATAAAAAAAATAGTTTGGAAGGAATTAAAAAGTATTTTATAAACATTCAGAAATCTTTCAAAGTTTGAAAATATTATTAATTTCTGCAAAACTTCTAGAATTTCTAAATATCTTTTAATCTGACTCGAATTATTCAAAAATTAAAAGAATTGCCTTAAAATCTTTTAAAATTTTAACACGAATCACAAGCAATGTTTGTAATTTTATTGAAACCTTTCAAAATTGCCAAAAATCTTTGAACTATTGTTTCAAAATCTTTAAATTAATTTTTTTTTAATAAATAACAGTTTGTTTTTTCAGGATTCTTAAGAAAAAATTTTATCATCTTGAAACCTTTCAAAATCCTTCAGAATCATAATTTTATTTCAAAACCTTCTAAAATCTACATTCTGTTTTAAAAAAATATATCCATTTTGGAAATCTTTTGAAATCCTTAAAAAATGTAAACAGTCATTTAAAATTCATTTTTAAAAATAATCATTTTAAATTTTATCAGAAGTCTTGAAAAATGGTTTATTCTCTGGAAACCTTTCAAAATTCTCAAAATAATTCTAAATTTGTTGGTTGAAATCTTAAAAAATCTAGATTTCCCTGTGTACTTTTTAAAATCTCTCCAAGTTTAAAATTATTTTTGACACATTCTAAAACTTCTAAATATTTTTTTTAACATGCTTGAGTTATCCCTACATTTTTTTAATTCTGAAAAATTAAAAAATTGCAGTCTGTGTTTCGTAAATTTAGAAAAATCTTTAAAAGGTTGCCTTACAGTCTTCCAGACACCTTTCTGCCAATTTATGCAATCATTTAAATTGATTTGTAAAACTTTAAATTAATTTTTCATACAAAAAAAAACATTACAAATTTTCCTAAAAATCTTAAGAAAACTTGTTTGTCCTCCTAAAAATCTCATAATGCTCAAAAGACTTCTAATTTTTTTGCAAGAATCCTTCAAAAATCTAAATTTTATTTACAATTTTTTGAAATCTTAAGTATTCTCTTAAAATTATTTTAAAACGAAATTAAAAAATCACTTTAAATTTTTTTCAAAATGTTGAAATCCTTTTAAGTTTTCAATTTTTTTATCTATTTTAAACTTATAAATATCTTTCAAACTTACTGGAATATATATTCTCAAATCTTGTATTCTTGGAAATTAAAAAAAAAAAATCTTTCAAAACTTCTACATGTTCTTTCGAAAATTTTCAAAATCATTTGAAATGTTTTGAAATCTTCCTCAATTTTCTCTTTAAACTAATTTTTCAAAATGAAAAATCTTTTGAAGCCCAGGAATCTTAAGAGCATTTTTTATATTCATAAATTGTTTATAAATAAATATCATATAATATAGTTACAATATTTTATTTTGCATTTCCATAATAATGAAAATATTGATATGAAAAGTATTAAAAACACTAAGATTCAATTGTTCGTCTTCAATTTGGTAATCAAAATTTGCATTATAAAATAATTCTGGTGAAAAAAAACGAGAATCTCGTCACAATCGAACGTTTTTCTCAAGAATCTCGATCAAATAAGACGTGACGATATTAAAGTATCGTAATGGCAAACCGAGATTAATTAAATTATCGATCGATTCTCGTATTGTCTTGCTCGAATGCAGCACTTTTTTTACACCTATAACAAATGGTTTTTGAAACAGGATCTACGATGAGTGTGCAGTCGACAGCCTCTTCGAACCTGGCAGCAGCGTTGATAGATTCAAATCAGGGCAGATCAGGTCTGCGAAGCAGTTCGACAGCTAGCAGTGATAATCGCGCCAACAGAGGTGACTAAATCAGTCCACTAACCCCCATTCACCCCGTAACACCACTTGGCAAGTTAGTATTATTAGTTAGAAGTTAGGTACAATTTGTTGATGCTTCTTCTCCCTTCTACTGAGACACTCGTTTTTGCGTCTTCCCTTTTCTCCTTTCAAATTCCTCACTTTTTCACTTGTGGATTTTTAAATGCCACGTTTCAAGTTGTTTATTAAATCAGGAATGCTAAAAAATTCAGTTTAAAAAATATCCTGAATTTTTAAATATAAAATCTTAAAATTTCGACATTTTCTTCTTCTAATCTTAGGAAATTTTATATTTTAATGTTTCATTTCCTATACAAATATAATGCTTTCATACGTCAGAATTATACGTAAATTTATATATATTGGCCAGAAATTGTATGCTTTTCGAATCGAAATATTTTTCATATTTGTTCTAACTTGATTAGGGTGGCTGCAGGTCAAGGAAAACCTGGAAATCAGGGAAAAGTCAGGGAAAATCAGGGATTTCGAAAAATTGCAATATTCAGGGAATTTCTGTAAAAAGGACTTCAAGTAACTATTAAAAATAATCAGGGCTGCCAAGCATTCACTTTTTTTCAAGAATTTTCAATAGATTTCAAAAATTTTGAAGGGATTTTAAAGGATTAAACAATTTTAAAGGTGTTTTCAGAAATTCCAATCAGTTTTCAAAAGATTTCAAAAGGTTTCAAAGGATCTAAAGTATTCTAGGATATTTATTAATATTCAAAGAAACTTCCATTTGGAAATATTTTAGAGAATTTAAAAATATTTCATGAAATTATTTATTCATTTCAATCATTTGAAGCCATTCCAATGGATTACAAAAATTTAGTGTTTTTTAAATAATTATAAGAACTCCAAGAGCTTTAAAAGTTTCAATGGATTTCTAAAGACATGAAACGATTAAGAATAATGTCGGATATTTTAAAAGATTCCCAGGAATTTTCAATTTATTTTAGTAGTTGACTTGGATTTCAAAGGATTTGAAATATTAGAAGTTTTTTTTTTAAGTCCCAAACAGTTTTTAGGAGATTTACAAATTTTCAGGGGATTTAAAAAGAATCCAAAGGATTTGAAGTATCTCGAGGTATTTTAAAATGTTTTAACGAATTTTCAATTGATTTGAGTAATTTAATTGGATTTCAACGGATTTTGAAGGTTTCCGGGTATTATAAAAGTTTCCTAGAAAATTTCAATTGATTTTAGTAATTTAATGGGATTTTAAAAGATTTCGAAGAATCTTCAATAGGTTTCAATAATTTGAAGGAATTTCAAAAGATTTTAAGGTATTGTAATGAATTTCAAAAAAATAAATTAACAGTTTCAAGTGGTTTTAAAAGACTTTAAAGTATTTGAAATATTTTAGGGTATTTTAAAAGATTTTCTGGATTTTTTCATTGCTTTCAGTAATTTAACTTGGCTTACAGGATTTGAAAGATTTTAGAATATTCTTAAAAATTCTAAATAGTTTTCAACAGCTCAAAAGAGATCCAAAAGATTTCAAAGCATTGGAAATATTGTAGGATATTTAAAAATATTTCAAGGATTTTTACATTGTTTTCAGTAATTTAATGGGATTTCAAAGGTTTTGAAATACTTTACTGTATTAACAAATATTCCGAAGAATTTTCAATTGATTTGAGTTATTATTGGGATTTCAAAGAATTTGAAAAAAATACGGTATTTTTAAAGATTCCAGTGCATTTTCAAGAGTTTTTAAAAGTTTCAAAGGATTTTAAATATTTGAGAGAATTTAAAAAGATTCTGAAGATTTTTCGATAGATTTCAGTAATTTAATGCGATTTTTAAGAATTTAAAGTATTTTAAGGTATTTTAAAGGATTCCAAAGCGTTTTCAAGAGCTTCAAAAAGTCTCAAAGGATTTAAAAATATTTCAAATCCTTCGAAATATTTTAGGGAATTTTACAAGATTATTCCATGCAATCTTTAATTGATTAGAATAATTTGAAGCGATTTCAAAGGATTTAATTTTTTTTAAAAATATTTTCGGGTATTTAAGACGATTGCAAAGTATATTTTCATGCGGCTGTTAAAAATGTCTTAGAATTTCGAAAGCTATGAAATGATTTTAAAAGATTTATAAGGTTTTACGATATTTTAAAAGATTCCAAGAGCTTTTATAATATTTCCGAGGATTTCAATTATTGTAAAGGATTTTAGAAACTTGCATGGTACTTTAATAAATTTTCTAGAATTTTAGGAAATATCATCAATTTCATAGGATACCACGGGATTTTAAAATAATTTAATGAATATTAAAGAATTTATTCACAAGTGATAAGGAATTTCGTAGGGTTTCAAAGATTTGAAGAGATTTTCAAATGTTTTTTGCCATTTCAATTAATTCGGAATTCACCCTGAATTATTATCATATTAGTTTATCCTAAATTCTTTTAAATTCTTTTGAATTGTTTGGAATTTTCCTAAATTTTTTGAAAATCATTTCAAACTTACTAAATTCAGTGATTGTACTGAAATCAACGGAATTTTTTCAATTTTTTCCAATTCATTTGAATTATTTTGAGTTTAACTTGAAGGGTTTTGAAATCTTATAAAACAAATTCCTTTAAATTCTAAAGAATATTGGTAACATTATTCAAGAAAATTAATTACCTTTATTCACTTTTGGGTTTAAACCGATCTTTTTTTCTAAATTAAATAAAGTCGTGGTAGTCCTGCGAAAAATAAATAAAAAATTTATTTATTCAAATTTAAAATTCTTTTATTCCATTTGTAAAAGATTCTATATTGAAAATGTTACAATATTAGGATTTTGAGGGAATTTTGGAAACGATGTTTTGTGGCCACTCTGTCATTGGTACGGCTTTCTTGCTTATTTGCTAAACGCCAGTCACTTTTCATCAGTATGTCAACTCCTCTCTTTCATCTTTCATCTAAACGCACTTACAATGTCTCAAGTGTCTTCTTTTTTGACAGTCTTACAAAATCTGTTACGAGGTAATATTTTCTCATGTTTACCTTAGAACTTAGCTTAGCTTAGCACATTCTTCTATACTTTTCACAAAAATCGTTCACCTAATTTGTCGTTTTTCGTCTAAGTGGAGTCACTAGTGTTATCTTTAAGCTGCACATATTTATTAGAATTAAGAATAATCTCTCAAATCAATTACAAACTTTTAAGTCATTCACAAAACAAAAAAGTATGGTCACTGAACCATGAAAGAAACGATAAATGAGAGTGAATTTAGCTTTTTACGTGGATTTTGTTATCCACGGTTTTAGTAGACAAATTTATTTAATCATAACTTGATATCCTCTGAAATAAAGCGAATTAATTTTAGATTTTTTTCTAAATTACTACCTTACGACGATTGCAATTTTAAACTTTTAAATTTTTTGAAGTTTTGAGTTTGAAATTCAATTTTCAGTGTGCAATATTTTCAAAATCCAAGTTAATTTTGAATTAAAAATAAAGTACATTTTTGTCGCAGTTTAAAATAAAAAATATTTATAGGGAAAAGAATATCAGAGAAAAAGTGTTTCATGATTAAAAAATTTAATTTTCAAAATTTTGAATTTGAACTCTTCGAGATTTTACACATTTTTATTGCAAATCATCAGTATTGAATAATTTTAAATATAAACTGTTTGAAATATCACGAATTTTAAATTGAAAGTCTTGAGTATTTTAAGGTCGAAACACTCAAAATTCTTTAATTCGACTTTAAATCGTTAATAGGCTTCCAAGTTCCACAGTTTTTTACTTTTGTGATATTTTTTAGGCAAGGCTAATTTTTTGCTATTTTTTCAATAAGTTGATGTGCAAAATTGATCGAACTAACAATATTCAGTTCCAAATACAAAAGAGTTTAAGAAAAACTGGAAATACTTTTCATTTTCAAATCCAAAATGATTGGAATCGAAATTGGAACTATGAGAAAAAGTAGTGTATCATGAGTCTGAAGAAGTATTCCATGGTATTTATAATTTCGTTTAGGTCAATTTAAAAAAATGTTTTTGAGCTCTTAAACGTCTCTTCAAATTGTGACGGCTATTTAATTAACATTCTTTATACAACAAGCTCATTTATAATGGACCCCTGTTTAAAAAATAATAATTTTAAAATCTACCGGAGTGATGTAAGAATACAGTTCAGTTTTTGTATGGGTGCGAAGATTATGGTATTTTTATATATAATTCTTGGTATTAACTTTTATTTAAATTATACTTTTCAGAAAATTAGCAAAAATGATATTTTTTAAGATCATATAAATCTAAAAAACATAAATAAAGAATAAATAAAAATGGGACGATTGAAAAATCTTGAAAAATACCATTTCTGACGCTTTAAAATTCCCGAAAAAGAAGAGGTTCGAAACAGAAAATTCCCGAATTCGAACAATTTAAAAAATTGATTTTTAATCAATATTATTTATGTATTAAAAATATCATAATGGAATATTTTGTTGGCAGAAAATTTTTTTTAAATATTTAATGTATTTAAAAAAATTGCTGTTTAAATTTAAAATAACACTAATTGAAAAAAATGTGTTGTTTCAAATTATTGCTCTTGTAATAAAAATCTGGAAATAGCATTGTTCTTTTGCATTCGAAAAATATTGTTTCAATTATCGTTATTTCAAATTCAAACAATAATTTGTTTAATTATGATTTATAAAAAAAAATTATACAAAATTTTCTAATATGATATTTTTCTGTGTCGGGAAGTTTGAAGTATCAGGTATTTTATAATTTGTCAATTTTATGTCGGAAATTTGATTAATCAAGAATGTTTTAATTAGATAATATTATTATAATTTGTTGAGGAATATTATTATTCGAGAATTTTGTAAAACGGGATTTTTATATTTCGGTAATTACATCCTTCTGGTAATTTTCTATTTCAAATATTTTCTTTTTCGGGAATTTTAATTTAATTTTCAAATACGTCCTTTTTTAGTTTAAAGTATTTTTTCCACTGATTTTTTATTTATGAAATATTTTTTGATTGAATTTGAATTTTTATTGTTAAGGATACTTTTTTCTGTAGTAATATATTTTTTAATACTTTTTTTAGTTTCACTTTAAAGCCTGCGTTGAAAATTGCGTAAATTAAAATGAAAGGCTTTGATTGCCTTTTGACTGCCTTATATTTAAAATTGTTTAAACTTCAATATTTTAATTCTGAATAAACTCGATTTTAGTAAAACTGCTTATTCTTAAGGTCTGGATATCAAAATTAATCAATTCTGATTGCTTCTACTTTTAAACTCTACAGGTAGTAGATTCAATTTGGACATTTGTTTTGAATGATACAAATGATAAATTATTCAGTTTTGAAATTGTTTAAACCTGAAAATAGAGGTTTTTTCTAAGATTTGAATAACCATCTAGACAAATTATTGCTATTTAAAATTAGGTACACAAACTGATTTAAGCTTAATTTTATGATTCAAATTTCTCATAAGAATTTTAGACATTCACTCATGATTTTTTACTCTGATTTATTTATATTTGATACTTGTGAATGGGTCAAAATGATTCAAGTATAAATTCAATTTCTAAAATTCCTTCTTTCTTTAGTTTCGGACGGAAGTCGCGTTTGGTTTAGCAGCGATACTCAAGAAAGCACCCTCCATGGCATTTCTCCAAGACCAGTCAAGAAAATGTCTTTTAAAAGTGGGCCAAAATTACGAGGAACTTCTCAACCCACGCCACCTGACAGTCCTCGATACACATGAAGAAGATTTCCAACGAGAAAATTAAAGAGCTCTATGGCTGTACTTTAAATTTACAGTTTCTTATATCAAAGCAACTAACAAATTTTTCAAGCTCTCGTGCCAGAATCTAAACGCTGAGCACAATGCAAGTGACAGAAAACTTGTTTTTTGTCCTCGCCATTCTAATCGGTTATCAAATTTCCGATGAGCACTAGACTTTTTTTTCTCCGTCCTTAGGTTTACATTTGTATTGTATTATCTCTGTACAGAAGGTCCTCGACCGTTTGTATCATGACAATTAAGTTATTTGGATTTTAGGATTGTAGGATGAAAACACGATAGGGAAGTTTCACGAGCACTGATTATTATTGCACGTTATCAAAATTTGAATTTCTCGAATTCAACACTTTCGTGAAGTTTCCAATTTTAATTCGACATACGTTCCAAGTTGCGTTTTCTCTTCTGGGAACAGTCTGAAACACCAAGTTATTTAAAACGACTTTTATCAAAATAAAAAAAAAACAGGGCTAGGTTAATTAATTGATGAATTTTTATAACTATCAAAAATAACGTTAACAATTTTAATCTATTTTTCGCTTCGTTCGCTGTAACAAATGTAGTGAAGATGCCAAGCGTTAGAGATTGTACATTCCAGAAAACTATTTCGCCTGCTGTATTTATTTACTATTAGAGAAAATACAAGTCGAAGTTTGTACTCTGATTGTATTAATTCCATATTTGAAGACTACTTAGCATTTTTGATACTAATGGGATAAGTAGTTGAAGAAGAAAGCGAATTTTCGGTCAGAAAGAAAAGTGAAAATTCCGTAGATCGAAGGAATTGAAGGTGATTCCAAACTCGAAATCGCGCGTTCTCATTTTCACGCATTTCATCGACTGACTCAATTCAAAAAGGTAGCAAGTATTAGCGATGATAGGTAATGTTCAGATTGCAAATCATGGCCAAAGCAGCATTATTTTTTCACTAATTTTTAGTCAATCGTGAGAATCATTGTACGTACTGTAAATAAGACGAGAGATATCGTTCAATGAGCATAATCGAGACTGACACACGACGTCTCAAATATTGAAAACATTTATTTTTCATATAAATATTTATCTACCGAGATTTTTTACCCGAAGCAGCAGAGATTTCATTGTTAGCTTCCAAAATGTGCCTCTTGTAAAATTATCGAGGTTTAATTAACAGGATGGCCACTGGACCGAGAAATGATTGGCAATTTAATATTTTATTTCGACTCTTTTCTTTTTGTAAGTTTATTTCTTGAATTTGAAAAAGAGTGAACCGTATAAGCAATGGGATCGATGATAATTAAAATTTTTTATAAAAAACTCTATTGTAAATATAATATTTAATTAAACAGGTGTATTTTTAACCGAAAAGTCTACCAAAACCGATTAATTTTAAAACCACAGAGACGAATTTTCTACCAAATAAATAAGTTTCTAATCAAATACTCTAACTAAAAAAGATCAATTTTCAACAGACAAAACAACGAATTTTCAACAAAAATTGTTAATTTCCAAACAAAGAGATCAGTTTTGAACTAAAGTGATGAATCTCCAACCAGAAAAATAAATTTTTCACAAAGTAGTTCAACTTTCAACCAAACAGTTGAATTCTCAACCGAAAACATGTATTTTCAACTAGAAAATATCTATTTGTAACCAAAAATTGAACAGTTAAATTTTCAGTTAAAAAATGTATTTTCAAACCAATAAAAATGCAATAAAACTATTAATTTTCCAACCAAAAACATGATTTTTAAACCAAAAAGATAAATTTTCTACCGAAAAATACGATTTAAAAAAAAAAAAGTAATTGGAAAATTCCCGATAATAGAAAATTCTTTAGACAAAAAATTCTTAATTGAAAACATGAATTGGTGACTAGAAAATATCAATTTGCAACCAAAAATTGAACAGTTAAATTTTCAGTTAATTTTTACCAAAAAGATTAATTTTCTACCGAAAAATACGAATTTTTAACAAGAAAAAAAGGAATTGGAAAATTCCCGATAATAGAAAATACTTTAAACAAAAAATTCTTAACCGAAAACATGAATTTTCAACTAGAAAATATCAATTTGCAACCAAACATTGAACAGTAAAAAATGTATTTTCAAAGCAACGAAAATTCAATAAAACATTTAATTTTCCAACCAAAAACATGATTTTTTAACCAAAAAGATTAATTTTCTAACGAAAAATATGAATTTTCAAAAAAAAAAAAATAAATAAAGAATTGGAAAATTCCCTGTAATAGGAAATTCTTGAAACAAAATTGCTGATATTATAAAATATCTGACACTGTGACACAAATTACCAAATTCCCGAATCTAATCAATTAAGAAATGTTAAAATAATGAAATAAGAAATAAAATACCGTTGTTGAAAAAAATGGATATTTTATTTATTATTAAAACAATTTTTTAGTTTCTGAGATTCGGGATTTTTCAGTTGCTCTGCTAAATTTATAGTTTGAACAAGTGTTGAATTTTTATGTAGGATAAAAAGCAATTTAATGATTAATTATTTGAAACTACTTGTGAAAAATTGTAACTTTTAATTTAAAAAATGTTGGTTCTTCAATTTTGAGCATTGAAAAATTAGCGTAAATTTCTATTTTTTGACGGGGAACCTTTGAACTGTTCATTTTATAATAGTTAAAAATGTTGCAATTTGACGGCATTTAATTTTTTTTTAAATTCACTTGAAAAGTGGTCAAAGATTCCATATTATTCATATAATTTATTGAGTGTTCTAACGTAAAATTCCTAAATTAAAATTGTTTAAAGTTCTTATATAAAAGTTTAATTTTTGAAGTGTTACATTTGAATCCTTTAAATTTCACTTCAGTTTTAATTACTTAAAATAAAAGACTTTTCAGCTCGAATTTTTTAATTTCCATGACCGTGGAAAATTTTTGCCAACCTTTTTGCCAAAATGTTTTGCACGATTAGCATGGCGGCCATCCTGTTTGAAGCTAGGCAACCTTTTTAGAATTAGTTTTTTCTCGAAAGAAAATACTTTGGACTTCGTGTGTCAATAATAACTCTCAGATCAAGTACTCACTGGAAAAGAATTAATTTTTTATGATATTGTACAAACTTTATCCTGTTGATTTGCGAGAAATGTTATTAAAATTAAGTGCAAAGATTTGCATTTAATTGAAAGTTTTAAGATTTTAAATATGATTTTGCTTTGTAGATAGGGGAATTTTTATCTAGTGGATATTTGATCCTTGGGTACAGATAAAATACTTTTAAAGTTTACATCTCATATATAAATGTTGTACTTAACAAATTGTTCTTATTATTAATATAATATTACCTAATATTATTATTTATAAAGTTAGCATTGTTGATACTACTAGCATATTGCTGAAATATTTTTCTTACCAGACTTTACGTTTTCAAGCTTTTGTGAATCGAAAATATAATTCGTATGGCGTACAAAAGGGAGATAAACATGCAGCTTTTTTCCTTGCGCAGGCAGCAGTTTAAGTTATTTAGTCGCGATTCATAGAGTCGGGATGAAATTATTCTGGGCGATGAAAGAAGTTTCAAGTTTTCAAAGAACGCTTCAATTAATAGCGCTGTGCACAAAAGTGATATAAATCTACGCTCTGGCATTCTGTAATTAGAACGAAATATGGCTTTCAAAAAATAAAGCAGCTATTACTAATAAGTAATACAAACATACACACAAAATTGAGTTTTTAATTTTTATTTTGGACTATTTTTGACCCGACCCCCAGTAGCCCAAAATTATCTTAAAAGAGAGGAAATAGGGTGACTTTCGAAAAATAAAAATAGGTGAATAGTGGGGGAATAAATTCTTTCAAATAAAATTGGTGTGAATACTGTATTTAATCCCATATGAAACACTATAAATTCATAAAGTTTCAAGTCGAAGTATATTGCCAAATGGTTATACTTCCAAGCAAAAGAGACTAATTTTTCACAAAGTAGTTAAACTTTTAACTAAATAGTCAAATTCTCAATCGAAAAAGACAAATTCTTTAGAAGACAGTCGAATTTTCAATAAAAAAGTTAGTTTTCAAACGAGAACAAAGATTTTCTACCATAGAAGATGTTGAATTAAACGAGAAAAAGAAATTTTCAGCAAAGTAGTTGACCCCTCAAACAAATGGGTGAATTTTTGATCAAGAAATAAGCATTTTAAAACAAGTAGTTGAATTTTGAAATAGAAAAGATATTTTTGGAATAAAAAAATGGACTATAAGAACAATAAAATGCGAATTTTTAACCAGTTGAACTCAAACCAACAAAGACGATTTTTGAACCAAATAGTTGAATTCTCAACCGAAAAATGAATTTTTAACAAAATGCATGAATTTTCTACCAAACAAAAATGGAATATTTGAATTTTCAGATATAAATTAATTTTTAACAACAAGAATACGATTTTTTAACAGAGTAGTACAACTTTCAACCAAGCAGTTGAATTTTTAACCAAGAAAGATGGATATTTAACAAATAGTTAAATTTTTAACCAAAAAAATCGATTTTCAATCAATAAGATTATTTGTCTATCAGAAAATATTAATTTTTAACAAAATTATTGATTTCAAAGCAAATAAGACGAATTATCTACAAAACAGTTGAATTTTCAGCCCGAAATATTATTTTCAGCAGAAAAGTTTATTTACAACCAAATAGTTTAATTTTCTACTAAATTGTTAATTTAGAAAAAGCTTATTTTTAACCAAATGGTTGAATTTTAAAGTGAAAAACGTGAATTATCTTCCAAATAGTTGAATTTTCATTCCAAACATATTATTTTTCAACAAAAACAGCGATAGAAATTCAAAATAAAGAACAGTGGAATTAAACCAAAAAAGACAAGTGATCAATAAAACAGATGTATCCCCATCCAAAACAGATTAATTTATCATCTACCAATGTAATTTTCAACTATAAAAGATCAGTTTTTAATTAAAAACATCAATTCTCCACCAAAAAATGTAGTAAATACATTTTTCGTTAAAACAATGAATTTCCAACAAAAAAACGTTTTTTCAATAAAATAGTTCAACCTGAAACCAAATTGAAGAATTTTCTATCAACAATATGAATTTCCGAAAAAAAAGTTAATTTTAAACGAAATAGTTTAATTTTCCGCGAAATTGTAGATTTTCAAGCCAAAAATAAGAATTTTCTGCAATTTTATGTTCAATTTTCATTCGGAAAATATGAATTGTTGAAAAAGGCCATGTGACGAGAGGGTCACGTGACCAAACCTGGTCTTCAGTTTTTCTTTCCCAACTTACGTCCACACGAAATGAGATATCGTGTTTAAAATTTGGCACGATAAATAGAAGGCATGCAATAATGTGTCTCTGGTCCTAAATAATTAGAATAGTGAAAATTTTTTTTTTTAATTACTATTTTGGAGAAATACCGACCGTCCTGTTATCAAACCCTGCAAGCATGGGCATAGGAAACAAGGAACTAGGCATGCCAAAGTTAGGATGGCATGCCTAGTCCCGTGTTTCGTATGTCCATGCCTGCAAGCAATTTGGAATGTTGTCAATGGGCTAGTTATGAAGTGTACATTTATCAAAGTGGGGCTAAACAGCAAAAATTGCACACAAACATTATGCAAAAACTAATGTTGCACTTGAAATGCAAAAAAAAACATATTTGGTCTGACATACGCATCAGTCTGGTATCAGCTGTGTCAAACTTCAAAGCAGCACTAGCTACAAAAACTACCTAAAAATTCCGGAAATTTTTGGTAAATTTGAAAATTACCGAAAATTTATAGAAATTTAGTGTATCCGAAGCTTTTTGGAAGAAATTAAAAAATTTCTGAAAATTTATGGATAATTTGCTAAATTTCAAAAATTTATGAAAAATTGGCTAAATTTCCAAAATTTTCAGAAATTTATGAAAAATTGGCAAATTACCGATAATTTCAGATATCTAAAAGTTTCTAAAATTTTCGGTAATTTTCGGTAATTTATCAGTCATTTATGGTAACTTATCACTTGGAGTATGTCCAATAACTATTCAGTACCCAGTGGGCACAAAATTTGGCGACGCATTTACGACATTGTTACGACATCCTATGTCCGTGTCGTTTCGGTGTCTTTACGATAAGAGTAAAGACATCGTCAGATCATACGACGTATTTACGATGTCGTAAAGACACCTTAACGATATGTGCATAGGATATCGGTAAGTTGTCGTAAAGATGTCGTAACGATGTCGTAAAGACGTCGCCAAATTTTTTTCCCACTGGGTACTTGAGCGTCAAATCATAACGAAGTGAGTTTATGATTCCTACAGTCCTGGAAAGTAATTCTGACACGAAATGCACAAGCACAACATCAAGAAAAAGTAATCTTACCTAAAGAGCGCAAGCACAGCAGCTAGAACAAGTCTTTTTATAACTGCTTTTTACCACGGTTTCGGAATTGGTCCCTTCCCGCACGCAATACATGCGTCGAAAATCGAACATTTCGTGCGTGCGGTAGAAAAATACATTTTTTGTTAAAAAAATTCACAACAAACATTTTTTTAAAAAATAAAATAGTTAAATAGTTTTAAAAAAATTGAATTTTCAATAGCGTAGCTAAAATTTCAACCAAAGAGATGAATTTTCAACTAAAATTATGAATCTTTAAAAAACTGAGTTTTTAATAGCGTAGTTAAAATTTCAAACCAAAAAGATGATCTTTCAACTAAAATTATGTTTCGTTAGAAAAAGTGAATTTTCAACAAAACAGTTTAAAATTCAATACAAAAGATGATTTTTCAACCACGAAGATGATTTTCTTTAGCGGAAAATTAAAATTTTCAACCAAAGAGACGAATCTTTAACTAAAAAAATAAATTTTGAATAAAGTAATTCCACTTTCAGTCAAATAATTGAATTTTTAACAAAATAGTTTCATTTTCAACTAAAATGATTCCATTTCAACTCCTTTCTAACGAAATTGTCCAATTAAAAACATTTTAATCTAAAAATTTTCAATTTTGAGAGTTTTTGATTGAAGATTTTTCAACTTGAGATACTTTCAGTTTCCAGTGATTTAATTTTAAACGATTTTATCTATTTTATATGAAATGCTTTCTATTCAAAAGTATTTATTATTTACTATTGTTTCAAACATTTACAAAAATCTTGATATTTTTCTTTTTTGTAAAAATTATTTTTAATTTGTTTGTATTTTTAATTTCAGGAAATCAAAGCTAGGGGTGTGAACGCGCGCTTTACACACGTGCATTCACTAGCAGTTGATTAATAAATAAATGTTATTTAGAATAGCCTTAAGTTAAAATTTCAAATTAATGATTTTTATACGTAAATTTAACAATTATCGTATTTATTAAAAATATAGTATTTTTATAAATTAAACTGTAATTTATTACTAAAATTTTTTATTTCTGTAGAAGAGTCAGGTTTTCTTAGTGTCTGCTGACCAATATTCCCAAATGTTTGTGATTTTAGCATTGTGGAACACTCTCTACGAAAAAAATATAGATACGGCACTGATATCTCACGTCACACAACACGTGAGAACGAAGAAAACATAACCAATGATTTTCAAAATGACAGCAGCAGGAGATCACAATGAAAATGTTCAAAATAAACCATTATTTCGGAATCTTACAGCTGATGAACCCAATCCAGAAACAACTATGATCGAAAGTTTATGTATGAATTGTCAGAAAAATGTAAGTAGAAAAATAAATTCCATATCGTCTGAAATGTGATATATCAGAAACGTCGTAGATCAAAGTAAAATACAAATTCTTAATCATTAAACATGCCGTGACAATTACTGTTACTAAAAATGTTGACATAATTATTATTACAGTAAAAAAAATTTGTAACTAATGAAAAAATATGATAAATTTTCAATACTGCGCGACAAATTACCTAACCTTCGAAAGATTGATCAAATCAGAAGGTTCTAAACATTGTATATTTTAAATGAGACTTTCCTTTTTGCACATCTAAATTATAATATTCAAAACCTTTAAAACCTATACTTCAAAAGAAACCTTAAGCGGGTTCGAATCAGGCCCTAACCTCAAAATCATTTCGGAGTTGAAAATTGAGTAATTTTGTCAGGGGGCGTGAATTAATTCTGTAAAAAAATTTTCTGCATTAAGACTTTCATTTTTAATCAAAGACAGTTGAATTGAACCAAGAAAGATACATTTTTATATCAAAAAGACGAATTTTCAACTATGAAAGATTTTTCCATATATCAAGAAAAAAATGTCATCAAAAATAATTTTTCAAACTAAAAGATTAATTTTTAATACAGAATATGAATTTTTCAAAAGAAAAGACGATTTTTCAACAAAAGAAATAAATTTTCAACCAAATAGTTCAATTTTTAACTAACAAGATCAATTATTCTACCAAAAAGGACGAATTTCGAACAAATTACATAAATGTTTAACTAAATAATTTTATAAATGGACTTGATGTTATTTCAAATGGTATTTTATTCATTTTAAGTCTGTATTTTGTTCTAATCTAAATTTTTGTAATAAATAATGGAATTTTCAAACTAAAAAAGAACAATCTTAAACAAAAAATGGAGATAGTTAAAATGCCATTCAAGGTCATTAAGTTTTGGTTAAAAAAATGAATTTTATACAAAATCGTTTAATTTAGATTCAAATAGATGAAGCCTCTACCAAATTGTGGCATTTTCAATCTGAAATGACGAATTTTCTACAAAAAGTTGAATTTTCAGCCCAAAAATATGAACCTTCAATCAGAAAATTAACTTTTAAGAAATTAGTTCAACTTTAAAGCATTGGGTTAAATTCTCAAATTGAAAAGATGCATTTTCAGCCGAATAGTTAATTTTTCTACCAAATTAATACATTTTATAAAAAAACAGTTGTATTTGTAACCTGAAAGTATGAATTTTTAACAATAAAATTTATTTTCAACCAAAACAAATTAATTGTTAAACAGGCCTGTCACATTCTTAATTGAAAAAAATCTACAGAAAGATATTATTTAAAAAAAAAAACCATCAAAAATGAATTTTCAACCTAAATAGATTAATTTTCAATCAAACAGTTGCATTTTTACCATAACCTAAAATGATTAACTTTCTACCAAAAGGGGTACATTTTCTAATAAAAAAGATAAATTTTCCATACAAAAGAATTTTACGTCAATCAAGAAAAAAATCTCACCCAAAAAGATGAATTTTAACACAGAAGATTAATTTTCTATCAAAAAAGATGAATTATCAACAAATTAAATTTTTTCTAACCAAATAGATGAGTTTTCGACCAAGAAGATTAATTTTTCACCAGAAAAGACGAATTTTCAACCAAATACATACATTTTTAACCAAATATATTCATTTTACATTATTCCAAATGTTATGTGATTAATTTTTAGCGTATATTTTATTCTTTTTTTAAATTTTTTGACGAATAGACGAAGTTTAAAACTAAAAAAGAACAATGTTGAATAAAAAATGGAGTAGTTAAATTGTGATTCAAGAGAATTAATTTGAAATTTAAAAAAAAACTAATTTTAAACAAAACAGTTTAATTTTGTATCAAATAGATGAAATGTCTACCAAATTGTGGCATTGTTAAGCTCAAAATACGAATTTCCTATAAAACAGTGTCATTTTCAGCCCAAGAATATGAATCTTCAATAAAAAAATGAACTTTTAAAAAATTAGTTTAACTTTCAATAATTGCGTTAAATTCTCAATATAAAAATAATCATTTTTAACAAAAAAAAGTTGTACTTTTTAATAAAAAAAAGACAAATTTTCTACAAAACAGTTGAATTTTCGAACCGAGAATATGAATCTCTAATCAAATAAATAAACTTTAAAGAAAGTACTTTAACTTCAATCATGGAGTTAAATTTTTAACGTCAAAATAGTAATTTTCAAAAAGAAACGAAGTTTTAACAAAATACTTGAATTCTCAACTAAAGCAAATTAACTTTCAACTGAACAGTTGAATGTGCAACCAAGACATACGAAATTTTTTTAATTTCCAAGAAAATAATTCAATTATCAGCCAAATAATAAAATTTTGAACCAAAAATGAAGAATCCTTAACCGAAAATTTAATAATAGAATTTTTATACTTAATTTGGAAAAATGTGAAAAGGGTAAAAGACCGTGATAAATAAATAGGAAATTTTTCTTAAAAAATAAAGTTAATTTTTCATACACTTATAAAACTAAATATCGAACGGTATATAGTTATATCCCATCTACTTCTGCAACACAATTTAATTAAAGTTCTTCATCAAATACGTAAAGTGTTGCAAGTAATTTTTTTTAGTACTAGAATTTAATAAAAAAAATCGAAAGTCGTTAATATATAAATATAATGCTTGAAAATTTTTAGGACCCTATTTTAACAGTTTTTTTATTTCTTTTTTGAATTTTTGACAATATTTACACTATTTTTTATCTCTCATATGAGTCCCAGGTCTGTAGATATATTTTAATTTATATTATTTGATAAATAATTTTACATTAATAATCTGTAAACTGTTTTTATTTTACACTCTTATTAGTTCTAAACAAAAAAATTTCCATCGAATTTTTTTCCTTTTAATAAAGCTAGTTTTTCAAAAACTTCATCACTCAAACGAAATATTTTAACAATAATAATGGATCCTCTTATGCCGAACAATAATCGACGCAGTTCGTATAACGTAAATTAAATTTTTTATTATTTTTCAATTGCCCTTGGTTTTACTAAGGAACGAATCTCTCAGTGCCAAAATACGTTGTTTTTAAAGGAAATTAGGCGACACAATCATATTTTTTCGCCTTTAGAAAAAAAATGTTTATGAAGTTAAGATATTCGAATTTTTAATTTAAAATTTGAATATATGAAAGTAAAATCTTCTGAGAACAACCAAATTTTTTGGGGCTAAAATCCTTTTTTAAGCCAGGGGAATCACCTTTAATTTTCGATTTTTTCTTGTAAACGATGCAAGCTGTGATAAAAGATCAAGAGGAATTTTATTAAGAAAAATAGGGAAATTTTTTTCATAAAAAAAATTCTTCTGGTAAAACTCACTAAATGTCTTCCTTTTATGAGACCAAATTTTAAAAAATGGCAAAAACTATAAGTGTACGTTTTTTTAAACATCAAGTGTTTATATTTCCAAATAAATCGTCGCCACCTTGTTAACTTTTAACGTTTTACAAAATTTTCGACGGATTTCGAAAGATGTCGGTAAAACTCACCAGAATCCGAAAAGAATATTTTAATATCTGAATCAGGCCAAAAACGATAGAATTTTAGAGAAAAATGTATGATTTGTTGAAAAATAAACGTAAAATTTCAAATATCTCGAACTTTATGGAAACACTTTTTTTGTCGAATTGAAAATATACGTGTAGCCTAGTTTCCATTTATTTACAAAAAAATTAATTACTTTTTGTGTATTTCTTCTGTGAGCATTAATTAAATGATCAAAAACTTTTTCGGTTTGGAAAACGCTTCATTAAATAATTTATTTAATTAGTTTCTCTATTTGGCCATTTTTATGTTTTTCAATTACTATCCGAGACTTATAAAGATTTTTTTAAAATTATAATAAGAAAAGCAAAAAAATATTGGAGTGAAACATGCAAATATTAAAAATTTTTAAACCAAGTAATTTTTTCAGTTTTTGAATGTAATATTCTTCTTATATGAAAATCCCAAGGTAAAAAAGTCTATCCTAATGGGTAGCAGAAGATGAAGATGTTATGTAACAAGTCTCTTGACATTTTTGGAACTCTTTTTGTTCCAAATTGTTACAAAAATATAAACAAAACGGGTTAAACTAGTATTTTTTAAAGCAATCATTTTAATTCTGCTGTAAAAAAATTGTTTACTTAAATTTTGTCCTGAAGGCCTATTTTTGACGATAATCAAATAGGCTATATAGAGAAAACTTGAACAGACTATTTATTAGGTCTTTTTAATAGGAATGATATTCTTCTTTTGTCTTTTGTCGCATCTTGTGTCGTTTTTTACAAAAAATGTGTTCTGGAGAAAAAAAATTAGAATAAAGAAAAAAAAGTTAAATACCTGCATTAGTCAAAAAAATAATAGGACATTTTAAAGACATTTTATTGACAACTTTTTTATATTAATTTGAATAATGAGCTTTATAAATAATACTAATAGTTCTAGTTTTTTATCAACTCGATAAAATACTTGTTGTATCATTTCCTTTGAAATGATTCGGTGGAAATTTTTCGGATTTAATAACTATATTAACAATATAGTGTGACATTTTCAATAAATAAAAATATGTTAATAAGCCTTAATTTTCTTGTTTATTTAATTTTGTTTAATTTTGTCTGCATAATTTTATTTTGGAAACACAAATTTCCATAACTTTCAGTCTTTCATATTTAAAAACTCCTTGAGGATTTCTTCGTGTATTTGTTCCTGCAAATCTGAAATTTTTTCGTGGAGTTTGAAAAAATATGAGTTAAATAAATCGCATGTTTGAAGATAAATATGGAGATAGTGTAAAGATAGTTTTCAGTTGACAAGAATAAGAATTTAATAATTAAATAATATTTGTATTCGATTCGAGACCGAAAAACGGTCAGCATTGTTTTTTTTAGAGATCTTATACTTCGTGGATTAAAACTAAAAGATATTTTTTTCTCAGGGCGTTACGAAATTACTACTCACAAAAATTCCACATTACAAAGAAGTTGTCTTGATGTCTTTTTTCTGCGAACATTGTGGTTTTCAAAACAATGAAATACAAGATGCAGGGAAAATCGCCGAAAAGGGAGTCAAAATTACTTTAACAGTTACGAAAACCAAAGATTTGAATAGACAGGTAGTAAAATCCGACTACACTTCTGTTAAAATTCCCCATCTTGATTTCGAAATTCCCGCAGGATCTCAAAAAGGAGGTACTTTCCACATATTATTTCCCCTAAAGAATATTTTTATTTCCTTCCGATTAGTGACAATTAATTCGAAAAATATTTCAGAGGTGACCACAGTCGAAGGAATAATTGAACGAAGCATTGCTGGTTTGGAACAGGACCAGATAAAACGAAGAAAGGAAAATCCAGAAATAGCAACACAAATTGATGCCTTTATCGAAAAACTTCGCTCCCTTAAGGAATTTCGAGAACAATTCACGATAATTTTCGAGGATATTTCTGGTAATTGTCACGTGGAAAATCCTTTGATGCCATTGAAAGACAGCAATTGTGAAGTGATTTATTTCAAACGAACAACTGAACAGAATCACGCTTTAGGAATTTATGAAGAAAACGAGGATAACCTTCTGAAACCTATTGAGGAAGGAGAATTTCCTTTGGAAGAAATCGAGGGTGAAGTTTTGATGTTCCCTACAAACTGTCCAGAATGTAATAGTCCTTGTGAGACAAATATGAAGATGACCAGTATCCTTTTTAAAATTAAAGAAATATGCTAGGAAAATATTTTAAAGTTTCAAATTAAAGTTAGAAATAATTATTTCGAATAATTCCCGACTTTGAACTGTTTCTTGAATAATTTCAAAATAAAATAATTAAAAATTAACCTCTTGATTCAATAATTTTGCATTTATATTTAATACCAAATAGAGAAAATATTGTTAACTTAGAAACTACTTTTATCAGTTTCTCTGAAACCAATTGAATTTCTGAAATAATTTTTTCTCTGATGTAAAGTTTGTTAGGGATCGTCCATAAACTAAGTTACCACTTCAGGGGGGGGGGGAGCCTCACAAAACCCTTATTGGTAACTGGTAGGGAGGGAGTTCAGTGAAAATGAAATCAGACGTATTTTAACCTTTTATAATTCAGAGCATTTTTTCTTTAAAAGTACATGTGGTTACGTTTTTAGTACGTTTTCAGATAATGAATATTTTTGGTAGAAAATTAATCTTTTTGTTTAAAATTTTATGTTTTTAATTGAAAATTAACGTTTTGTGTTGAGATTTTTTAATTAATAAAAATACGTCTTTATTGGTAGTAAATTATGCTTTATGTTTAAAAATGGATGTTTTTAGTTTAAAATTCCACTTTTTGGTTCTTAATTCTTAAATTTGGTTAAAAATTCGTTTTTTTCAGTAGAAAATTATTCTTTTTATTTAAAAATTTAACAACAAGGTTTTAAAGTTGAACTACTTTCTTGAAAATAAAACAAAAAATTTTGTAACATTCTCAAATATTCAACTTTTTGTTTGAGGATTCTTGAATTTTATTGAAAATTCTTCTTTTTTTGGTAGTAAATTAATATTTTGGTTTAAAAATTCATCTTTTTTAGTTAAAACTTAAATTTTTTGGTGCAGAACTCTTAAATTTGATAGGAAATTCGTCTTTTTTCTGGCAAATTAATCTTCTTGTTTGATGATTCAACTTTTTTAGTTGAAAATTTATCTTTTTCAGTAGAAAATTCAACCTTTTGTTGATAATTCTTAAATTTTGACAAAAATCCGTTTTTTTGGTAGATAATTAATCTTCATGTTTAAAAATTCATTTTTTTTTGTCGAAACCTCAACTTTTTGGTTGAGAAGTCTTGAATATTATAGAAAATTCGTCTTTTTTTGAGGTAAATTAATCGTTTTGTTTGAAGATTCATCTTTTTTGGTTGAAAATTTATCTTTTTCAGTTGAAAATTCAACTTTTTGGTTGAAAATTCTTAAATTTTTTCAAAAATCCGTTTTTTTTTGGTAGAAAATTAATCTTCATGTTCAAAAGTTCATCTTTTTTTGTAGAAACCTCAACTTTTTGGTTAAGAAGTCTTGAATTTAATTGAAAATTCGTTTTTTTTCGGTAAAAAATTAATCTTCTTCAAAAATTCTAATTTTTAGTTGAAACCTCAACTTTTTGGTTAAGAATTCTCGAATTTATCAAGTTCAAATTTCGTTTTTTTTTCCTGTAGAAAATTAGACTTTTTGTTTAAAAATTCATCTTTTTGGTTGAAGATTTTTGCATTTTATTGAAAATTCGCTTTTTTTTTAGTAGGAAATTAATCTTTTTGTTAAAAAATTGAAGCCTCGGCTGAAATAACGTTTTATCAACCCATATTTTGTTTCCATGGACTTCTATGTATATAAGTTTTTCTTTTAACTGTTTCTCTATTCCGCGGAAGCGCTGCGATCGAAAATTTAAAAATTGAATTCTGAATTAAATGTCAAAATAGTCGAGGTTATTTACTTCCATTTTTTCGCATTTCTCTCAATTAACCTCGTAAGTTTACATATCTAAATCTAATTTAAATTTTTTTAAGGATATGAATAGAAAATTACATTCGTTCAAGAGTGTCGACAAAAAATTTCAAAATTGAATTCGGCAAATTACAACTAATAAAAGTTTTGTTTAGATTAGTTTAGATTATTTTACAAATTTGGTCTTGCACATATTGTACAAAATACAAATATAATTTCTCGTCTTTTCTTTAAAAGAAAGGAAAGAAAAACCCTTAATTATTTATGTAATTGTAATTCAAAGTTTTATTTTTATTTTATTATAAAAATAATTTTAAACGTATTTTTAGTACAATTTCTAATCGTTATTTATCAATCATTTATTTGTTTTATTATTTTTGAATATTATATTTGCTGTTACCGGTTCTTGACGTTTTACTCTAACCTCTTTAGCCCTTTTATTTCCTCCTGCGTGTTCTTCTGATAAATTTCATTTTCTTTTTTTACCTTTGTTCAAAACTTCAATGTTAGAATTATAGAAAGGTACATTTTCGAAGTATATAACCTTCACTATTTTGACATTTCTTTCCCAATTCAATTGTCGAATTTTCGATCACCGCGCTTCCGTGGAATAGAGACACAGTTAAAACTTATATACATAGAACTCCATGGATACAGAATATGTATTGATACAACGTTATTTCAGCCGAGGCTTCAATTAATCTTTTTAGTTGAAAATTCAACTTTTTGCTTAGGAATTCTTGAATTAAAAATAAAGTTACAAGTTGAAGTTAAAAATTCTTTTTTATCGGAAGGAAATCAATATTTTTGTTAAAAAATTCATCTTTTTGGTTAAAAATGTATCTTTTTTAGTGGAAACCTCAATTTTTTGGTTGAGAATTCCTGAATTTTTCAAGTTAATATTTTTTTTTTTTCCGTAGAAAATTAGTCTTTTTGTTTAAAAATTCCTCTTTTTGGTCAAAAATTTAACAACAAGATTATAAAGTTAAACTACTTTCTTAAACATAAAACAAAAAATTTTCTTTCTCAAAAATTTAATTTTTTGTTTGAAATATCTTGAATTTGCTTGAAAATTGTTATTTTTTTATGGTAAATTAATCTTTTTGTTAGAAGATTCATCTTTTTAGTCGAAAATTCAACTTTTTGGTTGAGAATTCTTGAATTTTGTTCAAAATTTGTTTTTTTTCGGTAGAAACTTAATCTTTTTGTTTAAAAATGTATCTTTTTTAGATGAGACCTCAAATTTTTGGTTAAGAATTCTTGAATTTCATTCAAAGTTCGTCTTTTTTGGTAGTAAATTAATCTTTTTGTTTAAAAATTTAACAACTAGGTTTTAAAGTTGAACTACTTTCTTAAAAATTACAAAAAAATGTTTCTTTCTCAAACATTCTACTTTTTGATTTAGAATTCTTGAATTTGATTGAAAATTCGTCTTTATTGGTAGCAAATTAATCGTTCTGTTTAAAAATTCATCTTTTTTATTTGAAAATTCAACTTTTTCGTTGAGAATTCCTGAATTTGGTTTAAAATTCGTTTTTTTCTGTACAAAATTAATTTTTTTGGTCAAAAATTTAACAACAAAGTTTTAAAGTTGAGCTACGATCTTGAAAATAAAACAAAAAATTTTCTTTTTCAAAAATTCAACTTTTTGGTTGAGAATTCTTGAATTTGATTGAAAATTCGTCTTTATTGTGGTAAATTAATCTTTTTGTTTCAAGATTCATATTTTTTAGTTGAAAATTTAGCTTTTTCAGTTAAAGATTCAACTTCTTGGTTGAGAATTCTTGCATTTTATTGAAAATTCGTCTTTTTTTGGTAGTAAATTGAGACTCCGGATGCAATAACCACACATAAAATTTTACCGAGCGAAAAGAAAGTCCCCTGGAGGCTTCAAAACAAATTTTCGATTTAAAATTTTTAAAGGACATATCCGGACGTGAAAGTTTATTGCGCATCTTTTTTCCCTAAACAAAAAGTTGTAATTTTTGTAGTTTTCGAAATAAAGCCAAAAAACTGACTTTTTTGAAAAAGTCGATTTTAATCCGTTTTTAACTTCAACTCGTGCTAAGTGCTTCAGTTTTTGAAATTTTCAAATAAAAATTTCAGGGGATGTGTTTTAGGATGTCTTTCGATTGACAATGTAATGGGAATTCAAAACCGTTGTTTTCAAAAATTGTTATTAATTTTCTTCTGATGCTCGGCGCGAATCGAACATTTGTAACTTCCAGCGTTTCGTTTAGCGAGAGAATTTGTAGTCGAAAAATACTTCTCGCGGCAAAAATGTGCAGAAAAGTGTAATGAAGTTTTCTGGAAAGTTTCAGATCAAAATATTTGACAGTTTAGGAGTAGTTATGATTTTAGTGAACGTCAGCGCTGGAGTCTGAGCGTACTGTGTACTCTGAGACTTTCCACTGTGTCACGTTCTCTCGCTAGTGAGTTGTTGCTTAAAATATAATATTATACAATTTTTTAGTGAATAACAGTTAAACGAAAATAAGTTAACAAAATATTCATGAATCTTATTTAATTTTCAATGAATTTTTCCGTTTTCTTTAGATTTAAATGCAGGATTCTCTTATGTACACTTAATGTTTACACCTATATTCAGCTTAACCCGTAAGCGACCTTCAACATGCATTTTGAGTTGCTATATTTGAAAATCTAGAGTTGCTAGAGTTGCAGTTGCAAAGGTAATTGCAATTTTTATCTATTTAAATGAAGTATGTATAAATACCTTGTTTTTTTGCTTTGCTAATATTCTTAGCCCAATTTTTTTCATTTTTGGTTCTTTTTCTTCCTCCATTTGGAGTTTCTGGCAAACTCGATGACATTTATTTATTTAATTAATCACTTTCAATATTTATACACATATTAATTTAGGAATCAAATTCAATGTTCCCTATATTTTAAGAGACGTATGAGTTTTTCGAGTTAATCTTAAAAACATTCTGATGTGTAACATCCAGTGATCAGTTAAAGATTAACTGATCTGTTTTATTTTTGCAACAGATTTGGCCAAAATGCAAAACAAGTGTGCAAAGGTTTGTTTTTAAAATGCATGTTCAAGGTCGCTTACGGGTTAAGCCGAATATAGGTTCAAATATTAGCTGTACATAAGAGAAGCCTACTTTTAAATCTAAAGAAAACGGAAAAATACATTAAAAATTACATAAAATTCATGAATATTTTGTTAACTTATTTTCGTTTAACTGTTATTCACTAAAAAATTGCATAATATCATATTTTAAGCAACAACTCACTAGCGAGAGAACGTGACACAGTACGCTCAAAGTCTCCAGCGCTGACGTTCACTAAAATCATAACTACTCCTAAACTATCAAATATTTTGATCTGAAACTTTCCAGAAAACTTCATTACACCTTTCTGCACATTTTTGCCGCGAGAAGTATTTTCCTACTAAAAATTCTCTCGCTAAACGAAACGCTGGAAGTTACAAATGTTCGATTCGCGCCGAGCATAAAAAAAAATTAATAACAATTTTTGAAAACAACGGTTTTGAATTCCCATTACATTGTTTTAAAACTGAAGCACTGAGGACGAGTTGAAGTGAAAAACGGATTAAAATCGACTTTTTCAAAAAAGTCAGTTTTTTGGCTTTATTTCGAAAACTACAAAAGCTACAACTTTTTGTCTAAAGGAAAAAAGATGCGCAGTAAAATTTCACGTCCGCGTATGTCCTTTAAAAATTTGAAATTGAAAATTTGTTTTGAAGCCTCCAGGGTACTTCCTTTTCGCTCGGTAAAATTTGATGGGGGGTTATTGAATCCGGAGTCTCAATTAATCTTTTTGTTTAAAAATGAATCTTTCTGGTTGAAAATTTAACTGTTTTCTTTGGAATTCTTGAATTTTGTTAAAAATTCGTTTTTATCAGTAGGAAATTAATATTTTTCTTTAAAAATTCATCTTTTTGGTTAAAAATTTAACAACTAGGATTTTAGGTTGAAATTTTATGTTTAAAAATCAAACAAAAAATTTTCATTCTTTCTCAAAAATTCCACTTATTGTTTGAGAATTCTTGCCTTTTATTGAAAATTCGTCTTTTTTGGTAGTAAATTAATCTTTTTCTTCAAAAATTAATCCTTTTAGTTGAAAATTCAACTGTTTGCTTTGGAATTCTTTAATTTTGTTGAAAATTCGTTTTTTTTTCAGTAGAAAATTAATCTTTTTGGTTAAAAATTTAACAACTAGGTATTAACGTTGAACTACTTTCTTAAAAATGCATATTTTGCTTGACGATTCAAAATTTTAATTTAAACTTCACGTCTTCGGTTAGAAATTGAACTGCTTTGTTGAAAACTCCTTTTTTTTGGTTGAAAAATTACGTCTGTAATTAAAAAATTACCTATTCCATTTTTGTTTGAAAATACTTCTTTTTTAAGTAAAAGTTAAACTTTTTGTTAAAATTCTAGTTTAGTATTTTTTGGTATGAAATTAGCTTTTTTATAAAAAAAAAAAATAATTAAATAATAGCTGGATTAAATCTCACATAAAATTAAATTAGGCACATTTCAAGACTTACTCTGATAATCACTTTTTTATTTTAATTGTTTTTACTTCTAATTGATCCTTAACTCCAATCACAGAGATTCCACACTTCAAAGAAGTTGTCATAATGGCCACAAGCTGCGAATTCTGTGGCCATCGAACGAACGAAGTCAAGAGTGGAGCAGGAATTGAGCCCCAAGGAGTAAAACTAGAGGTGAAAATAACAGGAAAAGAAGATTTCAGTCGCGATATTTTGAAATCTGACACTTGCCACATGGAAATTCCCGAGTTGGAAGTAGAAGTCGGTCCCACAACTCTAGGGGGAAGATTTTCGACAGTGGAAGGAATTATAGCAGCCATCAAAGATCAACTCGCTAATTCAACTACTTTTTTGGGAGACTCTAGCGATAAAGAAACCGTGAATAGACTGGATCGTTTCATCTTGGATTTAGAGACAATTCTTCAAGGAAACAAAGCAGCTACTCTCATTTTGGATGACCCTGCAGGAAATAGTTACATCCAAAGTCTTTCGGATGATGGGCCCGATGATAGATTAAAAATTACGAAATACGATAGGACTTTCGAACAGAATGAGGAGCTTGGCATTAATGATATGAAAGTTGAGAATTATTAAGATTATTCTACGTGAAAATGTCTTACTCGCTAAAAGTGAGTGAAGTTTTTTTTCTAATAAATGAAGTTTCTAAAATTACTTTCAAACTGTTTCTTTATCAAATTAGTTTGCTCCAATTAGCTGAGAAGTCAACTATTCATCTCCAACACGTCTGGAATTAAAAGATAATTTTTCATTTTAGAAGGGCTTTTAGATTAAATTTGGTTAACAAATTATTTTTAAAGCTTTAGGCCTCACAGGGTTTATCCCCTATTGTATCCTATATTCAGTTAAGGTCTCTAAAGTACCCTATTTTTTAAAACTGGTCCCTATGAGTACCCTATTTGAGTCAAGCAATTTAAAAAAAAAAAAATAGCAAAAATCAGAGAATTTCCGTAAGAAGTAACAGTCACTTTTTATTCAATACATTAATTTGCCGGTTAATCACTATTCATTTGAGGTCTGTACCTATTTTTTAATTATCTTCAATTCCTTTGAAATATTGATAAAGATTCCGAGAAATTTTTAATAAATTTCAATAATTTGAAGGAATTTTTAAGATTTTAGGGTATTTAAAAAACTTCTAAGGAATTTTTAGGAGATTTTAATTTAAAGTATTTTAGGGAATTTTAAAAGATTCCAAGGAATTTTTAAAAATAATTTCATTAATTTGAAGTGATTTTAAAGCTTTTAAAGTATTTTAGGATAAAGAGTTATCTCAAATTTCTGAAGATATAAACTATTTTACAGGACGTATGAGGTTTTAAAATATTTTAAAAGATTTCACGTTATTTTATAAGATTTCCAAACATTTTAATGTATTTTAGATAATTTCAGAAAATATCATCATAGAATTTCATGAGATTTTTTAATATTTTAGCGGATTTAAAAGAATTTATTCATGAGAGGTGAGGTATTTTTTAGGGTTTTAAAGATTCGAAGAAATTTGGAATTCATCCTGAATTCTTAATAATTTGCCCTAAATTCTTTTGCATTCTTTAAATTCACTTGAATTTTTTAATTTACTTTAATTTCTCTCAATTTACTCCATTCTACTTAATTCAGTTAATTTTATTATTTTATTTTTTCAAGTTCCTTGGAATCTTCAACAGCTTACAAATTTTGTAAAGGATTTAAAATAATTTAGGTTATTTTAAAAGATGACGCAGAAACTTTTTATTCATTTCAGTAGTTTAATGGGGTTTAGAGGGATTTGAAATACGTAGGGTATTGTGAAATATTCTCAGGCGTTTTCAAGGGCCTTAAATGGTTTCAAAAGCTTTCAAAATATATAAAAGGATTCGAATATATTTGAGGAAATTAAACAAAATTCCCATGAATTTTTCATTTATTTCAGTAGTTTGAAGGCTTTCAAATACTGAAATATTTTAGGGCGTTTTAAAAGATTCCAATACATTTTCAAGTAATTTAAACAATTTCAAGGGATTTCCAAGGGTTTTAATCATTTTAAAGGATTTAATTTAATTTATATTTTAATGGATTTCAAAGAATTTTTCACAATGCATTAGGGATTTTGTAGGGGTTCGAAAAATTGAAGAGATGTTCAAATATTTGTTGCAATCCATTTGGAATTCGCCCTGAATTCTTATCAATTCAACCGAAATCATTTTAAATTCTTCTAAATTCACTCAACTCTAGCCAATTCCATTAATTTTTCCATATGCTTTAATTGTTTTCAATTCAATTGATTGGTTTTTTAATTCAGCTTGATTTATTTAATGAATTTCATCTAATTTTTCTCATTTCTTTTAAATTTCTCTAAATTCGTTCCAAATTTATTGTAATCAATTAATTTTTTTCGATTGTTAAAATTGGTCTAATTATTTTTAATTCGAATGAATTTAACTTAAATTGTTTTGTAGTCATTATTCACTTCCTTTTGTTTTTAGAAATTAGTAGGGGTTCAAAGATTTAACTAAATTTTAATTTTTTAATGAATTCATTTAAATTTTTTAGAATTTCTTGATTTTTTTTAAAACTTGAATTCTTAAAAAATGAACTGAATTCTACTTATTTTAGTGAATTTTTAAAACTTTTTATTTAATTGATCCTGAAGTCTATTACCATAGTCTTGAATTCTTAGGCATTTCATCAAATTCTTTGAATTCTCTTGAATTTTTTAAGCTTATTTCAAAGTTACTGAATTCAATGAAGTTTTTCAAAATGTTTAAATGCATTTGATTTTTTGAAATTCACCTTGAATTTTTATGAATTTCATTCAATTTTTCTCTTTTATCTTAAATTCCTCTAAATTGATTCCAGTTTCTCAGAGATCAATGGAATTTTTAAACATTTTTCCAATTCATTTTTATTCTTTTGAATTTAACTTGAATTGTTTTGAAATCTTTCGAATTTATCCTGAATTTTTTACCCCTTGAGCACTAAAAAAATTACTCTATGAGCGTAGCAAAAAGTACCCTTTGGTCCCTATATTTTTTCCCATAGGGACTGTGAGGCCTGAAGTTAGTTTCTTTTATGAAAACTTACACAATCGGTATGGCGTCAAGTTTTTTCAAAGCTGGCAACCTTCTAGTAACTTGGGCCCGCCAGACTTCTGTTTCCATAACATCGCAGAGAGGATTATTTGTAAATAATAAATCTTGGAGGTTTGGAAGCTCTTGCAAACGATTAAATTCATTCCAGTCTTTTACTAAATTATTGCTCATGTAAAGTACTTTTAAGGATTTGAGCGCGTTGAGACCCTTTAATTTTTCAATTAAGTTGTAAGAAATCCACAATTCTTCTAAGCGATCGCCAACTGCTTCTAATCCGGAGAAGGTTTTTATGTAGTTTCGACCCAAAGAAAGAATTTTGAGATTTCTTAAAGAACTTATTCCGGATATCTTCTCGATCATGTTCGTCGAAAGAGACAATTTCCTGAAAAGATATTTCAAGAGTTTAATTCATACATAGAATATTTGGGGTTACAAAAAAAAAAACATTTTTAAAACCTGTCGGATATTAAAGGGTGCACTGAGGCAAATAAATTTCAAAATAATGCCAGTGATGCAAATTTTCACTTCAAAAACATGTCGACAACTGTGAAGGATCAACCCTTGCCTGATATCAACTTTTTTAACATAACTTTACCCAACAGAACCTGACCTCACCTAACCTGAATTAATAGACATTTATTGAACCACACGTAAAGCTCTGGAAGCATATTTTCCGAGTAGCAAATGTGTGCTACATCGAATGGGTCAACTCGAGCCTAACCTAGAAATAAATCTAACCTAGCCTAACCTTGTCCCGTTGTGTTTGCGGTACCATTTCATTCAGCTTCGGCTTAACCTACATAGAGGTTTAACCTATCCTAAACTAACAAAACCTGACCTAACATAACCGATTACGCTGGCAACCCTGTTCTTGCGTACTTTCATATTTTGACATTAATAGCAGTAAATGTCTGTGATGGAACAACGATATCAGGGTAGATGGGACGAGCTCATGATGGCTGATTTTTGCTGGATGTT
This sequence comes from Belonocnema kinseyi, assembly GCF_010883055.1. NCBI lineage: Eukaryota > Metazoa > Arthropoda > Insecta > Hymenoptera > Cynipidae > Belonocnema > Belonocnema kinseyi. The sequence goes on from NC_046665.1 coordinate 65,575,530, forward strand.
GAAAGGGGAAACGAATATAGGTCTTAAACGTAAGCGTAACCCTTTGCATCGTTCCTTCGAAGAAAAAAGGACACGTTCTAGCAGGCAAAAAATAGACTGAAGTAGGTCTATAAATCAATTTAATTAAGATAAAAAGCAAGATAAAATGTAAACACGAAAGATAGTATAAATATATCCCTTAAGTCTAAAAAAAGCAGAGAAAAATTTTTTGAATAAAACTCTTATTCATTTGCATTTTTTCAGTTACAGTTCTACATTTTAATTGATACAAACATTGTCAGGTTAATTGAAATGGGGTCAATTCTACACGTGTGGTTGAATTTCATTCGGTTAGGTTAGGTTTTATTAGGTTAGGATAGGTTAAACCTCTATGTAGGTTAAGCCGAAGCTGAATGAAACGGTACCGCAAACAACGGGACAACACAATCAGTTTAATTGTGTTTCTTGAGGTTAGGTTAGGCTAGGTTAGATTTATTTCTAGGTTAGGCTCGAGTTGACCCATTCGATGTAGCACACATTTGCTACTGGGAAAATATGCTTCCAGAGCTTTATGTGTAGTTCAATAAATTTCTGTTAATTCAGGTTAGGTGAGGTCAGGCTCTGTTGGGTAAAGTTATATTAAAAATGTTGATATCAGGCAAGGGTTGATCCTTCACAGTTGTCGACATGTTTTTGAAGTGAAAATTTGCACCACTGGCATTATTTCGAAATTTATTTGCCTCAGTGCATGATTTTTCATCATGTTTTGAGATTATGGCTCAACCATGACGTGATGGGTGATTTTTGATACCGATTTGAATTCAGCGCCCCAAAATCCATAGGAATACGTGTCTTGTTACTAGATCCGCACACTTTTTTTGTGTGGCTGTGTAATTAATATTTTTTTGCTAAAAATATAAAAATTCAATATTTGGTAGAAATTAATCTTTTGGATTAAAAATTAATCTTTTTGTTAGAATAATTCCAGTTAAAGATTAATAATTTTAATTGAATTTTTAATGAAAATTTTTCACTTTGTATAAAAATGTAATATTTTTTTGAAAATTAGTTTCGCTTTTGTTGCAAATTAGTTTTTTTACCAGAAAATGCAACTACTATTTCAATTGAAAGTTACATATTTTTAGTTTAAAACTCATCTCTTTGGTTAAACATTAATTGTTAACTTAAAATTGAACTATTTAATCGCTGGATGACAATTTATCCTTTTAATTTAAAATTAATGTATTTTATATAAAATATGTTTTCTTTGGCTTTGGTTAATTAAAATGTATGAAATAATTTGATGTTAGGTTTTTAGCAATTTTTTCACTCTTTTCCCAAAAATTAATCTTTTTGTTTAAAATTCATCTATTCCAGGTGAAGATTCATAATTTTTGTTGGAAATTCATTAGTTTGGTTGAAAATTTAACTTTTTAATATAAAATTGGTCCTTTTTAGTTGAAAATTCAACTTTTTTGTTAAAAATTCATATATTTAAAAAAACATTTTATTGGCAGAAAATTAATCTTCCTGCTTGAAAAGTAATCGTCTTATTTGAAAATTCATTTTTTGCTTAAAAATTCAAGTATTGTGATTAAATATTGATCATTTTAGTAATTAATTGATCTTTTTGGTTGAAAATAAAACTATATGATTAAGAGTTAAATTAAATTTGTTTTTAAAAAAACTTTTTTGTTTGAGAAAAATTAACTGTTTTATTTATAGTTTATAATTGATCTTTTTAGTTCAAAAGTCAGCTGTTTTCAGAAAAATTCAACTGTTTGATTGAGAATAAATGCTTTTTTTCAAATCATCTTTTTTGTTAAAAAAAATCGTTTTGGTTGAAAATTCCAATATATGGTAAAAAAATTCATTTATCTTTTTAAAAATCAAAATTTACGCTGGAAAAGTTAGAAATGTTAAGCGGTTTAAATTGAATTTAATATAGTAGTATTCGCATTATATTACCTAAATATGCACTGAATTTGAAGTATAAGTAAATAAAATAAAAATTTGTTTGAATTTATACTCAAATTCCACTCCAGGATTTGAATGAACTCCCTGTATTAATAATTGTAATTTTGTACTCAACACTGATGAGTGCAGCTAAGCTATTATCCATTTTTTCGATTGGAAGCCACTGGAATCCTAAGTATATTTCTTTTGCCTCTCTGGCTGATTTTTTGTTTGCTTCTTCCCATTTTTGAATTGCTTCTTTGCAAGTTGTTGCTCTTGCCTGTTCAGATAAAATCTCTTTAGTGTTAAATAAATAGAAATATTAATTTTAATTTGAAATTTTGAGAAAATACCATACTTTCCAATAGAAGAAGAAAGACTCCTATGTATAACCAACTTTTTGATTTGACAGCTAAAAAAATAAACAGATGAAGTCCACTTATTGTCTGAAGTTAGGAATCATTACTTTTAAAGCTTCACAATTTTAAGGTATTTCCACGAAGGAATAATAAGGAGTCCCAACTGCCAGTGAGAAGCCATCTGAAACTGGCAACAGAAACATTACCGTAAGCGATACGTACATTACAGGAAGATCTTAGATTTGAGAGCGCAGGTGCGCAGTTGTCCTCTTCCTATACATGGAAAAGTGTGCGAGTGAGAAAGTTTGTCAAATTGACGTAAGTTAGAGGTTGTGTTCTTTTGTTGATCATCATACGAAAGATACACAAAATAAATATATAAACAGTATTTTCGGTACTTGCTTAAAAAATGTGTGAACAGATTTTGAGAAGGAAACGTATAGGTAAGTAACTTTTAAATTTGTAATATGATAAATAAGCTAAAGATTCTCAAGGCTCTAAGAAACTCTGAGAAATTCTCCGCAGGCACAAATAAAATGACAGGTAAAACAATAAAATATATTAGACGTTTATTGTACTTACAGTGAAGGCTTTAAAAATATGAAGCGTATTTGCCTTCTTCGGCGTGTAACTTCGTCCACAACCCGGAACTTGACACCTCATGGCTTAGAAGACATTTCTGACACTTGCATCAAAACAAACAGAACCTTTCAACTTACGTCAATTTGACAAACTTTCTCACTCGCACACTTTTCCATGTATAGGAAGAGGACAACTGCGCACCTGCGCACTCAAATCTAAGATCTTCCTTTAATGTGCGTATCACTTACGGTAATGTTTCTATTGCCAAGTGGGGGAACGGAGTTAAGTCTCCTTATTATTCCTTCGTGGTATTTCCTCACAAGAATAAAAAAAGATCGAAGCAAGAATTCTTAATAATTTAGGCAGGGTTGCAACAAAATCCCTATTTTGAAATCCCCTTACTTTTTCTTGACTAAATTATCATAAGAGAAATATTTGGAGTGTCGATTTTTCAACAAAATACTTAAATTCTTAACCAAAGAAATTAATTTGCAACCAGAAAGATGAAATTTCTACCAAATAGACGATTTTTCACCCAAATATCGGAATTTTCAACAAGAAACGGAATAGCTAAGTTTTTCAGGTTAAAAAGTAATTTTCAACAAAAAAGATGAAATTTTGAACTAATAAAATGATCTTTCTACAAAAAAGACGAACTTTTAACAACTATATGAATTTTCAACTAAAATGATAAATCTACAATGAAGAACAACTCTCAATAGTAGAATTTACGATAAAAAAGTTCCATTTTTAACCATCTGAGAAAATATATGAAAATTCAACTGAAAAAGAAACGTATTTTTTTAAATACTTGAATTTCCACCAGAAAAGTTAACTTTTAATCAACAAGATGGAATTTCAACTACTAATGAGATTACTTTTCTACCAAAAAAGGCGAATTTTCAACAAAAAAAAGATAAAGTTTTTTACATTCAAAAACAAAAATTACGAGTTTTAAACAAAAAATTTGCGCACTGCGCATATTACCTTATCGTACGTATAGTGCTTACGCTTTAACTACATTTTTTTCAAATATCGTAAATATTATAACCTAAATCGAAGACGGTGATTTAAACTTCTGAGGAGTTACAGCCATTAATTGTAACTGAATTTTTTTCGATTTTACTTTAAAGAAGGTTTTCAAAGCATCTACGGCTTTGACGATTACATTCTCATTACGAAACTCGAGCTTGGCGCTCGATAATTTGTGTCCAATTGAAAAACTTCATCAAGATAATTTGTAATTTGTTAAAATCTACTAAAAACAACGCTTTAAAGTTACGGATCTCTTAAAAACAAAATTGGCATATTTTTGATAATGATCCAACTTTTTGAACTTTTGCCTAATTAAGCAATTTCATGAAAATACTTTCGAAATACATGTGTTTTATATCTAGTGGAAATGTGTATTGATAATTCTTAACTGGGTAAAATTTTGTTCTGTTTTTTTTTTAATTTTCAAAATTTTGAAAATGCTCTAAATTTTTAAACTATTCGTTGGAAATATCTACTTAACGAACTTAACCTTTATTTGGGGACCTTAAGACGTGTAACAGGCTGACTCGATTGGACAAATCTTTCAAAAGTTAGCATGACTACAACATTCAGGTAACCATACGTAGATAAACAGAGAGATTGGCAGATAGATAGACACCGAGAAAATTTTATGATTTTCGGATTCTGTGAGTGCCAAAACGTAAATATCCGTTAAAAAACAGAGATAAAAAATTTTGACGATTTCATTACACTCTCATGAATGAGAATGTAAAGAGTTGATTTTTCTACCATAAAGAATTACTTTCCAACAAACATGTTGCATGTTGAGCAAAATGATTAAATCAAATTTAATTTCAATTGGTCGAAAATACCCTGAATCTTTCAGATTTCTTCTGCCATTCCTGGATTAATTTTTAATTTCCTGAATGTCCTGCATTCCTTGACCTGTAGCAACCCTGTTAGTAGATAGGATTAACAGCAATAAATGGTTTATGGTTTTTTAGAAAATTCCTCAAGTTTATTCAAAATAAACAAATTAATAATGCGGAAAAAGAGTAACAAACACATAATTTATTATTATCAATACAAAAAAATTAAGGTCACTGTTACTTTTAAATAACAAAAACTTAATTAACAAACGATTGAAGCTTCCATCTTTAGTGCTTTCTAAGGCACCAAACGAAGGTTATTTATTTAAATATTTAAAATATACATGAACAATAGAAGTTAAATATTTTTAACGCTTAACATTTGCTATAAATTAAAAGTGCTAAATTAAAGTGCATAATTGTTTTGCAGAAATGTGACCAGATTCTATTAGAGACGCGTTTCCACAATCTAACTTTTCAGTCTTCTGCAATAAATCAAATTATTTTATTAAATATACCTAATTATTTAGTATTTATGTATAATTGAGAAAAATGGTTTTTATTCTCAAATTTCAACTCTTTATTTTCTAATTTTTGAGGAAATGTCCTGAGATATTCAAGTTCTATATTAATGATTAAAATTCATACATAAAAAAAAATGTTTTCATTCCAGTGATCCTATTTCTTAGCGATCTTCTTTTTTATCCTCCAGCCCAAAGAATTATCATTTGTACGCCGAACTCTTCGTGATGTTTTTATGTTGGTGTCTGATTCATCCGAAAGGGTTGAATGTTCCTGCTTTACTGGTAGCGCTAAATAATCCTCTGTTTTTGAAGAATCCTCATCATCATCATCATCATCATCATCATCATCATCATCATCATCATCATCAGCCAGTAAGGTGATGACTCCACTTGGTTCATTTTTATTCTGCAAAAATAATGACTCCTTCGGAGTTTGTGAGCCGTCCGACAGGAAAATTAATTTTTCGTCTACGCGATCATCTCCTCTATTTTCGAAAGTACACGCATCCTGGCTTTCTTTCTTAAAAGCCAAAAATTTCTCGATATGGAAGGATTCACACATATCATCTTCAGAAGAAGCTCTTAATTGCTCTATTGGTCTTTGATCAGAATCCTCAATTATATTTACGAATAGCTGTGGAAAAATTTGGGCTGTTTTCATTTCATAAGAAAAGAGCTGAGCCTTAAGCTGATTTTGTTCTTCTACTCTGTTTCTCTTGTTGAACTCTAAATTCAGGAACTTACCAGCTTTTTGATTTTCCAATCTTATCTGTCTTGCGCTTAACTTCTCAGTCGTCAATTCAGATTCAGAAATAATAGATCTATTTCTAGAATTACCAGACGGTTTTTGTTTATTCAAATCATTCTCCAATTTATTTCGAAAATCACTGAGATCTTCGGTTGTACCACTGTGATTCAAAAAAACATCATCTAAATTCTGAGTTCCTTTATCCAATGTCAAATTCTTGACGACATTTTTTGCTTCTGAAACAGATATTTTTCTTTTTCCCAAGAGCGAATTCTCGTTTATCTTTGAAGAATTCGGGTTAAAATTCCCTCTCAATCTCTTGAAACCGAAATCTAATAAATTTCGATTCATCGGACTCTTCTTTGCGAGATTACTTTTTATCTCACCTGGTGACAATATTGTCACAATATCTTTATCCACCAAGGACTTATAATGACGATTTAGTTTCCCACAGTAAAGAAAAAGCACCCTTTTCCTAATTTTCTTTAGTTTAGCTGCCTTTGAAGGAGTTAAAACTCGATCAAGTGTCATTCGCTTCCTGTCAAATATTTTGTGGGAATTTTGAGAATTAAACGTAGGAGGAGAAATTAGAACAACGGTTTCATTTAAATTTGAAGATTTCTTTTCAGCAACTGCAGATTCTAGAAATATTATGGATTCTTCGAGAGGTTTAGTTTCTACATTGGACTGCGAAGTAGTTTTTGCCAATCCAGGAAATGGATTAAATCTTTTACTCTTATGTAAATTTGAATCAGATATTTCAAAGTTCTCTAGAGGTTTTATATTCATAGCTTGTGTGTGAAGTTCATTGCCCGAAGAAAAATCCTTTTTAACTGAAATTTCTTCTACTTTGTAGGGTTCTATTTCATCAGAAATGTGACTTGAAGATCTCAGACTTTCTTCTAGAAAATCAGTCTGTTCATCTTCGTCAGATTCAACTTGATCAGATTCATGACGTGAGCCTTGCCCCTCTTCATTTTGTTCTTCAAGACTTATTTTATCAGATTCAGTTCGAGAAGCTTCGTGACTTGACAGACTGAAATTTCGTTCTTCTGACCCATTCTGCTTCTCTTCATTTTGATTCTCAAGACCATCAGATTCACTTCGAGAAGCTTCGTGACTTGATAGTGTAAAGCTTCGTTCTTTTGCAATATTTTGTTCCTCTGGATTTTGTTTTTCAAGGCCATCAGATTTAGTTCGAGAAGCTTCGTGGCTTGATGGGCTAAGACTTCTTTCTTTTGACCCATTCTGCTCCTCTTCATTTTGTTTCTCAAGACCATCAGGTTCACTTCGAGAAGCTTCGTGACTTGACAGTGTAAAGCTTCGTTCTTTTGCAATATTTTGTTCCTCTGGATTTTGTTCTTCAAGACTTTCATCAGATTCAACTCGGCAAGTTTCGTGACTTGCAAGTCTAAGACTTCGCTCTACTATCACATTCTGGCACTCTTCATTTTTTTCTTCAGGGTCTTCATCAGATTCCGTTTGAGAAGGTTCGTGAGTTGAATATCTAAGACTTCGTTCTTCTGCAACATTCTGCTCTTCTTCATATTTTCCTTTAAGACTTTCATCAGATTCAACTCGGGAAGTTTCATAACTTGAAAGTCTAAGGCTTCGTACTTCTGATCCATTCTGTTCTTCTTCACTTTGTTCTTCAAGACCTTCATTAGATTCATTTCGAGAAGCTTCTTGACTTGAAAGTCTAAAACTTTGTTCTTCTACAACAGTTTGCTCTTCTTCATTTTGTTCTTTTAGACTTTCATCAGATTTAATTCTGGAAGTTTCGTAACTTGAAAGTCTAAGGCTTCGTACTTCTGATCCATTCTGCTCCTCTTCACTTTTTTTTCCAAGACTTTCATCAAATTCCGTTTGAGAAGGTTCGTAAGTTGAAAATCTAAGACTTCGTTCTTCTGTAACATTCTGCTCCTCTTCATTACCCTGTTCCTGTTCCTCATCATCTGCTACTTTTCTGAATTCTTTCTCCTCAGTAAGAAGTCTCTTATGCTCAGATGTATGATGGGAAAGACTCAGATCTTCTTCTTCACCCTGAAAACCACCAACTTCATCTTCGACAGAATTTCTTTCACTATTCCTAGTTGGCGATTTGTCACTGAGAATTCGATCCTTCCTAAAAGTCAAACTCTTGTATCTTCGAAAATACTCAGTTTCTGGAACACTGTTTTTTCTCCCATGCGCTACGTTAGAGTCTGGTCCCGATGTTGGTCCTATATTATTTAACGGAGACTTGGGGAGACTGTGCTCAAAACTTTTTGACCCATAGATAATGTGCGAAGGTACAAACCCGTCTTGGGTAACTAAAAATAAAAAAAAATACGATTTAAATGTGAGGAAGAATTTATAGTTGCAAAGAAAATTAAAATCTCCAAATCCAATTTCAAAAATCTATTCACTTAAAATATTAATATTATCTATTTCATTACCAGATTTGAATTCCGAGAAAAATTTCAAGGCATCAGTAAAAATAAGAAAATTTAAAAAACTCAATTCTTCAAATTGATCAACTTTTAACTTTAGACTTTTAACTGTAGAAGTATTCAAGAATCAGCCATTCTAAACTGAAATATATTAAAAGCTAAATAATTACAAATTTAAACTTACTAAATTAAAAAAAATATCCTTATCGTTCAAAATAAAAAATATTTAAAACTTTCGATACTGAAACGTTTAATGTCAAAACTTTTTTATAAATTGTACAATTTCTGATATACTTTCAAATTTACCTATTTTTAATAAAAAAAGGGAAAATAAAAATTATTACTTCAAGTTCTTGCACTTCAAATTCAGAATACGTGAATGAAAAAATAAGATTCGCGAAAATTTCCAATTTTTTTCGCATTGCTGTCAAAAAAGATATTTGTAATCAAAGAGACATAAAAGTCACATATAGATTTACCATTGAATTGCGTGTCAACTTGAAAAGCGTCTTCCAAGTTGTGAAACTGAATAATCACTTTTTCCAATTCCTCATTTTGTCTAACACCTCGGCGTGTAATTGGTTGTAGAACGCATCTTGGACAATTGCGGCCCAAATTTCTCAAATCTTGGATGCATTTTTTGCAGAAGTTGTGTCCACAACTAATTCTCCATGGCTCAATACAGATTTTTTTGCTGCAACACAATTTGTACTATTGTATAAAAAATATTATGCCCAATATAAGATTGCCCATTAGGGCGGGCCGCATTTGTATATTATAAAATTTAATTTTCGTTCCCAGAAAAAAAGTATTATCCGTGTTTGAGACAAATCGGTTAAGGGTTTTAAAACAACTTGGGTTTTCGCCGGATCCATAATACGTCTATAAAAATGAATTGTTTAATCTCATATTTTAACTACATAAACAAAAAACAATTATACTAGAGGGGACATGGCGCCTAAAATTTTCAAGTAGCGCGTCGTCGTTGTTTAGAGTAATATATAATATAATAAAATAATAAAAATAAATAATAATAATAATAACGTAGTGATAACTTTTTCGAAAAAATGTAACATATAATATCCTCCTTTGTGCTAGTAAGAAAGTTATCTTTTCCGTAACTTACAATCAAAATTTAGTGCTTAAAATTATTAATGAATACATAATAAATGGGAAAAGTAAATTCTTATTCAATATTTCTAAAATATGTCTGACAAATGTGGATACATTTATTGGAAAAAAGTTGTCTTTTATAAGGCTGTATCGTACACCATATAAGCTATAACATAAAAATTCAATTGACCTATTTTACTCCATAAATACCTAAAGTACTAGCAATAATAGCAATAATAATAGTAATTATAATAATAGTTAATCTAAATAGTTAATCTTAAAGTTCCGCGTTGATTTCGCGGTAGGGCTTGAGCTCTTCTCTCATGACTTTGACGGCAATGTTGTCGATAGCATTGCTACTGACAGGGTTTCCCATGCCAAATAGGCTGATAACGAAGAGGAGAGGGACTAAGTAGAACACCAAAACCCATCAATGAAAAATGGAGGATATATTAAAGATTTTGAAACGCTTGTCGCTTCCCGAGGATCGTCGGGGCGCCCCTGGAGTCACAGCTGGGGGCCACAGCATGCGGGACGGTGGCGATGGTGCGCTGCGAGATGGTCAGGCAGATCTCACTAATCAAACAGCTGGCCAGCAAGAACATCTGCGACAAACGGTAAGCAGTGCAACATCAACTGTGCCTGCTGAGGATGCTTTGGCTAGCACTAGCTATTTGCAGCCAACCACCTCGACAGAAATACCGTGGGAGAGCATCAATTGGGATACCACAATGAAAGAGGAATTGGTGCTTCTCTATTACGAAAGTGCGAAGTTTGAAACGAAAATGGAAAAAGGATACAATTTAAGAACAAAATTTGCTGCAAAGTATCCTAATATACAAAAATCAAAAAGTCGCACTAAGAGATCTTATCGCTAAGGTGAAGGACATCAGGACTAATCTACATATTACAAAAGACCGATCAATGGAGATTAAACAACAGGTTGATTTGGCGTGGAAAGACGACGGTAATGATCATCAGTTAGAGAAAGGTGGATGACCTTATACAACCAGAGGCAGAAGCAGAGGTTCAGCAACCAAAAAAGCGACAAAAATGGGCATACCATATGAACAGAGATGTTATGCGCCTTTATTTTTTGGCAGAGAAATGTGGGAAAAGTGTGAGGAGAGAACATCATAGACTCTTTATACTTAAATACCCAGAGCTAGTCACAAAAATAAATGAGCAGAATCTGGCAGATCAAAAACGCTCAATATCTGTAAACAGACTGCTTTAGGCTGTTGAAATAGCTGCTATCAAAATGTAAGTGGAACGGAAGCTTCCTATTCATGAGCTCGCCTTGGAAGATGTGGATAACGAAGACTTGATTGATGCTGAAGGCATAGGTGCTAGGGATAATGAGCATCATGCACCGGATCCTTTAGAACCACATCCGGATATTACTAACGATGATGTGGATAGGGAAATCTAAGAAAAACTACAGCACCTGGAAAGGTATTTTGGTCATGTTTTACTAGAGTTCAGATATGTAGAACCAACACTAAGGCATTCTCTGCCCAAAATGAACATCACAAATGATCTGCGTGCACTAATAGCATATCTCGACAGCAAGGTATTACCTACGTATTTGAACGTAGCACAAACTGCGCTAGAGGTGCAAACTCTGGAATACTGTGCAACTGTGTCAACCGTTAGAACGTTGGGCCGGAAAACTAGGCCTGCAAATGCAGTTTTTGTCCCAGCAGAGGATCGAAATCCACCATGGAAGATCAGGTTGGATATGGATGTCAGCAAAGTAAGGTGCAAATCGGGTCGATTAAATCAATATAAAAAAGGAAGTAGAACCAGAAAGCTGACAGAGACTTGATGATCTTACTACCAGACTGCGCCGGTACAAGAAAAGTAATGCACGAAGGCAACAAGATCAAAACTTTCAGACAGATGAAAGAAGGTTCTATCGAGAACTGAGAGTAAAGCCAAATAACCACCAAGGCACCGAAGTCCCTCTATTGGAAGATATGACTAGCAGCTTTAGATGTTTCAGCGGTCTTGAAAATGGGAAGTAATTGGAAAACTCCAGGTCCGGACATGATGCACAACTTCTGGTACAAGTACCTGACGAGTTTGTATCTTGCGTTGGCAAGGTGTTTTCAGAAGATCATTGAACACCCAGATCTGATGCCAGGTTTTATGCTCCAAGGTATTACGTATATGATACCAAAAAAACCAGACGCTCAAAATCCATCTGACTTTCGACCTATAGCCTGTCTTCCAACAATTTATAAATGTCTTACAGCTATCATTGCAGATAAGGTATATTCTCATTGCGACGAGAATGACATTCTTACAGAAGAACAAAAAGGATGTTGTAAATACTCACGAGACTGTAAAGATCTAGTCACTATAGACGCTGTTGCCAGGACTCAAGCTCGTAAGCATAAAAGGAATCTACACATGGCATAAATTGAATACAAGCAAGCGTTTCCTTCCGTGCCGCATGACTATTTGCTTGAAGTCTTAAAACTTTACAAAATCTGCCCGCGCATTATTGAATTTCTAAGTGATGCGATGAGGTTCTGGGGTGCAAGAATCAAGTATTTTGATCATGGTATTTTGAACCTGAAGCTGTACGCTAGTTCAGGCCAGAAACTGCAGTAAGTGATCGATGTCACAAAGCAGTTTTCCAATAATATCCACATGTAGTTCGGACTAGATAAATGTAGAACAGTGCATTTAATCAGAGCGGAATTAGGAACTGCAGAGTAAGAGAATGAGTTCGAAAATGACATCGAGGCAATGGCTTCAGGCGAATCATATAAATATCTGGGTATTCTTGAATCTAAGGGTATTCAACATACGATAGTTAAGACAAGCCTAACGACTGCCTTCATCACGAGACTCAGATTAATTATGAAGAGTTTTCTCAACTCTGCAAACAAAATTAGGGCGTTCAACACATATACCATCCCTATCCTCACGAACTCCTTCGGGCTCATAAAATGGCCTAAAACCGACCTTGAAAATTTAAACAGAACTGTTCGCGTAGAAATGACGAAGCACCGGATGCACCACAGAAATTCAGCGATTGAAAGAGTAGTTCTACCACGCCATTTAGGGGGTAAGGGCGTTGTAGATGTCAAAGAACTGTGTGAGTCACAAGTTATACACTTGCGAGACTATTTTAACAGCAAACGAAATGCTGCGCTTTACAGTACCATCTGTCAAGCGGATCTTGAATACACGCCCTTAAGTTTGTGCTCAGATAGGGGCTTGAATATCAGGGCAGAAACCATAGAGAAATTAGAAATACAATGGAGGCAGAAAGCCATCCATGGCGAGCACCCCAACACGTTAGATCAAAATGAAGTGAATAGTGAGGCATTTAGTATTTGGCTAAGAAAGGATGTTCTGTAACCAAAGACGGAAGGATTCGTCATTACAATACAGGATAAGGTTGTCAGCACCAGGAATTATCGCAAACACGTGTTACATCTAGACCTGGTTGACCGGTGCCGATTATGTAGAGATACCAACGAATCCATCGAGCATATTATTGATGGCTGTCGCGTAATGGCTGAGAGAAAATATACGCACAGATAAAATAATGTAGCGGGCATTATACATCAACAACTTTCCCTAAACCTAGCACTCTTAAAAGAATGGATGCCCTTCTATAGATACATTCCAATGCCTGTTTTAGAAAGCGAACATTACATCATTACTTCGTGATGCGAGAAAAAAAAGTTGGAAGAGTCTACATCATCGACATTGCTTGTCCGCTTAACCGAAATTTGAAGTCAACCTATACAACCAAAATACACAAGTATAGCGAGTTAAGGCATGAAGTAAAGACCACATGGAGGAATGTGAATCATGCTTCTATTCATCCCATTGTGATTTCGGCTACAGGTAATGTGCACGCAAGATGCACTGAACATCTTGAACATTTAGGAGTCAGTAGGGTATTGGCAGCAGCTCAGAAGGCAGTTTTATTAAATACCTGTCGCATTGTAAAAAAATTTCTTGATCAACAGGAAGCGAGCGACTAAAAACCCGTGGAGTGGCAGATGGTAGTTCTAAGAAAACATCCAGAGGTGACTGTTGTCACTTCCAACGCTCGTGGCCGCTCGCAATTGTACCAGGTGTATACATATGAAACCGGTATTTTTTCAAGAAAAAAACACATTTATTTCAAGAGAATGATAACAAATATTTTATTCAAAGTATGCGCC
>NC_046665.1:65589380-65592166 GCF_010883055.1 Belonocnema kinseyi
CGCCAATTAGCACAAATGGTAAGTTCCGACAGTGCCTACAAGTGTGCCTACTGGCCGCTAAATGGCAATACCGGTTTCATATGTATACACCTGGTATACCTACAACATCATCGCAGGAGATTTCAAGCATCGTATTAAATTTTGTTAATTAATTTATAACATTCTAATCTCATCAGTCACTTGACTTAGTCCGTGGCTATGATGTATAATCGGGTTTTGCCGAGTGAAAGTTTAATAAAAAAACTGAAAAAATAGTTAATTACAATAAGTAAAATAGAAAATAAAGAAGAAGAAAAAACCACCCCTAGATATTTTTAAATGTGCCTAAAATTGCTAAATTCATAGGAGACAAATGTTCAAAAATATATTTTGCGTTTGAGACAAAAATAAAGTTGACGTGTTCCGCCAAAAAAAATTAAAAAAGGAAATTGATGGTGGTAGCTACCCCTAAACACTATTTATTTTGTGTCTATGATAACATTTACTCTCCATACACAAAGATAATTGGGAAAATAGTTTCATAACTACGGAAGTAGAATAAAGTCCATACAATATGATGAATAAAAAAATTCTATATATCAAAAATGTATTATTCAAACTTTGAACAATAATGATATTCGTTAAAAATGTGTTTTTAAACATAATGATTTCTTACATCACGACCATCGTATTACGGCGATATTTGTACAACCGAATATGTAACAATGTGTTTTACAAGAATCACCGAAGCTAAAATCCACCGGATTTTCGAATTTATCTGATTTTTCTGCAGTATATCCGCGTTCATTCCATAAATAATACGAAAAGATTGCTTTAAAGTTAAACAAACTTTAAAAATAATGCGCTCAAGATTTAATTATAAATGTTAATAATATGAAACCCTCTTCAATGTTTTTTTTCTTAAAAATACATAAATAACTCCATCCTCTTTTTCTGTGTGCAACACGTATTTTCTTTAGATTTTTTTGCTCGATTTTAAAGTTATTTTCCAATTTTATACATAATTGAGCGGTGATTTACCATCGCGTGAATTTTTATCTATGATGGGTGAACTCTATTTTACTTTCTTCGTTATAAAACTATTTTCCCAATTGTCTTTGTTTCTGGAAAGTATATATTAGCATAGGCACCAAATAAAAAGTGTGTAGGGGTAGTTACCACCATTAATTTTTTTTCAACATTTTTTTGGCGAAACACGTCAACTTTATTTTTGTCTTAAGGGCAAAATTTTTATTTTTTAAATTTTTTTCCTGTGAATTTAAACATGTTCAGCACAACTTTAAACATGTGTAGGGTGATTTACCACTTTCTTTTTTTTTGTTATTTTTTTTTTTTGAAAATTACGTTATTCATCTTTCATCACCAGGAAACTTTTCCAGTAGGTTTAATCCAAACCAATTTGGTTTTTGTACACAAAACTATACGATCGACATTTGAGACTCCTATTGTTTACGGGCTGTTTCACCCTCTTAAAGTGTTTTTCTTCAGATAACAAAGAATGCGTTTCGCATAGTTTTTCGAGTACTACAACTTATATCAGGGAGATTTAAATAGGCGCGGGACACGTGGAGTACGTTCCTTGTCAGTTGGTTAGACGTTCGGACTTCATCTTAGAGTGTCGAGGTATGTACCTTTCTTGTACCTTGATCAAGCTTCTGTTGGTTTCTGATCACACCTTAAAGTGTAGCTCCCTCCATCATTCACTTGACTGCAACCCCAACCCTTAAATGATGGGATCAAACCAGGTATTACCAAATTTGTCAAGGCATACTGCTCTTATCAAATCACTTTATTGCATGACAAGAAAAAGTATCAGTGATTGATAATACAAACCAAGACAGCCTCATGCAAACTATTTAAAACAAATTTTTAAAATCCAACTCTAACCAAAATGCCTTTGACATATTGGGCTGTAACCATATTAAAAGTCTGAGACATTAAGTTAATTACAATAATAATTATAATAATAGTTAATTGCAATAATAGTAATAGTAATTATATTTAAAGTATATTATCCCCCATCGTATACGCCCATTGGGCACTTGGCTGCAACCCAGTCTGTGAATGATGGGGTAAAAATCAGGCTTTGCCCAATATGTCGAATTAGACACCCGGCTCTTATCAGATCACTTGATTGCATAAAAGGAATGCGTCCGTAAATGATTTCGGTACCGACCGTTGCAAACTACAGTGAAAATCTTTAATAGCCCTCCCTTCTTTAACCTTTCCGAGAATTGACGCCGCGCCGCATGTAGGTGTAACAGGGCTGCGTGGGGTGCGCTGGATCTGCGGCTGTCACTCAGGCGAGAAATCAGGCGTAAACGAACGCAGATCAGGCTATAATGAGTTAGTTGCCATCCACCGTCAACCCCGAAATTGGAGCTATAGAAGAGTTTCACTGTTTTTAAAAATATAAATCCATCTCTAACAAAAAATGCCTTCGACATATTGGGCTGTAATCATATTAAGCATGAGACATTAATTATAGCATTAAAGAGCCTTAGTGGCTTAGGTGTTTAGACACTTGGACTTCACTTTATAGTACCGGGGTTCGATTCATGAGCTGGAACCTCTGGATATATTTCTATATACCTTAACCGAGGTTCTGGTAGTGCAGATCCTACCTCAATCTGTAGGTCCCCGTGTGACCGCGTGACTGCGAAGTTTCAAGAGATCGACCGCGAGAAGGAATGACAAGAGGACTTTTTTGACAGAAGAAAAATGTTTCTATCGCGGACTTGTAGATGGTGACAACAAGATTCAAAATTATGGTGAACCACCTAGGG
>NC_046665.1:65592266-65615435 GCF_010883055.1 Belonocnema kinseyi
TTTGATTCCTCGAGAATCAAACCGAAGGGCCTATGACAAAGCCACCGAACGCGTCCTCGGGTTGTTCCTGGATATTCCCAGGATACTTTCGATTTGAAATTGAAGTTTTACATTTTAAAGATATCGAATTTCGAGTTCTATAAGAAAAATCTGAGCGTACTGTAGAAAAAATAGTGTAATCTGTGATTGTTTATACATCTGCAATCAATAGAGCGGAAAATTCAACGTTCAGGTACGTACCCAAGTCATAGGTCAATTGTAAGAGGTCAGTGTAATTCCTGAAGTAAATTTCAACGAGAAATTCATTGTTGAGCTCTGTATTGATCTTGGTTACAGCGTTTTCAATATTGTAAAATTATAAGGAAATTTTTCATTAAAAGTTCCAGGTGTTCCGGTGAGAGTTCTGTTCCTCCCCGGAGAGTTATACTGTCCTATACCGTTTTTCGATACCTAAGTCTATACCTAAGGCGATACCGTAAGTCCTATAACGTTTTTCCGTACCAATATTACGAATCGAAACTAAATTCACGTATTACGAGTACATACTTAATATCTTTCGCTAAAAGATTATTATGGCGTAAGCTAAACTTTCGGAACGAAAGAGGGTATCTGTATTAATGATGCGTGGTTGGGGAAATCGAGTTCGATATTATGATCAAGTTCGTTTGCTTTTTAATCGCACTTTTCGTAATGAAGAAGGGTTAAATCCTGTCTCAAAATCAACAATTGAAAGAACTGCAAGGCGCTTTATGAATAATGGATTTATCAAGAACCTTCAGAGAACTGGTCGGCCAAAATCTGCAGGATCTGAGGAGATGTAGATGGACATAGCCCAAGCATTTGTTGAAAACCCACACCTCAGTTTACGTCGAGCTAGTGATGAGCGTGACGTTGCTCCTGAGACAGTGCGAAATATTTTAAAAAGCATTAATTTCCAACGTTACAAAGTTCATATGGTACAAGAGCTCAATGAAGACGATTCTGTTCGTCGGAATGAATTTTATGAAATTATAATGGACAGAATTGATAGAGATCCTCTTTTCTTGTACAATACAGTATTTTCAGATGAATCTACTTTCACTTTAAAAGGTGAAGTTAACAGGCAAAATTGTAGATATTGGTTCGACACAAATCCTGATTGGATGTTGGAGAGTCACACACAATATCCACAAAATATCAATGTTTGGGCCGGTGTCTTGAATGATACATTGATAGGCCCTTTCTTCATCGATGGTAAACTCAATGCAGGACGGAGCAGCGGCTCATTACGGTAGGGAGGTTCAAGCACATTTGGATACTCAGTTCCCTCAAAGGTGGATTGGAAGAAGGGGTGAAATCCAGTAGCCTGCTAGATCTCCTGATCTGACGCCTCTCGACTATTTACTTTGGGGTTATTTAAAGAGCAAAGTATACTCAACGCAACCGCAAAGCTTAGACGAATTGCAGAATCGGATTCTGCAAGAGAATACTTTTATTGATAGGGAGATGATTCATAATGCTGTAACTCATTTTTACAATCGCATAGCTTTTTGTCAAGAAGCTCAAGGTTTTCAGTTCGTACATCTTCACTGAAGCGTGAGAAGCAAGGGGACTCACGCTAATCAAGCACCCCAAAGGGAACAGAATTTAGTACGTCCACGTCGTTGTTCCTGGGTAATGCTAAATATAAACGTAAACTGCTTGGAAAAAACCTTGAAAATCCATTGAAGATCATCACCAAGATCAATACAGAGCTCACCAATGAATTTCTCGTTGAAATTGACTTCAGGAATTGCACTGACCTCTTGGAAAACTTTGTTGATTTCAAATAACCTCTAACTGACCTTGAACGTTACAATTGACCTATAACTTGGGTACGTACCTGAACGTAGAATTTTTCGCTCTATCGATTGCAGATGTAAAAAGGGGGTTTCCATTTTAAGAAACAAATTTTTTCTTAAAAAAGCCATGAAGGTCAACTTCAAAGTCAAAATGAAGGTCACCATTGAATTCCTCGTTGAAATTTACTTCAGGAATGACCTTCACTTTATATATATATATATATATATATCTAGCCTTACTCCCCTGAGAAACTGCGTGAGCCAGCAGTTCTAGGAAGGCTGAGAACAGGGTGACTGAAAGCGAGAGTTTGGTGCAGATGTTGAGCCGCGGGCCCCACACGAAAAAATGTATGCGTAAAAAAGTCACGAACTAGTAGCTAGGTCTCGGATATGAGAAAAATTCATCAGACATTGATGTATTTTCGTAAATAATTTATGAAATTTAAGGAAGAATGGAGGAACACGATATAGCAAGTCTACAACCATTCATCACTTTTTTTCCGTAAATAATTACAAAAATAATATGAGTGATTGGGACAAGTTTCACTGAGCACTCACGAGCTTGCCCGACAAATCTGGGAACTAGGAAGTAGTTTCGTCTTCACGTGGCGCGCATACACCCTCATCTAAACGCGCGGTGCGTATATGGACGCGTATGCGTGCTTCTAGTTCATCGGATGAGTGGATAGAAGTTTTATAATACCTATATTATTTATCCTCGATGGCCGCGCGTGTTTAAGCAATCATGGTGGTTTATGTTTAGAAATTGTCGAGTCAGCAGTTCGAGGGTTCGAATCCTCAGAGTTGTGCGAATTTATAAAAAAATATAAATTAAATCGCACAAATAAATTTTTTCCCTTTTTATATTCAAGTACAAACTTTTGAGGAACTGTTCGTAGAAAATTCGAAGTGTTCGTAAAAAAAGTTCCAAATTTATCCATACATTTGTTATAGAAAGTAGCAGTCTTGCTCGCGCCGATTTATCTTTTTATGAAAAAGAATAAATCAAAAGCCTATCTTTTCTATGTTATAGATATTTAATGAATGTTACAAAATATTAGTATGAAATAAAAAAAGACACCAAGGGATGAGTTCTGTATCTGAAACTGTAATTAATAGGATTTCAAGAAATTTAATATTTCTTTGTAGAAAATGAAATTGAACTATTTTATTCCAAATGATTTTTTTTATTAATAATTAATTTACACCTCATATTGATGAATAGCATTTATTACAATTGTGTAAATCATGTTGATGATAATCATATTCTTTAAATAAGGAACTTTGCATTTTTAACCCACATTTTTTATAAATCAATTTGGCCAAATTTTTGCACGCGCATTATAATAATTAATGACTTTATAGGTAGAAAAACACATGTAATAAGCTTGTTGCCACTTGGTAAAATCTCCCCTGAAAATCTTGGTCAAGTCTCCCCAATATTAGTTCATGCGTTCAATGTCATAAAAATTTGAGTAATAACTGTTTCATTATTCCGATTTATACAAAATCATTATACTAATTTGTAAGAAATAACGCGATATATGATTACTGTACGAATTTTTATTAGAAGAGTTGATAAATCCTTACAATGTTGGAAAATATTACATTATTGAACGCAAATTTCTGCCAATTGTCGAATCTCGGGCTTAGTTAAATCTCCCACTCCCCCCTGAACTTTTCACATTAAAGTTGATTAAAAACCTAAATATTTTCTTTAAAATTAAACTTTTAAATATTATATTTCAAATTACATTGAAATTAATGAAATTTTACATTGAAAATAACACTTTAAACAAATAAATACTTGAAAACTTATCATGTGGGGTGAAAGGTGTTGTGAAAAATGGGGTTTGTGGTGGTAGATAGAGGGTAAAGGTGTTATAACTGTTTTACAGAAAACTGGTCTTTTGACTTCAAAGTTTAGGAAGCGGGAACAATTTTTTTATTTCCTAACTGACAATTCTTTATTTGTTGAAAATTCGTCTTTCTAGTTGATGAATTCATAATTTTAACTAAAAAAAAATTTTAATTTTAGTTAAATTTTTAGTTAAAAAATTTACTTTTTTTTTGAAAATTCTTTTTTTTCGGAACAAAATTAATTTTTTTGTTTAAAAAAGTCACTTTTCTACTTTTGCTTTAAATTCGAATCTCTTATATAATATTAATCTTTATATTTGAAAATTCGTTTCTTTATTTTTACAGTGCATCTCTCAGCAGCATCTGCATTCGTTGAAATATCAAATATTACATTTTCTTTCGAAAATTCATATTTACAGGTTAAAAATTCAACTACTTTGTTGAAATTTGAAGTTAAACTATTCGGTTGTCAGTGCAAATCTTTAATGAAAAAGCCAAATTTTCAACAAAACCGTGTACACTGAAAATAAAAAAGTTTAATTTTCAGTTTTAAAAAAATAACGAATTTGCAACCAAATAGTTACTTTTTCATCCAAAAACATAAAATTTCAACAAAATAGATAAACTTTTAAATAAGTAGATATATTTTCAACCAAAAACTAAAAAATATGATTATTTTAAAACAACAGCTGAATTGAACCAAAAAAATGCATTTGAAGCAAATTTTTAACCAGAGATAAAGTTTTAACTAAAATAATGAATCTTCAACCAAAAAAATTAATTTTTAAAAGGTCGTTTAACCTTAAAATAATTAGAAAAATGCTCAACAAAAAGATTAATTTTCAACCAAAGAAAGAAAGAATTTTTAACAAAAGAATTAAATTTTTAACTAAAATAATGAATGCTCAACCCAAAAAAGATTCATTTTTACTCAATTAGTTTAACATTTAACCAAGTAGTCGAATGCAAACAAAAAAGACAACTTTTAAACAAAATAGTTGAGTCCTAAACAAAGGTGCTTTAACAAAAGATAATTTACAATTACTAAATTACTGTTGCAGATGTATATATGCATATATTATCGAGCGCAAAGCTCTAAAACGATTAAAGAAAAAAGGAAAATATATAGAAAATTGTTGAATTTTCTACCCAAAAAGGCAAGTTTTAAAAAAAATAGTTGAATTTTCAACCAAAAGGGATACGTTTTTATTGTGTTCATGTTCACTAAGAAAATCAAGTTTCTACCCAAAAAGATGAGTTTTTAATCAAAAAATAATTGTAGTCAAGAAAGACAAATATTCAACTAAATTGTTGAACATTTTCAACAAAAAATTTAAAAAAACTGTTCCCTTATAATTTAAAAATCAAGGAATTAGTTGGAAATTCGTCTTTTTTGTAAAACATTAATCTTATTGTTTAAAAATTAATCTTTTAAACATAGAATTGTCTTTTATAACGAAAAAAAGTTCTCTTAAAATTTAATCTAAAAACAACATAATTCCTTTCCTGAGCGATTCAGCGACTCATGTTACCTGCCTAATGTTAAATGGATTCGATCTCTCTTGAAATAATTTTTATAACACTGTGTTTTTTGTTGAAAATTAATTTTTTAACAGAAAATTTAACTATGACATTTTTGGTAGAAAATTAGTTTTTTTAAAAATTAAAGTGTTATCTTTTTGAGTTAAAAATCCAACTAATTGTTTAAGAATTTATGTATTTTTTTTAAATAGTCTCCTTTAGTAGAAAATTAATCTCCTTGTTTGAACATTCATCTTACTGATGTAGGATTCGAGCATTTTTCTGACAATTCTTTTTTTTCAAAATTAATTTATAGAAGTGAAAATTTAACATTCCGTTTTTGATTACAAATTTTTTGATATTTTTAATTACAATCGGTTTTGGTAGAGAACTTAGCTATTTTTTTTTTTAATTGCACTTCTTTACGTTGAAAATTATTTTTTCAACTAAAAACTGAACTATCCCATTTTTCTTTGAATATTAAGTTCATAATTGAAGCTTCATCTGTTTCGGTTTAAAACGAACCTTTATTATTGAAAATTCAACAATTTTCTTCAAATTTTTATTTCTTTAAAAATGAATTTCTATAATTGTAAAATCTACTTATATCACTTTTGATTCAAAAATGATATTTTTTATATAAAAATCATATATTTGTTTTAAACTTTATAGATTTTGTAGAAAATTCGTAATTTTGTGTAGAAAAATTATATTCTTGGTTGAAAATTAGTATTTTTTTAAGGATTCAATTATTTAAAAAAATTCCTTTTCAGCTTGTCAAAAACCAATTTCTTTCAAAGAAATTTCGATTCTGTTATTTTTGGTTGAAAATTTATATTTTAAATTGAAAATGGACCTTTTTTACTCTACAATTCAATTTTTTCAATTTTTCTGTTTTGTTGGAAAATTAATCCTTTTGGTTTAAAATCGATCTTTTTTCGTTAAAGATTGAACTATTTGGAAACAAATTTATCTGCTTTGATACAGTATTTAGAAATTCACAATTATGTTGAAAATTCGCCATTTTTGGTAGAAAAATAATCTTCTTAATTAAAATTTTATCTTTTTTGGAGGATTCTATTATTTTGTTAAAAATTCTTTTCCTGATGAAAGTTTAATTTATTTAAAAGAAACGTCGATTATATAATTTTTGATAGAAAAATGATATTTAAAAAAAATTGATCTTTTTTGTTAAAAATAAAATTTTTTTTAAACTGTTGCAAATTCATCTTCTTCATTGAGGGTTCAATTATTTTTTGGAAAATTCCTTCATAGTTAGTCAAAAATTAATTTATGTAAAATAAAATTGGATTATATAATGTTTGGTAGATAATTGATATTTCAAATTAAAAACTGATCTTTTTTAGTTGCAAATTTAATTATTTGTATGAAAATGCCCATATTTCGATGAAAATTCGTGTTTTTGGTAGGAAATTGATCTTCTTAGTAGAAAATACACCTGTTTGCTTGAAAGTTCAACTATGTATAATAAAATGCATCTATTTTAGTAAAATTTCAATTAATTTGTTAAAATTTAATTGTTTATTATTAAATATTAATTCTTTTAATTAAAAAAGAATTTTCCTATTTCTGGTTTTATATATTTATATTTTAAATTAAAAATTTATCTTTTTTAGGTGAAAACTCCATATTTGTTTGAAAACTGATATTTTTTATTAGGGTTCAACTATTTTGTTAAAATTTGATTAAAAATTCAGCTGCACAATTTCAGGAGGAAAAATTATATTTTACAAATATTAACCACCCTTTAGAATCTTACCTTGTTTATTAAGGATTCAACTATTTTCTTGATTTTTTTTGTTTGTTAAAAATTAATGTCTTTGAGGGAAATTTTAATTATATCATTGTTGGTTGAAGACTAATAGTTTTTTGTAGAGAATTAATATTATGGGTAAAAAATTAATCTATTTTTCATTATTCTTAACATAGACGTCCAAATTCGATTTTTTTGTCTTAGATCGGAAAAAAATGTCTTGCATAATTTACTATAAAACAATTTTAATCGCTGAGAGATTCTGCTAAATAATGTGTAGAACCTGCCCGATTGTAAGTGAATTCTATCTTATTTCAAATACTTTTTATAATATTGTTCTTGCATTCAAAATTAATTTAGTTGAAAATTTTATTATTTGTTTTTAAAAAATTTTTTGAATAGGAAACTAATCTTTGTGAATGGAAATTCATCTTTTTTGTGAAAACTTTTACTATTTGATGTCAAGTTCATCTGTTTTAATTAAAATTTGAAATAATCTGTAGAAAATTTAATTTTTTTAATTGAATATTAATTTTTATTAACTAAAAACTTAAGTATTATAATTTTTTTTAAATTTGATCTTTTTTACTGAAACTTCATCTTTTCAGTTAAAAATTATTTTATGGGTGAAAAATTAATCTGTTTTTTATTATTCTTAACATAGATGTACAAATTCGATTTTTTTGTCTTAGATCAGAAAAAAACATCTTGCATAATTTACTATAAAAAAATTGTAATCGCTGAAAGATTCTGCTAAATGTGTAGAGGCTGTCTGATTTTAAGTGATTTCTATTTTATTTCAAATACATTTATAATATTGCTCTTGAATTGAAAATTAATTTAGTTGAAAATTCTATTATTTGCTTTAAAAAAAAGTTTTAATAGAAAATTATT
Organism: Belonocnema kinseyi; assembly: GCF_010883055.1. Classification (NCBI taxonomy): domain Eukaryota; kingdom Metazoa; phylum Arthropoda; class Insecta; order Hymenoptera; family Cynipidae; genus Belonocnema; species Belonocnema kinseyi. The sequence continues at coordinate 65,600,136 of NC_046665.1, forward strand.
CTTTGTGATTGAAAATTCATCTTTTTTGTTCAAACTTTTACTATTTGGTGTCAAATTCATCTGTTGTAATTAAAATTTGAAATAATCTGTTTAAAATTTGATATTTTTATTGAAACTTGAGCTTTTTTAGTTAAAAATGGAATTATTTGTTTGAAAATTCCCGTATTTTGTTAAAAATTTTGTGCTATATGTTAGAAATATGAAACTTCTCTCGTGAAAATTCATCTTTTTGATTGAGAATCAACTATTTTGTTGTAAGTTCCTTTTTAGTTGGTTAAAAAATAATTTGGCACCGACCATTGGGTGATAATGAAAGTGCCCGTGCATCCCTATAGTATGTATCTGTTGCTGGAGGTTTTCAAAATTGTGTTTTATAAAATAAAGATTGAGTGATTGGCAAAATTGTCGGCAGATATGAAGACCCGATACATCCATAAAACTGAACATAATTCATTCAATCCCACATTTCTTCAACCATATATTATTTAAAAGCATATAAAACATTGGAAGCCTATATATTTTATGCAGCTGTTCTGTGGAGAAGGTGAAGTGCAAGGAGTTTAACAGTACTTTTCTGATATTCAGTAAAGTTAGTGTAACATTCGAGTATTTTTAGTTATAAGTTAATGCTTTAGTTATTATTTGCATTCAATATAAACATTAACATTAAGTATTATTCCTGTGAAGCATGGAATTTGTTATAAAATTTAATTGCTCATATAAAATGCGATAGCAACTTATTAAAATTTCAAGGTTAATATTATATTTTGCAATTCAACGGCGAACTGCTTGCAATAAAAAAATTCATCAAAAAGAAGTAGGATGAAAACATAAAAAGATATTTTTTATTTTAATCCTGATTAAAATAGTTTGTGTTTTTTCACCAAAAATTTTACAAATTTGAATGAAATTTTTGTGAAATTTGTATGAAAAATTTCACTATTTTTTAATGTATTTCAAACACGGAGTATTTTTTTCACATTAAGAAAAATGAGTAAATGCTTAACTTTCGTAAAGTTTTTATAGTACATTTTCGTAACGTTTCATAGGAAAAAATAATATTTTATAGATTTTTTAGATATATGGATGATTTGCATTAAAGTAGAAAAAATTATCTAATTTATCAAAGACGAAATAAGGTTTAATGTAACCTCGGAGTCGAAACTGAACAGCCTACTTAAAATTGTGCTACAGTTTTCCTATGACATCAGGATGTCTCTGGATTTGGACAAATGCAGAAAGATGCATTTTCGACATTTTTTTTTACTCAGTATTGAGGGTGTCTTCTGAAACCCCGAAAAAGATGGCACTTTTTAAAACCATCGACTCAGAGTATCAGAGTATGCATACAATTTCGCGAGTTTATTATAAATAATTTTTTTGCAGTCTTTGTATATATCTAAATATAAAAAAGTATACCCGCTGTGCAGGCACATTCTCATTTCGCGCGGCGCTTCGCCCCAAGTTTGAGCGCGTCTAGGGCGCGTGGGCACACTCTCGCGTTTCGCGCTCCTAAGATCAATATTTTTTCACCCATATTGAAAAATAAAAGTTTAAATAACGCGGAAATTTTTTTCGGGAAATGTTTATAAATATTAAAAGATCGTTTGTGGCCTTGCAAAGAGTTGGAGGAAGAAAAAAGTTTATTTAGGCAAATAATGATTATCGACGGACACATTTAGGTTTTACAGCAGAAGTTTGACTTTTAACTTTCTCTGACGGTAATCATGCAATCTGTTTTACCCACAGACCCTAGAAGTTCGAAGTTGTCATGGACATAGGAAACATGGGACTAGGCCGTTTATAATATCTTTGACTAGGCATGTCATCCCAACTTGGCGAGCGGGGTTGAATCCACGGGAGGGGGGAGAATTCCATGAGTGGGGAGAGTCGCCATCTTACGATGTGCCATTTGATTATGCGCACGAGCATATTTGCCGACAAACTGTGCATGAAAATATAAACATGTGGGCGCTGCCATGTTTGTCGCGGGACATCAAAAGGTGGCGGACCTCCCCCCTCATTGCATCAACCCAGCAATGGCATGCTTATTCCCTTGTTTCCTATGTCCATGCTTGCAGGGTTTGACGACAGCACGGTCGGTATTTCTCCAAAATAGTAATTAAAAAAACAACTTTTTTCACTATTCTAATTATTTAGGACTAGAGACACATTCTTTTATGCCTTCTATTTATCGCGCCAAATTTTTAACACCATATGTCATTCCGTGTGGACGTAAGTTGGGAAAGAAAACTTCCACTGGTATTTTCTTCAAAAAAGAATTTTTCTTCAAATTTCCACCGCAACAAAGCAGATACATGGTCTTGATTATCTCATCTTTCATTTCCCAAACTTTCAGAGTGATTCCTCATTTCGTTTAGACGTAAGTTGGGAAAGAAAAATTAAAGACCAGGTTTGGTCACGTGACCCTATCGTCACATGGCCTTAAGTACAATTTTTAAAATACAGTAGGACTCGTCGAATCGGGACGTCCTGGTAGTGACGTATCTTAAAATGTACAAGGCCCTAACATTTCAGCGGCCGTTACAAGTCGGTCAATTTTCATACATACAGCACTGACTTCCGTCGCGTGGAGCCTCCTGCGCTTTTACGCGCGTGCGCCTACCAATCTCGGTCAGAGGAGAAGTTTATGAGTGGGGACTACATCTGACTACATCCCTCCGAGGATTTCGATGCGACGAGTCCCGATGCGACAGGTCCTACTGTATTGTAAATACTATAACTTATATCGAAAACTGTGAGTTAAACTTCTGAGGAATTACAACAATTAATTGTAACTGCATTTTTTTCGATTTGATTTTACCCCGGTGCGAATTGACCGTCGGCCCACGGTCGGTCCAACTTTGTGCGCCACTGGTCGGGCCAACCAGCTAAATGATAACCGGTCAACTGCCTTTGGCTTCTCCACGTCGGGCCAACATTTGGTCCCATATATGTGCCATCTATTAAGGTGACGCCGGCCCAACCTTCGACAAAAATTAATTTAAAAAAAGTTATTTTTAAAATTATTATATAATCTTCACTTTTTACCATTTATGAATACATAATTCACACACACGGTTACTTGAAGTTTGTTTGCAAAAACTGTGTGTTGTATTTTCTCCATAGATTAATTTGGAAAGAGGGTTGACAAATTGGGAAGCTATACTATGAAAATATTCAGTGTTCGATGCTTTTTTAGAATTTTTAAATTTTGCAGGATTTAAAATTAACTTTATTATATATTAAAATAGATACATTTTGAATATGCAGCATTATTCAATTAATATTTCTGAATGTTTCATTTCGACTTCTTTAATTATGGTATTGTGTCAAAAATTAACAAAGTTTTTTCACTTTTGTTGATTTGAAACTAAAGTTGATCATTTAAAAGATATCTAAATAATAAATATTTACCCCCAAACGTTTCTATTTTTGGTTAAGAATTTTTTATGTTTTATTTTGAATATTTATATATTTCTACGAGTAACATACCCATCCCACCTCCCAATAATACGAGCAGATCAACTGCGGCCGAAAGCAATTCTTTCGAAATGAAGCAGGTTATGTGCACCCAATGTTACGGGCATATATGACGTTGGCGGACAGGCCAAATTTTGAACACATTTGGGCCGTCTGTTCATACTCGCGCCAATGTTTGACCGACCATCGGGTGCATCAAGGTGTCTTATGTCAATCCGACAGCTGAATCCAGAGTCGGACCGTCCGCATTATTGTGGTCGTAACGACCAATCTGCCACAATTTATCTGATTGTCGTACCATAGTTGGGCCAGAATTGAGCTGACGGGCGGCTTTTCGCTCGCCGTCAACGTCCGTCGCCAACGTCGATCCGATCTTGGCAGCTTGAAAACATCTTAACCGGCCCAACTTTGGTCAATAAGTTTAATTTTCAACTAAAAAGATCAATCTTTAATTGAAAAAGATCGATTGTTGACCAAAAATGGAATATTTAAATTTTTAGTTAAAAAAAACTTAATGTTCAGCCATACAGATAAACTTTAAATTAAAATGATGGAATATTCAACAGGATTAGTTAGATTTTCAGTTAAAAAAAAAAAAAACAATCAAAATAAACAACGAATTGTTTTTTAAACTTGTTAAAATTTCAACAGGAATAATCAAATTTCTAGTCAAAAGAATTTGTTTTCAAAAACAAAAAAACGAATTTTTAAAAGAATAGTAAAATTTTCAACCATTGAGATCAATTTTTAATTCTAATGATGAATTTTTTATTTAAAAAATAATTGTTAAAAAAAAGAGTTCAACTTTCAATCAAGTTATTGAATTTTTATCCAACTAAGATGAATTCTCAACGAAAAATGTAATAGCTGATATTTCGACAAAAAATTCTTATTTTTAAGGACATATAATAATTTAAAGTCAAAAATAATTAAATTCGAACAAAAACACGAATTTTCAACTAAGAAAGATTGATCAGTCACGAAGATATATTTTCAAACAAGCAAATAAATTTTCAACCAAATTTCTGACTAAAGAAATTCCCTGACATTTCTAGGGTTTTCCAGGTATACAAAAACTCCCTGACAATTCCAAGTTTACCAGGTTTTCTAGATGAGTAGACACCCAGGTACTACCATACACTTTAATTGTTGATGGATATTATAGTTCTTAAAATGATTACTTACCATTGATAACAGGTCAATTCCTTTCTTATCGTGCATAAATATTCACGTAGTTTTTCAACGTTTTTATCCATATTACTCAAAATTGAAAATTATAAAAAATTATCTATACTCAAAACCGAGCTCCAAACACAAAACTTTTCGTGAATCATTTTTGGTTGTTTCTGCTAACTTTTCGAGACGATAATGTCGTAAGAAGTACCATTATCATACTAATACAGAGGTATATACCGAGGTCATACAGAGGTACATGTACCTATATAAAACTGATTAATAAGGTTGCTTGTTTGTAAACAGGGTTTATTGATTTGATTATCAAAGCACGGATGAAACGATTATGAGATAATAATAATTAGCAAGTTTGGAGGTAAATACGTGATAGCGAAAAGAAAATATTAATTAGTAATCTTAAACATTTATTTATTTAGGAACATTAAAATATTTCTGTAGCATGTTTCATTTTGGAAATGAGACTGTCTTACGCCCCTATTTACTTTCCTTTTGGTGTCAAAATAATTTTGCAATTTTTTGTAAATTAAGCAAATACTTAACTTATGGTCCAAGGCCATTAAACGCTAAAAAGTGTTTATTACTATTCCTTTTTAAATTTAAAAATTAAATTTTATCAGAAAAAAATCTAATCACTTCGCTTCACTGGGAATTGAACTACAGAACTTCCGATTTCCGGTCGGATGATGGAAAGAAGCAATACGTTTTCAGAAATTAGTTGCGCAAAAGCAATAATTATGGGAATAAAATCCTAATATTATTCAGAATACTCCACTTAAGAGTAAAAAAGCCACCCTTTATAGGGGGACTGCAAATTTATAATGTACTTTTTTAAATACATTTTAAATATTTTCGTTTTTGAACGATTAAGCCTTCTAAAACTTAAAATAAGTGAAACCACCCTTAAACTTCTTTAAAATACCCCTTAGAACGGTATTTTGCTTTTTTCACAGTTTTACACATAATTTCTCATTGAAAAGTTGAAGGATTACCTAAGAAATATTAGTTTAATATTTTATACATAGCCCATTAAAATAATTTTAAGACAATTTTAGTTCCGGTGTTTGGCCTTTAAACCGTATACAGGAATTAATTTGAAAGTAACATTTTTTGGGAAAAAGTGCGTAACTGCTTTTACTAGGATCTCACAAACAAGAATTTCAAATTTTCTAGAAATGATAATTTGTAGAGAATTCAACAATTTTGTTAAAAGTCATCCTTTTTGGTTGAAAATTCAACTGTTTTTATGAAAACTCTTTTTTGAGAGGTTAAAAATTGAAAAATATGATTGATATTTTTTTTCTTTCTTGACTAAATTATTTATATTTTTTATCTATTAAAATTGAACTATTTTGTAGATTTTTGTCTTTTTTCTTGGAAATTTTTTTTTGGTACAAATTTCATATTTTTTGTTGATAAATATAACGGTCAGGTTAAAAATTAAACTGTTTCGATTGAAAAGAAATTTTTTTATAGAAAATTTGTAATTTTGGCTCAAAAACTCAACAATGTGGTAGAAATTTAACTATTTGGTCGCAAGTTGAATTACTTTGTTGAAAATTCAATTTTTTTGGTTCAAAATTTCTCACTTTTATCAAAAAATTCACGCATTTTGTTAAAAATGCATCTGTTTGTTTAAACGATCAATCGCTTCAATTAAAAATGTAACTATCTTGTTGAAAAATCGTCTTTTCGGACTGAAAATTGAACAATCAGATTGATATTTTGTTCTTTCTTGATAAAAAATTATCATGATTAAAAATTTAAATATTGTGTTGATCATTGGTGTTTTTGTTTAAAAATTCATTTCTCAACTCAACTGCTTTGTATAAAATTTATATTTTCGGCTTGAAATGCAGCAATATTGTAGAAATCCAACTATTTGGTCGAAAATTGAACTTCTTTGTTGAAAATTCCTTTCTTTGGGTGAAAATTTATCATTTTTAGTAAAAAATGCATGTATTTAGTTAGGAATTGGTCTTTTTTGCTAAACAATTAATCGTTTTAATTAAAAATGTAACTAACTTCTTAAAAAATACCGTAATTTGTTGGAAATCGTGTTTTTTAAAAAACAAAATTAACATTTTTTTCTCTCTTGACTACAAAATTTAGTTTAATTGAAAATGTAACTATTTTTTTGATCATTCGTCTTTCTGATTTGAAAATTCATTTATTTTTGTAGAGATTTTACTTTATTTTGTAAGAAATGCAACTGCCTGGTTAAAAATTATTCTATTTCGATTAAAAATGAACTTTTTTGTTGAAAATACAACTGTTTTGTAGGAAATTTGTATTTTGCGATCGAAAATTCAACAATCTGGCAGAAAATTCAAATATTTGGTCAAAAGTTGAATTGTTCTGTTATAGATTCATCTCTTTGGTTGAAAATTCATCGTTTTTGTTGAAAATAATTTTTTTTTGGTTAACAATACAACTAATTTATTAAAAATGAAACTATTTAAATTAAGGATTCAAATTTGTTTAAAAAAAAATAATTTTCATTGATTAAATTCAACTGTTTTTTATCGTACATTAAAATCTACGTGTCCAATGACAAGGTGCTATCTTGATTAGACGAAATAAAAAGGTGCGATCTCGGGTGGCGAAACATGGAAGCTTAAGAATCCCATAAAAATATTACTGAAAAAAACCAATTGGTTAAAATATCAACTATTACATTTTTTGTTCAAATTCATATTTTTAAGGTAAAAATTAATTTTTTAAACTATTAATTGAATCACTTTTTGAAAATTCAACTGATTGGTTAAAAATTCAGCTGATTTGTACAGAATTCATTTTTTTTAATTAAAATTTTTTTAATGAAAATTTAACTTTTCCAATTTTGGTTAAATGTGGATCTTTTTAAATTTAAAAATTCGACTACAGTGAAATTATAAGATAGGGCCCCTGATATAGTTCTTCCGAGAATTGACGCCGCGCCGCAAGTAGGAGTGAGAAAATAAAAGCGTTTTCATCTGAAACGGCACTCCATCTTGTTAATTCCCTAACTCCTCCCGCCCCAAAACCGGCACAGTCTCAGAAATTCACTGTATTAGGTTGAAAATTTATATAGTTTGTCGAAAATTCGTAATTTAATTTAAAAATTCATCTCTTTTAGTCGAAATTTTGTATTTTTTGTTAAAATGCAACTTTTTTGTTGCTGCGGAATCTGTCTTGGTCGAGGATTCAACTCTTTTGTTAAAAATTCGTCCTTTTTGGTTCAATTCAGCAGCTTTTTTATTTAAAATAATAATCTTTTCTTGGTTAAAATATCAACTATTACATTTTTGATTGATGATAATTTATCTATTTTGGTGGAAAATTCAACTTATGGGTTGAAAATTTAGTTGGCAAAAATTACGTAAGATAGGAGGGTTGTTATATTTTTGTTGTAGTATTAATATTATGTAGTTGCAATATTTCTTAAAGAATCCTAGAATAATGCGCTAAGAATTAGTTGTAACGTAAAGTAAACTTTTATCACTGGTGCAAATTTTAATTTGAAGAAGGCCATCTTTAATCATTCAATGTTGAAAATATCTAAGGTATATAAAAAAGCATATTATTAATTCACAGCCCTATATAGAGGGTAGTTTTTTCACGTTGAAGGGTAGTATTCAAAATAAAATAATGGTCAAAATATTTCCATTGATGTATACCATCATTTTATTGGCATAATTATTGCTTTTGAATAATTCATTTGTCATTCTTCAAACTAAAAACAATACACTATTTAAACAATTTTGTATTATTTTGTGGGGTTATTAACAATCACAAATATTTTATATAATTTAGAACATAACGAATGTTTATTCAAAATAAATAATATAATATTTCCAAAATAGAGTAACAAACACAAATTATTATATTCCATAAACCTAACATTGAGGTAATTGTTGCTTGTAAATAACAAAAACTCAATTATAAAGCGATTAAAGATTGAGTCTTTAGTATTATGTAAGATACTGAAAATATTGCTTTTTATAAAGCTTAATGCATTGCAATATTATATATTTAAACAGACTCGAGTGCTTTCTAAGACACCGAAAGAACGCTAATATTTTAAATATTCAAAATACACATAAGCGATCGAAGTTAAATTCTTTTTTCACGTTTCACATTTGTCATAAATTAAGAGTGCGAAATTAAAGTACATAATCGTTTTGCAGAAAATGACCAAATCCTCTTATCCTCTTATGGCGCTTTTCCACAATATATCTTTCCACTCTCCTACAATAAACAAAACTTTAAAAATAAATATACAATATACATTACTATTTGCTAATTCCACGTGGGGCTTGTACAATCCAGACTTTTACACTGTCGATTTCTTTCTTACTTAGGCTACTTATTTGTTTAATAAAGAAAATATTGATTGCCAAAGATTTCACTTTAAAAAATGTTTTTTGATACTTATTGCACGTTTCTATTTTAGACACTCAATTGAGCAAAACGCGAATTGCACGATTTCATTAAAGTCTGTACTGCTTAGCATATTTTTAATTTAAGTAGTTGAAACTCTTTCTTTATTGTAAAGAAACCCCGAGGAATCCAAATTTCGAGATTCTAATTCATTCCAAAAGCTTCTTTATTTTGTACTTCAAAATTGCCTTTTAGAGAAAAAATATAAAACCTAAGTACTTTACATAAATTCTTTTAAAAAAATCAATAAATAAATTATTTAAATTGCTATTTTTTACAATGTAATTCAATATTTTGTATATAAGTCACAGAAATAAGTTTCTAAAATCTTTCTATTGCAAAACAAATTGTTTGGTTATTTATATGAGTTTTATGATTGATTTTATAGATTGTAGGTATTATGAAAATGCAAAAATTAGTTGGATTTTTTTATTATGCTACCATTTTAATTGTTCTGGAGTTTCTAAATTTGGTTGTATCATGAAATGTCGGAAATTATAATATTCTGAAATGTTCAAATGTGTAAATTTTAAATTGTGGGTAATTTTCTATTTTCGAGAATTTTTTATTTCCAGCATTTTCTATTTTGAAATTTCTCCAGTATCGGGAGTTTTATTTCTCGAGATTTTTTAGTCGTATCTTAATATTTTCAGTTCGGTTTTGGATTACCAAATTTAAAAACATTTTCCTAATTGTCAAAATATGATGCCAAATTTTTTTATGTACAGTTCTTGCTAGTGAAAAAGTTACAGAAAAATCGTTCATTTAGAATTGTCTGGAAATGTGCAAAATCACGTTTTTTGGATTGACTTAAATACAACACTTGTTTGGAAAAATTTAAATATGTCAAACCTTACGTTTTTTCAGCTTGAATCGAAGAATTTATTCGTGATATTTTAATCCTTCGCTATTTGGTAACGTTTTAACCAACAGGACAAAAATGTTTTCCCGTTAAAGCAAAGTAATGAATGTTTTTTATTCAAGGCAAAAAATGTCAGGTTTGACTCAACTTTTTCGAATAAAGTGTGCATTTAACTCAATCAAAAAAATATATGTTGCATATTTTCAAAAAATTCTTAATCAGACCATTTTTTTTTAATTTCTCATTTTTATTACTCTTAACCGGTGGACGAGGTAAATTATAAAAAATGGTTGTGCTTATTTCCACACAATATGAATGTATAATGAATGACGTAATAAAAGAAACAATTGAAATCTCAAAATTTGGATTTTACGATTTTTTGCAATAAAAAAAAAGAGTTTTAGGTTAATAAGATTGAAACCCAGCTATATGGGTACAGCCTTTTTTGAATTAGTGCAATTCATGCTAAAGAAACTCAAAAAGTGTCGAAAACAGAAAAAAGTGCAATAACTTTCAAACCAATTTTTTTCGAAGTGAAATCTTTAGCTATTAATATTTTCCCCACTAAATAAATAGGTAGGCAAAGTTCACTTAAAAAATCGACGATGTAAATTTCTGATTTAGGTGAGTCCGGTGTGAAATCCACTTTTTATAAATTGAGAAAAAAGATTTTTATTGTCCAATTTCAACTCCTTATCTTCTAACTTTAAGAAAATTTTCTGAGATATTTAAGTTCCATATATTAATAATTGAAATACATACCATTTTATTCATTCAAGCGATCCTATTCCTTGGCGACCTTCTTTCTCACCCTCCAACCGAAAGTACTATCAGTATGTCGAATTCTTCGTATGGTTTTTATTTTGGTGTTTGGTTCTTTTAATGGGCTTGAAGGTTCCTGCTTAATTGTTTGCACTAAATAATCTTGTTTCTTTGAAGAATCCTCATCATCAGACGATAAGATGATGACTCTACTTGGCTTAAATTTCTTTTCAAAAATTTCCAAACTGTTATCTCGACTTCCGATGAATGATGACCGCCTTGGAGTTCTCGAACCGTCCGCCAGCAAAATTGAATGTTTATCTACGTGATTATCTCCTCCATCTTCAAAAGTACACTCATTCTGATTTTCTTCACGGAAAGCAACAAATTTTTCGATATGAAAGGATTCACAGATGTTATCATTTTCGACAGAAGCTCTTATTCTCTCTATTGGTCTTTCTTCTAAATCCTCAACTCTGCTCAAGAGTTTCTGAGAAACAATGTGATTTGTTACTGGGCTATAAGGAAGAAGCTGAGACTTAAAATGATTTATTTTACCCACTCTATTTTCCTGCTTTAAATCCAAATTCAGGAACTGAGGCTCGACGTGTAAAGAATCAGTACCAGAAACTGATGGGAATCCTAGCATTTTAAATTTTTCTTCTGTTTTTTTATTTTCCACTCTCATCTGTCTCACACTAAAGCTTTCAGTCGACAATTCTGATTCTGAGGTAATGGATACGTTTCTAGAAGCACTAAACGGTCTTTGCTTGTCCACATCATTATCTAATTTGTTTAGATAATCACTAAGATCTTCGGTTGTATCCCCTTCAAAATTGTCGATTACATTTTTTGCTTTTGAAACAGATCGTTTTCTTTTTCCCAAATGTGAACTCCCATTTAACTTTAAAGTATCTGGGTTCAAATTCCCTTGAAATATTTTGAAACCAAAATCCAATAACTTTCGATTCATCGGACTTTTCTTGGGGAGATTATTTTTTATCTCACCTGGCGACAATACTGTCAAAATATCTTTATCCACCAATGACTTATAATGATAACTCAGTTTTCCACAGTAGTGGAAAAGCACCTTTTTCCTGATGTCATTTGTTCTGGCTGCCTTTGCAAATGGAATGTGTTTCCTTCTCCCAGAAGAATTAAAAATATCATCAAGTTTCTTTTCTTTCCTGAGAAATTTTCTGTGGACATTTTGAGAATCAAACGCAGGAGAAGAAACCATATCAAGGGTGTGAATCAAATTTTTAGTGTGGATACTTTGAGGATAATCAAATATAGGGAGAGATTCTAAATCACTGGTGTGATTAAAATTGGTAGAGTAGATATTTTTAGGAGATTCACATGCAGATGGTGAATTCATATCAATGGAGTGAATCGTATTAGACAAATCTTTTCCAGCAACTGCAGAACAAGATTTCAGATAAAACATGGATTGTTCGAGAGGCTCAGTTTCGGTACTGGATTGACAAACAGTTTGGTCCATGTCAGGAAATGGAAACACCAAAGGAAATACCATTTCTTCTGTGTGAAGTCCATTATCCGAAGAAATGTCCATTTCAATTGAAATTTCTTGTAAATCATAGGTTTCTATTTCATCAGAAATTGAACTTGTAGATATCACACTTTTTATTGGAGAATCAGGGTACTCCTCATCTTCCTCTACTTCTTGATCTTTATCAGATTCAAATACCTCAGGTTTGTTACTTGAAAGTCTTAGATTTTCTTCATATAGCAAGCTTTGCTCCTCTTTACTTTGCTCCTCAAGGCTTTCATCAGATTCAAGTAGATCAGATTCGTGTCTGGACAGTGTTTGACTTTCTTCAGATATTAAACTTTGCTCCTCTTCATTTTGTTCTTCAAGACTTTCACCAGATTCGTAACTTGAAAATGATATACTTTCTGTATCTGTCAAGGTTTGCTCCTCTTCCTTTTGTTCTTCAAGACTTTCATCAGATTCAAGTAGAGCAGATTTATGACTTGAAAGTCTTAGATTTCCTTCATATAGCAAGGCTTGCTCCTTTTCATTTTCTTCTCCAAGGCTTTCGTCAAATTCAAGTAGATCAGATTCGTGACCTGAAAATCTGATATTTTCTTCATATACCAAACTTTGCTCCACTTCAGTTTGTTCTTCAAGGCTTTCATCAAATTCAAGTAGATCAGGTTCGGGACTTGAAAATCTGATATTTTCTTCATATGTCAAACTTTGATCCGCTTCAGTTTGTGCTTCAAGGCTTTCATCAAATTCAAGTAGATCAGATTCGTGACTTGAAAATCTTATATTTTCTTCATATATCAAACTTTGCTCCTCTTCAGTTTGTTCTTCAAGGCCATCGTCAGATTCAAATAGATCAGATTCTTGACTTAAAAGTCTTTGATTTTCTTCAGATATCAAGCTTTGCTCCTCTTCAGTTTGTTCTTCATGGCTGTCGTCAGATTCAAATAGATCAGATTCTTGACTTAAAAGTCTTTGATTTTCTTCAGATATCAAGTTTTGCTCCTCTTCAGTTTGTTCTTCAAAGCTGACGTCAGATTCAAATAGATCAGACTCGTGACTTAAAAGACTTTGATTTTCATCAGATTCAACTTGATCAGATTCTTGGCTTGACAGTGTTTGACTTTCTTCATCTATCAAGCTTTGCTCCTCTTCACTTTGCTCCTCAGGATTTTCATCGAATTCAACTAGATCAGAATCGTGGCTTGACAGTGTTTGACTGCCTTCATCTTTCAAGCTTTGCTCCTCTTCATTTTGATCTGCAAGACTTTCTGCTTCATCCCGAAGACTTTCTACTTCATCAGAATAGGTTTCATCCCTAATTGGAGATTGATCACTATCAATTCGATTCTTTTTTAAAGACAAATTCTTGAAGCTACGAAAATATTCTGTATCAGGAATACTGCTTTTTCTTTCTGGTGTTGTTCTAGAGACTTCTACAGAAGATAAAGGCCCATCGACTTCTTCATCTGGAAGATCTTCAATTTTATCAGAACTTCTTTTATTGTTCATAGTGAGAGATTTATTACTATCAACTCGATTCTTCTTAAAAGTCGAACTCTTGAATCTTCTAAAATACTCAGTTTCAGGAATACTGTTTTTCCTCGCCAATGCTATTTTAGAGTCTTGTCCCGATGATGGTCTCACATTATTTATTGGAGTTTTGAGTGTATTTTCTTCCGAATTTTTTGAGTCGTTGATCATGGGCGAAGGTACAAACCTGTCTTGGGTAACTGCAAGTAACAAATTATGATTGAAATTTATTCAAGTATAAAATGCAGTAATCAATCAATTTCAAATCTCCAGATCTACTAGGAAACGTCCATTAATTACATTAGGCTTTTTAAAAAGGGGGGACTACAGAAAATTTGACGACTTCTTATTTAGAGGGGAGGGCAAGCATTTCTTACGTAAGTTTCCTTTTTCTAATTACTTTTTAAAAAATAAGCTGATTAAAGCCTATTTTGTTTGTTGAAAATATTTCTTATAATATTATACACGTTATATCGTATTATTTGTTTTATTTATTTTTTATGATGTAATATTTTATATTAAAAACGTCTAATAAATTTAGAGTCGAAGAGTTACCCCTCCTTGAAACCTGGTGTAAACCTTTCATGAAATCCCCTACATTAATTTGAAAATTTGATAAATCCCTTAAAATCGTTTGAATTCTGTGGATACTTTGTACATAATCTTTTGAAACAATTTTAAGCCGATTGAGCTCCAAGGAAATCACTCGAAATCTGTGAAAATCCTTTAAAAATTCCTTAAGATTCCAAGAAATCTGGCGAAATCCTTAAAATCACTCGAAATTTTCGAAATCTACTATAATCCTTTAAATTGAATTAAAATCTTTTAAATCCGTGGGAATCATTCCCAATTTTTTAAATTCCATTAAGGGCTTAATCTTTTAAGAGGAATTAAAATTCTTCGAAATCCCTTCAAATCGTTTATGATATTCGAAAATCCTTTGAAATTTCATAAAATAATTAAAATCTTTTAACATTATTTGAAATCCTTTAAAATTCTTTATAATCTTATGAAATCCCTTCAAAATTTAAAAATCCCATTAAAACCCCCTGACATCCTTCAATATTTATGAAAACACTTCGGCATATCTAAAAACCCTTTAAAATCCCGTTACGTCTTTACAAATATTTCGAAATGCTAAAATATCTCTTGAAATGTGTTTAAACTCCTTTGATTGCCCCAAATCCTTGTTATTCGTTTTAAATACAGTGAAACTCTTCTATAGCGCCGATTATGGGGATGACGGTGGGTCGGAACTAACTTATTATAGCCCGCTCCGTTTTTGTTTGTTCACACCTGAGTGCTCGCCTGAGTGACAACCGCAGATCCCGTGCACCTCGCGTAGCTCCTGTTACACCTACCTGCAGGACGGTGTCAGTTCACGAAAGGGCTAAAGAAGGGAGGGCTAATAAAGGGTTTCACTGTACCCTAAAACTTTTGTACGAGGGTAGTTCAATAAGTCCTTAGAATGACCAACATATGGCGCGCGAATCGCTCCAAATCATCTGTTTTCAGTCAGCACCACTCCCGACTAGAT
>NC_046665.1:65615535-65616001 GCF_010883055.1 Belonocnema kinseyi
TTTTCTGAAGGATTAAAAAAACTTGAAAAGCGATTGACCAAGTGTATAGAGCTCCAAGGAGATTATGTTGAAAAATAAAAAAAAATGTACCCAAAAAAAATTCTTTTTATACTTCATTCTAAGGACTTATTGAACTACCCTCGTAATCCTTTGAAATCTCCTAAAAACTTTCGAAATCTCCTTAACTTTTGTAAAATATGTGTAATTTTTGTCAATACTTTGTAGGTAATTTCTTCAAACACTTTAAATCTTTTAAAATCATTTGAAATATGTAAAAACTCTTGTAATCTTCTGGAAACGTTTTCAATAACATACATGTTTTGAGATCCCTTAAAATCTTTTGAAATCTCGTTTACAGTTAAAACAATTGATATATTGAGTAAAAAATATAAAAACCCTAACAAAAGGAGGAAGGGGGAGAGGTGAAGAAATCTTAAGAATCCTTACAATAGGGGGGGGGGGGGGG
>NC_046665.1:65616011-65625201 GCF_010883055.1 Belonocnema kinseyi
CTAAAATTTCAAACATATTCTTTAGGTAATTAATTAAAGCTCCCGTATGACTAATGTATTCACTTCAGTTGTTGATATTATCTATATAATTATCATAAGGTATCATAATTCCGAGAACAATTTGAAGACATCAATAAAGTTACAAAATTAAGAAACGTGGTTTCTGAAATTGAGCAATATCAAATATCATGTTCAAATATAATAATTTGCAATTAAAATTCAGCATAAGTAAATGAAAAAGTAAGCCATAGCCTTACAATTTACAAACTGGACTATTGGTCATTTTAAAGGAACAAATCCTGCCACTTGATGCTAATTTCTTACTTGATTTCCCACTTTTTCCCTCGGTGAATGTAATTTTTTTACCAATATCCAGATTTGACACCCTGATTTTTTGTGCTCAACTTAAAAATTAAAATGATATTGTTAAAAAAGTAAAAAAAGAAACATTTTAAGTAAATTAACTCACATTTGAATTGCGTGTCAGTTTTAAAAGCATCCTGAAGTTTATAAAACTGATTGATCACTTTTTCCAATTCCTCATTCTTTACAACACCTCGGCGTGTAATCGGTTGCAGATCGCATCTTGGACAATTTCGATTCGAATTTCTTAAGTCTTGGATGCATTTTTTGCAGAAGCTGTGTCCACAACGAATTACCCATGGCTCAGTACAGATATTTTTGCTGTAACATACAATAAAATTTATACTTTCATAACGAAAAATATATGAAAAAAATGTTGCGTTTCAAAAAATAAAGAAAGATGTATTTAAAAGAACTTCGTATATAAAATATTATTTGAGAAATGAGATTGTACATACCTATAATATTTTATCCTAAAAAATATAAGAATATCATGTCTTTAAAACTGTCGATGAGAAGACATTGTAAATTTAGGCATCATTGTTCTGTTCATTATTTCATCTATATATTATATAATATATTTCTGGACTTACCATTCATAGCAGCTTAATGCTTTTGCAACCGTAGATAAACATTCACTTAGTTTTTTAGAGTTTTCATTCATATTTCTGTTCACAAAATTCAAAACATTTCTTTAATCATGCATGGCCATTATCGTTAACTTTTCGAAAGGGAAATCCAACAATGTCTTATAATCGCATTATGGAGAGATATAGTATGTAGCTAAATAAAATTCACAAGGTTGTATGTATGTAAACAGGGTTTGACAATTAAACGAGAGATGCCGCGTGTATGAGCAAATTTGAAGAAAAATAATTTTATACAAACCAATCTAATTAAATTACTGAAAGGCTGGGATTTCAATTTCGAAAATATAATGAAGATAAAATATTTTTCGTTGTTTTCATAACTCCTGGGTAGAGTATATGCAGAATGCATTCTGCAGAGTCTGTGCAGAAAAATGGCCCAACTGAATGTGCGCAACATTTTTGCAAAATGCACAGATAACGAGTTAAATATCCTAGACACCCCAATGGAAAGTTGCAAGGATACGTTGCAAAGCACGTAAGTTAGATAGAAATTTTTCATTGTTTTCTGATGATTAATTCTTTAAATGTCGTGAAATGTGGCTTTTGCAATTGACAATTTTTAAACTCGCTTTTAATTGAAATTACCGATTAAAATAGAATTTTATCAGCCTTGAAATCTTTCGAAGTTAAATTGTTTAACATTAAAAGATTTCTTTTGAAATAGCTTAATTTAAAAATTTTATTTACGCTACAAATATAAGACTTAACATTTGTTTACATGTGTCGACTTTAAATAAAATATATGAATTTTTACATTATAATAAATATTTATAACTATTTCAGAGGTCGACTACTTATATCATCCAAGTTGTAATACTTCATCCCCTACTAAACGACTTAGACCTCCAAGGAAGCCACATTAAAATGTTAGAATGGGCGCCTAATGTATAGAAATTTTGAGTTTTAAATTAAAATTTATATTATAATTTTATTATATATATTTATAATTTTTATTTTTATTCAAAACATGTTTTTATCCATTTCAATGGAACAATATATTTGTGCTTCAAAGAATTGTAAATTACGTTACTTGACGGCAATTTCACACTTTTTAACGAGAAATACACATACATAAAAATTATAATATTCCGTCAAATGTTTATCAATTTTCATTAAATTTTAGATTTCAGTTAGTGCCGAATATATACTCACCAAGGACGACAATTCTTCTGTGTCTAATTTTGATTAATACAAAAGATGAAGTTATTCATTCAAGCACAGCTGTAACCTTAGAGTATATTACTTTTATCTTAAATAGTACATACACAACTTTAAACTTTCAATGACACTCAGAGAACTGCCCTCTTGTGTCAAAATGATCTTTCTTGAAACAAATGAGATTTCCTCTTAAATTTAAGGTTAAGAGGATTTTCATTTATCTCAAATAAAAAATTCAAAGTGATCTCGAAGAATTTAATTGAAATGCACAAATCAATTTCAACGCTTTTCATTTAAAATTCTTTAATTTAAACATATAAATGTATTTATATATTAAAAACTTAGAATATAAAATTGCCCATTTTTGAATAATTTAATCCCAAGTAATTTAATCAAGAACAGTTTCAATGTTAAATTATTAATTCTATACAAAACAAAATTACATGTATAATTGTAAAATTTGCATGCATTTGAAGTTTCGAACAATTCTTTCATTGAAAAATAATCCAAAGATAGGCATCCGTAAAATAGGAAGCTAATTTATATTAAAATAATAAAAAACTTTCTGCGATTTAAAAATATTAAAAAAATAAATTTTACTGTTTTGGAGGAAATTGATTCATTTTATTGATCTAAGTAAAGTAGGAATTAATTTTCTAAGATTTTCGTTACCCAGTGGGCACGAAATTTGGCGACGTCTTTAAAACAACGTTATGACATATTTACGACAATTTTACGATATCCTATGTCCATGTCGTTAATGTGCCTTTACGATATCGTTAGAACGTCTTATCATCTCACGATGTCTATACGATATCGCAAAGACACCGAAACGACACGGACAAAGGATGTCGTAAAAATGTCGTAAATATCTCGCAACGATTTCGTGAAGACATCACCAAAGTTTTTGCCCACTGGGTACCGTTGCAAATATTTCAAATCGGAGTTTTTTGCGAATATTTTTCTCTTCCTCCAATAGCCTTTAATTTTACTGGGATGGAATTGTGAGCTTGAGGTTTAAATTTGTTTGTTGAATAGTATTTGAAATTGTATGATTTTAAATACTTTAATTTAAAATTGATCAATCTTAAATACCTTGAGCTTAAAATTGGCATTTTTTACAATTTGATATTGTGACATATTTATTGCTTTAATTTGAAATTATATAATTTATCAAATATTAGAACAACGAAATTGATTTCCACATATATTTAAATTTGTTTCCTGATACAGGATGGACACGCTGGCGCTTACATACATGGCGAACTTGATTGCTACCCGAATTGTGCAACAGCAGGGAAGAAGCCATTGTACAGGGGCATTTTCACATTTCACGCCTTTAAAGTTGCATTCGGATCGGCCATTCGGTCAAGTCCGCGCATCTTCGGATCAAGTTTTTCATAGTTTCCATGGTTGCGTTCGAAACTTCAAATGGATACAAGTGTCAAAAAATATAGGTTATGTTATGTAGTAATTGCAAATAATAAAAGTGTTTCATTAATAATTAAGTGAGACTTCTGGACTGAGAAGTAAACATCAATTTTCTTATGTGCCAATAACATTATGGAATAGCTGCTAAGTGACAAATACCAATAATTGGTAATAATATGGTGCGCTTTTAGGGGGCGAAAAGTGAATTGTGTTTAACGCTTATTTGCGGCATAAAAAAGGTATGTTATGAATAGACAGGATATGTTTTGAGTAAAGTGAATAAAATATTACATGCAAAAATTTTTAATTGATATTACCTACAATTACTTACAGCGATTTGGGTAAAAAGGTGAATCCAAACGTAATCTGGAAATATATTTAGGGATTTTTTCGTATTTTAGAAAATTTTTTCTCCGGACCTAATCCTACAATTTTGTTTGATTAACCATTAAAATAAATTAGAGACTCGTTGGTGATGGGATTGTATCAAAAATTTATCTAGACAAGATAATTTAGCCCAGAATAGTTATTCCATTTTTTTTTAGAAATATGAATATAGGACAACATCCAACTGAAAAATATGACATCTGAAACAAATTTTACGGAATTGGTATCTTTATTTCTAACGGCATAATTTGAGCTTAAACGAGAACTCATTCAAATGCACTAAAACAACATTTCGAGTAGATTTGAATTACACTAAAAGATTTTTATTTTCTGATAAGGTACGAGTAATGTATGAATTTAATATTTAGACCTGATAAGGTAGATAATTATAGCAAACTTCATGAAAAAAATTGGAATAAAAATTCTGGCTCAAAATATCGCTTCTGCATTTATTTCAGCTACACTTCTATTATCAAAGAGTCTCTAATTCAGTTTAGTGATTGATCAAATCAAATTTTCCGATGAGGTCCAGAGAGAACATTTTCTAAATACAAAAAAATCCCTAAATAATTTATTAATTGAAATTCAGGCAAGTTAAATTACCTCGAGATATCTTTTTGATACACCTATATCATAAAAATGAATTAGAATACATTTTAAGGACTCATCAAATGCCAGTTTGGAAATCAGATCCAGAGATAGCAATTTCGAAAATAGAATAATTTCTGAAAAAAGTGGAATAAAAATTCTGGCCTAAAATATCTTGTCTAGATTTATTTCAGATACTAATCTATCACCAACGAGTCTCTAATTTATTTTAGTGGCTGATCAAACCAAATTCTGAGATGAAGTCCAGGGAAAACATTTTCTAAAATACAAAAAAATGTATAAATAATTGATAAATTAAAATTCAGGCAAGTTAAATTGCATAAAGATGTCGAAAATAGAAATAGCAATGTCGAAAATAGAATAATTTCTGAAAAAATGGAATAACAATTCTGGGCTAAATTATCTTGCCTGGATAAATTTTTTAAACAATCCTATCACCAACGAGTCTCTAATTTATATTAATGGTTGATAAAACAAAATTGTAGGATGAGGTCCAAAGAAAACATTTTCTCAAATACAAAAAAATCGCTAAATATTTTATTAATTAAAATTCAGGCAAGTTAAATTACCTCGAGATATATTTTTGATACACCTATATCATCAGAATGACTCAGATTTAATTTTAGGCTGATCAATCTCCAGTTTTGGGATAAGGTCTAGAGATAACGGTTTTCCAATAATGTTCATTGAAATGAACCAGCTG
The DNA here is from genome assembly GCF_010883055.1 of Belonocnema kinseyi. NCBI lineage: Eukaryota > Metazoa > Arthropoda > Insecta > Hymenoptera > Cynipidae > Belonocnema > Belonocnema kinseyi. The sequence continues at coordinate 65,621,313 of NC_046665.1, forward strand.
AAATGCATCAAATCCATCTGCATTTCCTGATGTAAATTTATCTATGATCGATCTGTGAAAAAAAACAATGGAAATGAGCTATTAATTTCAGAAATCATGTGTTACTTATTAAAATTATTAATAAGTAATGATTGTTAAATTATTATTAAGCAATTATTGTTTAAATTATTAATGCCGACACTTTCAGTAATAAACATAAAAAACCACAAAATTTTTCTTTGGTAAAGAATAATCAGGCGAAAGTATAAGAAACATGCCGAGGGCCGATCTGTCATTATTTCGAGGTTATGTTCGGATTCACCTTTTTAACCAAATCGCTGTATGTAATTGTAGATAATGTCAATTTAAAATTTTCGCATGTAATATTTTATTCATTTCATTCAAAACATATCCTGCCTATTCATAACATACCCTTTTTATGCCGCAAATATAAGCGTTAAACACAATTCTCTCTTCGACCACTAAAAGCGCACAATATTATTAGCAATTTACAGCATTTGTCACTTTAATCACTTTTTAAAATTTTTTAAATAAAATTTCATAGACTGGAATTATTTTACTCTCATATGAGTTAAATAGGATTGTTAATTTACGGCGAGAATTAGAAAATTTTAAAAATAATATTTCAAATTATGTAAGTTAAATTTTGCATTAAGAAGTTTGTCCGGAAAGTATCCGGCATTGTGAAGTATCAGGATTAGTGGTTAATTCTGGTCAATGGTGATGATATCCAACTTTCAGAAGCTGAAAGGCACCTTTCGGAATAGCTAACAGATGTATCGTCGAATTCTATTTTATTTCAACAACAACTAGAAATCGTTTTTCTTTTAGAGTATACTTCAATTTGGGAAACAGCTTTTCCTTCTTACTCCCCTGGCGAAAGTTTCGGATGGCAATTCATTCCGAATCATTCCGAAAAAATCCGGATCATTCCGAAATCAATCCGTATCTACATAAACCAATCCGAAAAAGTTCTGATTTTTGTTCGATCGAAATCGGTTTAAATATTCCGATATAATCCAATTCAGTGCGAAGAAAATTTTCAATCCGAATGATTCATTCAGATTCATTCAAATTGGAAATTAAGATTTCGGAAAGATTTTGGATAAATTCATATGAGAAACTTTCACCAGGGGTTTACTGCGTCATTTAGTCTCACTGTTAATCGACGATTTGCACAAATCAACACTTGCATTTGCTTGACCGTTTGAGGCGTTTTGGTCTTTGCATGTTTGCCAGAGCAAGGGTCACTTTCCACTAATGACTAAAAGTGTAACCATTTTTAATCGCCTAAACCACTCTTTAATTTGAGAACTACTCATAGACTCATCATCATACACTTTCCCAATCTTAACCATGGCTTCTGAACTTGAATGGCCAAGTTTTTGGCACAATTGAATGTCCAATATTTTTTCGATGTTTTGCGTCATTCTGAAATGCGGCGACACGTGTTTATACATTTAAGCCACTGTAAACATTAGTCGACTCAAGATCAGTAGGTACTTGACACTTAGTAGGGGGCCTTGCAGAGGTCCCCCTAAATGATAAATACCCATGTTTGACAATAGCAGAACTGGGTACAAAGTTAAAGCACAAGGTCAGATATTTTTCGGACAGACCTCGTATATGTATTTATAATCGGCACATTGAAAAAGACGCTAAAAAACTTTTTGCATCCAGAAAGGTGCGGAGCAACTGATGATGTACACATTCTGCCGCAAAAGGTCAATTACACATTCACAGAGTAGTATTTACCGATTGTGTGGTTAGAGAAGAGGATTATTAATTATTTGTTTAATCTGAATTTATAAGGTTCGTAAGCAGAAGTTTATTACATGCTACAGACAATCATTCCGTAGTCTGTTAATTTACAAATAAGTACACTGAAAGAAATAGTTTGAGGTTAATATCATTCCGAATTTGCTTGAAAATTTCTAACTGAATTAGAAAGAAGATTGCACTGTTTCAGCCATACGAATTTGAGATTTATAACCTACTTATAAGAAAAGCACCAAGCCTAATATGACAAGGCAAGTTTGTTTGACTGAAATGATAATTGGAAAAAGTGTAATATTAGATATATGATTAAAATATCAAAATATTATAGTGTAGGTACAAGGATTTTATGCCTCGGTATCATGGCTGTACTGGGCGTATACTTTTATTAACTATCTATTTGAAAGAACACTGCGTTTAAGTGTTGCATTGGGCATCAGGCTGTTTGCTTGATTCAGCCATACCAATCGATGTATTGTACCGTGCGAGATTGATGAGCCGGTGAGGTGCGCGTCGACTCGGCATTAGTCACCGTCTTCAGACTTATTTTATAGCAAATGAGGTTAGTGAAGAAGCTTTTGAATACCTAACTCCAAAATTTGTACAAGATTAAGATTTATTAAATATTCTATTAAACAATTTTTAAATAAATGATGTATTTAACATCAGACCATACGACTTATTTACGATATCGTAAAGACACCTTAACGACATGGACATAGGAGGTCGTAAAGATGTCGTAACGATGTTGCAGAGACATCGCCAAACTTTGGGCCCAGTGGGTAATATTTGAATTTTATGTTTGGGGATTCGATAGTAAGTAAAAAAAATAAAAGAAGGAAAGCATAAAGAAAATAACAATTAACAAGTTTATTGGATGAGAAAAAAAGTATAAATTTGGCAATGTGGGGGTGCGGCGACACGGTTCACGATCAAGTGCGTACTGTCTTGTCTCTCGAGGGACGTACACGTCACAGGGTGAAGCGTCCCTGATAGAAGAACAAGATTTGGGCCTGATAGCTGTCGCCCCTTTCGGCCGGTAACCAAAAGCTACATTTTATAATTATGCCAAAGTTGAGAGAAGCATGCAAATACGCTTTGGTAATGTGTGGCTTGACGCCACATTATGTATACAATAGATCAGGCTTTTTAGGTAATTTCGTTATTTTACGTCTGATTTCAAAGACTTTAAGATACTTTTTATGAGTTTAAAAGATTTAAAGTGTTTTTAAGGGATTTTGTAGCATTTCAATAAATTTTGTATGGTTTAAAAATTCGGTAAAGGAATTAAAAATATTACAAAACATTTTGAATGATTTAAAAAAATTCAAAAAAGTTTAAGGATCTTCATGCAATTTAAAAATATTTTAAAGTATTAAAACATATTATAAGGAATTTCGAGGGATTTAAAGGGAGTTATTTCATGTTCAGAATTTAGAATAAAATAGTATTACAGTAAACCATACATTCCATTTCCTCAGCTCAAATCCGTTAAGTTAGTGCAAAGGCACGATTTGGCCTTCAGAAGCCAGGGTGACCATAATTTTGAAAAATTAGTAATTTCCTGAAGACGTCCCAAGTGGTGTCCATGTGGACACGGGTCCCTCTGACCAGTTTATACGACGTTGCCGAGTCTCTGAATTTCCAAAATGCAACTTTCTAAATATTTTTTATTATCTGGCAACATCGGAAAATTAGGAGTTTGGGTTTTTCACGCCTCAAAGGGCTGCGAGAAGCGTGGAAAGAGCAGTGCGGTCTGAGACACGAACGTGTACACAGCTTTCTCTTTAATCCTTTTTTTGTAAACTCAGACTTAGCGCGACTTGTACTTGTCATAACCATTCTTCTTATCACTTTGTATCGATATTTCAACTGATAGATGTTCCTGAACAAACAGGGTGACCAGATAACTGGGTAGAAAAAGCAGGACACCCTACTCCTTACCACCTCCCACCATTAATTCTTTTTCGCCCCTAGCCCAATTTGGCGCGTTATTTGAAAATTAAAATTAATTATCCTGTGATTATAACCTGTGAATAATAAATATAGAAAATGAAACTCACAGCGACAGATTATTATTTACGAGACTAAGAAACTCAAAATAAAACTTAAA
>NC_046665.1:65625301-65634959 GCF_010883055.1 Belonocnema kinseyi
GCCGTTTCGCAGTCGAAAATCTAACGGACTTCTTCTTCCATCGACGAACGTTAAAAAAAGAGGTCTATTCGTTTTTCAGCTTTCGACACGGTCTCGGACTCCTATCGCAGTTTCAACAAGCACAATTCCTAGAGAGAAGTGCTGCGCGAACACAAATGTAGTGCACAATGAGGTTAATCTAAGTAAATTTGTCATAGGTCAAGCGACGAATTTTATTCCTCTCGAGCTAAGGCTTCGCTGGTAGAACTTGTGAAGAAAATTTAGGTCCGCGCAATAAAAAATGCAAATATCGCGAATATCTTCGAAAAGAAGGACATCAGACAAAAAAGAAGGACAGAAGGACAAACATCAAAAAAGAAGGACATGTCTTTGCAAAGAAGGACGTCTGGTCACCCTGTGAATAAATAAGTTTTAAGGCATCTTCTTGTGTAATTTATTTCAAAAAGTGGAACTTTGAACACAGCACGTTGAAATTATTTTGTACGTGGAAATATTTGATTTAAACATTTTTAAAGTTTGTAATTGAATTTCAAAGGATTTCAAAATATTTAAAAATATTTAAAAGAGTTCAAGATATTTTAAATGAATTTAAGAGATTTTAAGTAATTTTGAAGAAGTTTAAAGAAATTTCAGTAGAATTTAAATGAGTTTTAAGATCTTAAAGTAATTTTAAAATATAAATAATGTTCTTGAATTTTTAAAGTCTGTTAAATCTCTTGAAATCTTCGAAAATTTGTAGAAATCATTTTAAATCGATTAAATTTCTTACAATATATATTGCTTTCTCTAAAATCATTTGAAATATCTTGAAAGATTTTTGAATTTAGTTAAAATCTTGTTTCATTACATAAAATATTCAATAATAATTTGAGCTTAGCAACATTTTGCATAAAATGGGTCACCAAAATTTGCAGACTGCAGATTGTGTAATACCAAATAATTGTGTGCTCGAACATGTGAACAAATATTAATGTATAAAGTAATAATATAATAATACAAAAGATTAATTTTTTTCAGCGAAAAATTGGTTTCAAAACTTCTTCGGTATAGACTGTATTTTAGCTAGAATTTTAGATTTTATACAACTATTTTACGTTTTTCGTATACCCTGCCTTTTTATCGAGGTGACGTCACCCCAGCCTATAATTTTATAGAACTTTATAACACATTTCGTTGAATAGTTCAACGCAATGTAAAGCAAAGAAGATTTTTATTTTTTCCGGTGTATCTTTAAAAAATACTTTTCAACGAAATCATAGTTTTATATTATTAATAATAACGAAACTATAAAAAAATCGAATTTTTAAATTAATTTCAACTCCACTGCAGTATGGAGGATGCATCCTCATTAGCATTTTATATCAGCTGAGAGCCGTGCGTATGGTTGATTTACCCCAACCAAATTCTGTCTGACGCAGCCGTACAAATTCGCTCTACTACAGCCATCTTATGAGGACTGGGGACACCCGTAGGAATTCTGAGTTGAGTGTGCGAGAGAGACAGAAATATGATAAGCACGCCCCAAAGGGTTGAGCTTCTGAGTGTGAAAAAAATTTCCTGCAAGAAAGTAATAATCAGAGGACCGTCAGTCAGGTTCAGGCATTGTCTGGAAATTGGTACCCTTGCAGCGGGTGGTAGTTTGTCGAGCGGACGGTTTTTGGTCTCGCGAGACACTCCCATTGTTTGAGATTAGACACAGCGGATAAAAATCAGAATCTTGTACAATATTCATTAATTTAATTTGAATGTACTGATGTACTAATGTACTAATGCCTCGTTATATTATTATGAGTAAATCGAAAAAAGATTGAAACAAATCGGTCAATATTTTCAATGTTAGTTGATCGTTAAAGCTTTATTTTCCTAACTCGTTTACGAATCCAGGCATTCCACATAAGTTATACTTATTATCAATAATTTTACATGCCTATTGTTACATGCCTATTGTTTTGTAAATTTGTGAAATAATCATTTCTTTTGTTGCTGTTACTATAATACCGTTTTCTATGAAAAAAGTAACTCCTAAATGTATATTTCATTCGATTCAGAATTTCAAGAAACGTGCAAATTCGTTGAACGTCAGAGTTTGAAATTTTTAAAATGCTCCATTTGAATTTTCATCTAATCGGAACATTTCATTGGGATAATTTCGAAAATAATTTGCGGGCCTGACATTATTATTTCACAATTAGAGAGTAGAAAACACTTTTTTGTAGTATTTTGAGAAATTTTCGGAGTTATTTCTCGACTCGTTATGATAAACAACTTTTCTTAAATAAATATGAAAAAAACAGAGGTCAACGGAGTATGTGCATGGAGTAAATTAAAGGCAAGTAACTACCAATCTTGACAGAAGTTGCAAAAATTTGCTAAAAATACTTCTCTGGCGTTCAACGGATTTGCACGTTTCTTCAAATTCTGAATCGATTGGTATATACTTTTAGGAGTCACTTTTTCATAAAAAAATGGTATTATATTAACAATAACCTTAGTCAAAGTTACCCTACTTTTGAAGAATAATTTCTCGGCTCGTAATGATTATTTCACAAATTTACAACATAAATAACATCTATTGACTTTTCATCTACAAGTATATGTACCTATCTAAACAAATTTTCTTCAATAAATATGAAAAAACAGAGGTCAAGGAAGTATCTGCACGGAGTAAACTGAAGGCAAGTAACTACCAATCTTGACGGAAGTTGCAAAAATTTGCTAAAAATACTTCTCTAACGTTCTACGGATTTGAACGTTTCATAAAATTCTGAATCGATTGATATATACTTTTAGGATTCACTTTTTTCATAAAAAAATGGTATTATACGAACAATAACCTGTCAGTTACCCTACTTTTGAAGAATTATTATATTTCATTTTTATGAAAAAAGTGACTCCTAAAAGTATATATCATTTGACTCAGAATTTTAAGAAACGTGCAAATCCGTTGAACTTTAGAGAAGTATTTTTAGAAAAAATTTTTGGAACATAAAATTTTGTTCATTTCATTAGAGAATCAAGAGAAAATTCAGAAATGAACCTAAGAAGTTTTTCTTGAGATTGGTGCCAGATGTGAAACACAGCGTAGTGTAGACATTGTGACCTTCTGGGATTAGGGCCATGCTGCTGTCCGGGGTGAGGTAAAGGGCATGAAGTGCAGTGAGTACAACAGCGTGGGCGTGCCTAAATATCTCCGTAATATTTGGCCGCTAGGATCGGTAGTTACTGGCCTTAAATTTACTCCATGCAGGCACTTCGTTAAACTCTGTTTTTTCACATTTATTTAAGAAAAATTGTTTAGATAGGTACATTCACTTTTAGATGAAAATTCAATAGATGTTATTAATGTTGTAAAGTTGTGAAATAATCATTACGATCCGAGAAATTAGTCTTCAAAAGTAGGATTACTTTGACTAAGCTTATTGATAATTTAAGAAATATTTATTGCAATTTTGAAAACACTACAGACATAGAGCATTCTTTTCTGAATGGAGAAATACCATATAAGTCATATTTTTCATTGTACTTTCGAAGAAAATAGAGTGCAACGATGACCTTACAAAAGCTCATGTCCCCAGCCCTCTTATGTTTAGAAATATCAATTAGAACAAATGACTGAAGCGGTAATATTGCTTCAGTAAGTATGGTATAGGTAAAATACGCAAACTGTTTCGCTGTAGCTGAACGAGCAATACATTATGATTGGAATAACCAGAATTATGCTAATAATACTATATATCAATATAGTAAACACTTCTTTTGTTTATAGTTCCTTAAAACGCGTTACTACTTGAAAATATTTCTATCAGTTCCCAGTGTGTGATATTTTTATTAACTAAATCATCTCTAAAATATGTCACTTTTTAAATTAAATTTATTGAAATTGCGTATATTTATATAAAGCGCATGAATATTTCTCGAATTTTACTTTTACTAATTTTTATTTTGCGGAACGATAATTCACTCTAATTTCTATTTTTCTGAATTATTTTTTCACTTTATTCTTTCTCACCAAATTATCATTTGGGCTGACTTAAATTTGTTCGAATTACTATTTAACATAATTATAATTTATCCCTACATTTTCGAATCGCAATTAATTAGACAATTATTTTGGGAAGTATTCATGCGTCTTCGTATTAGCTTTTTGGTTAGTTCAGTTAATCCGCCCTATCTACCTAATTTTCCATGGTGGATCTTGTTCTCTTCCTGGTACAGAAACTGTAAAGTACACAAGGTTGCACCTTTAGCGCAATTAGTTCTGCGTTCAAATGCATAGGTAAAATCTTGTTGTTTAAGTACCCTATTATATAGTAGAGTACCTGTCCATGTTGGCCAGCCGAGGTTCCATCAAAATTTGGCCAATTTAGATTTATAAAGTTTATAAAGTTTTATAAAGTTTTTTTTCTTATAAAGTTTTATAAAGTTTTTAAAAGCTTATAAAGTTTTATGTAATTTCGAAACCCTGTTCCAGTTCCGTAAAACCAGTGCCACTTAGAAAGGTAAATGTACACCTCTGAAAGCACGACCAAAATTCTTTTCAAGGTACTCCACATTTTCTGAGATTTCGCTTTTTACATCAAGAAGAACCTTAATGTTCAAATGTGGTTAAAGTGTATCCGGCATTTGATCTTCATTATCCCTAGCAGCTAAGCCTTCAGCTTAGCTACTTACCACTGAATGTTCTGAGACTTTCTCGACGGAGCTGCCTCCTGAAACGAGGAGCAACGAATGGCCCCCGACAAATGATGCAAAAAAAACGAAAAAAATAGAGCGCTAAATTTGGCAATCGGAACTTGAATTAGCCCTAAATTATAAAATAGGTCACATATTTATGCCTCAATAGTGTTGCGTCAGCTTAACATACTTTAAATATTTCACGTGGAAAGCCGAAAACGTGTATCATCTTGCGCTAAAAACTTGTATTGCTTTAAAGTTTCATGCAGTGATGAGTAAGTTACTTTTTAAAAGGAACTAGTGACCGTTACCGTTACATCACGAAAAAAAGTAACTAGTTACCGTTACCGTTACAATTTTAAAATATAACTTTTTCTTAGTTACATTATTAAAAAAAGTAACTGTCGTTACTTTTATATTTAAGAAATATTAGAAATATATACTAAGTAAAATAATAATCAAAGTAATTTCTATCAGTATACATTGTTTATTTTCAACATTACGAATTTTTCAAAAGTTTCGTCGTGCAATCTCCCCCTCTGCGGGTACAAGCCTTTCCAGGGCATCAATTTCCCAGTAAAATATTAAGACTGAGAGACTATAGCAGCCAAGGGCAAATCTTCCCCGGGAATCTCTTCCCCAGTCATATATTAAGACCATGAGACTATGGCAACGACAGGCAAGCCTTCCCCGGGCTAGACTTCCGCGGGCATCACTTCTTCATAGTCAAATATTAAGAATATGATAGTGTTCTTAAGGTACGAGGCTTCCCAGGGCATCAATTTCCTAGTGAAATATTAAGACTGAGAGACTAAGGTATCCATGGGCAAGTCTTTCCTGGGCAATCCTTCCCCGGGAATCACTTCTCTAGTCAAACATTAAGAACATGATAGTAGCCTCTGTGCGGTCTAGCTGTGCTGGTTGAAACGTCATAGTAGGCGGCTTAGTCAGTACCTGGTAGATGGATTTTTCCAGCTGCAAAGTCGATTACGGCTAAAGGAACATTTTAATGTCTGTGTCTTCATTTTACGATTTTACAAGATCCGTGATGTCGATTCCGATACATGTCGCATAACAGTGGTACATTGTCTACAAGGTTGCCATTCACCTTCCTTTTTGGGTACCATATGCAAGGCTGAGCACCGCACTGAAAGGAATAATTCGACGATACACGCATAATTCTGATTATTCCAACCATAATGTATTGCTCGCTCAGATACAGCGATACGGTTTGCGTATTTTACCCATAACATAATTATTGAAGCAATATTACTGCTTCAGTCATTTGTTCTAATGGCTATTTCTAAACATAAGAAGGCTGCGTCAGACAGAATTCATCAGAAGATTCATCTTATTCGTTGACAATTTAACAACTTTGTTGAAAATTCATTTTTCCTGTTAAAAATTATTTATCTTTATCTGAAAATGTAACTATTATAGGATTGATTAAAAATTAATTGTATATAATAGAGTTGAAAAATCGTTTTTTTATAGAACATTAATCTTCTAGGTCGAGATTTCATCTTTTCTATTGAAAATTTAACATTTTTGTTGAAAATTCGTTTTTTTTTCTTGTTTAATTCAATTTTTTATCACAGTTTTTATCTGGAAATTGAACTATTCCATTTTTGGTTGAAATTTTATCCTGTACATTGTATTAGTTAAAACACCAATTATTTGATAGAAAATTTATTTATTTATTTTCGATTATGATATTTTTTTAATTCAAAGAATTTTTAAATGCAATTTTTTTAATTGAATTAAAGGTATTAAACATTGAAAATAATTGATTTTACAAGATGATTCTGAATCCATTCAAAATTAAAGAATGAATAGTTATTAGCTTTTAAAATTATTTTCAATTATAACTTCAAATATTATTTCAGTCTAAAAATTTTTTAATTTTAATATATTCAATTTGAAATTTTTTAATTAAAAAAAGAAAATTTCGTCAATTATTAGCAATATTTGACCGTTCATTTAAAACAATCCAGTAAATACAACTATTAAAAACTATACAAATTTGAACAGAATGGTTCGAAATAGAAAGCCTTGAATTGTTAAAATTGTAATGAGCTAAATTTTAACTTTGAACGCTACAATTTTAATTAAAAAAAAGATTCAAAATTAATTTAAAACTTGAAATTATTTTAAATAAGTTGAAACACGATGTAGATTTTTGCAGATTAAAAAAAAATAGCTTTTTAAGAATTGTAAAATATTTAAAAAGAATAACAAAAATTTTTGTGATTGCTAAGAAAATTGAAAATGATTTTATATTTGAAAAATTAATTTTAAGTGAGTATTCGAGAAGATTTTAAAAATAAAAAAAGGAATCAGGGCGATTTTAAGGCAATTTTTTTTATTTTGCAGTTTTTTTAATGTTAGGAAAAAATCTAATTAACAAAATATATCAATTTTCAACCCAAAAGTTTACTTTTTAACCAAATAAATAAATTTTTTATCAAATAATTGGTGTTTTAACTAATACACTGTACAGGATAAAGTTTCAACCAAAAATGGAATACTTCAATTTCCACAACATTGTCGAAATCTCGTTTGGATACAAAATCAATTATTTGGTTGAGCAATTAATTATTTTGTTGAAAATGTAACTATTTTGTAAAAAAGTCCTCTGATAGACTATTGTGATGAAAATGTGTTTTAACCGTTGTTGAAAGTAAATTTTTGAAACTTACACCCATAGAAATTTAGTTTGAAAAAACGTTAAAACCGATATTACAATTTAGTATAATCTTTTACGATTTAGGGAAATCGGGTAGGTATATTAAAAAGTAGTATAGTATTTATTAATAATCTATGAAAAATTTACTCCGGAAAATTAATATAAGTTTTACAAAACTTGTAAAAGAAAATGTGATATTTAAAATTCACTATATTAAATTGAAGCAAGACCATAATGTCAATTATTAGAAAGATTGGAATAATTTTTTCACATTTTGAAAAAGAGGATTCTGAAATTTGCTAAACACTATACTAAAAATTATGAGTCACTCGAAAAAAATGTGACAGTCGAAAATACGAAAACGACACGTTCGTAAACCCGTCGTGAAACTCCACCAAATCACACTGCACAATTATAGCACATAAATACGCACATTATCATTATAATTATTAGTATTTGTACACATAACAATGTATAATACACATTCGCTGATGGAACTAACTTAACCTTTATACTTATATACATAAGTACGGAAACATATACGTATAACACACGCATCGCACGCAAATCACGCTGTGAGAAGGGGTTTGAAGATTCCTTATATACTAAATGGTGAGAATTCTTAGAATTGTGAGAAACGGCATAGTGTTTAATAACTCGACTTTGAAACATTCAAAATTAAAAGTAAAAATAGGAAAATATTCTGTTTTTATAAGGTCAAAACTAGGATTGAATTAAATTCAAAAATATCGATAGGTTTTTCATTTTTTTTAAATCACCTCGTTTCCGTATATTATTATGCATTTACAAGGCCAACCATTTATAAGAAAAAAGAGCTATAAATAAAATAATTCCTCATTTTTTGCGAACACAAGTCGTCTTTGAAATTCTTGAAATTTTTATGAAATCTTTGAAACCTTTTAAAATCTTTGTGAATTCGTTGAAATCTCTTAAAGTACTTAAAATCTTTGTGAAATCTTGACATTTCTGTGAATTCCTTTGGAGTCAAACTCAATTTCTGTAAAATGTTTGAAATCTCTACAATCTTTAAAGTACCTGAAATTGTTGTAAAATTTTTATGACGTATTTGTGAATGCTTAGTTTAAAATTTGTTTGTGAAACCTTTTGTGTTAGTTTGAAATAATTGAAACATTTAAAATCTTCTCAAATTTGTTAAAAGCTGATTTGATTGTTTAACGTCTTTGAAAGATTCATGAAATATTTGAAATCTTCTGAAAGCTTTAAAATTTTTGGAAATGTTCTAAATCTTTGTGAAAATTTTGAAATCTGGAGTAAACGCCATTTTTAAATCTTCGAAATCCTTGCAATCTTTATGAAATGTTCAAAATCTTTGTGAAAATTTTTTGAAGTATTTGTGAATTTTTTTTATTAATTGAAATCATCGAATTCTTTGAAATCTTAGTGAATTATTTTCAAATCTTCCAAATGTTTTACAATCTTTAAAATATGGTGTACTGTACCCATTTTAAACTGTGTGAAATCCTTTAAATCTTAAGAAATATTTAAAAGCCTTATAAAATTGTTGTGAAATATTTTGAAACTAGTGATGTACACTAGGGAGGTCCAAACAAATGACTTTCGAATAGAGGACATGCCCCCTCCCCCATTTTCTGCGGTTGCCGAAAAAAAAAAATTCCCTCCAAGTATCAGCCAAATCGGTTAATATTAAGACGTGTCGCAAAGGCCCTGAAAATCCCATAAGATTGACATGGGGAAATTTTGGTTTTCGGAGAAATGGGTGTCAGGTTTCTGGATTTGAACTTAGCTTGCGGGAGATATTAAGAATTTGTTGGGGAGTTTCTAATCAATCATTTCCATGAGATTACTTTAAATTTTGATGCCCTCCCTTGTGGAGCCCCAAAAATTCCCCAAAAAAGCCCCAAAAAACTTAAATTGACATTTTTGCCAAAAATTTACACATAAATGCTCCGTTTTTCCCTTTTTTGCCATAAATTATTTTTGTTTGTCAAGTGGAATGGATTTAAATATTTTTCAACTAATTAATAATTGTTTAAACAATTTATTTTTGTTTAAATAGCTTTTTTCTACTTACTTATTGAAAGGTAGATTTTTTATGTTTGATTGGACAATTCATCATTTTTAAGAATAATGATATTTGTTTCAAGCATTTAGTATTCGTTTAAACTATTTATTATTATTGTGCACGATTTCGTAGCAAATCTGAAAGAGAGCGGTCTCTTATATACTCGGTTGGAGAAAAAGCAAAATAGACAATTTTCAATTTGGTATAAATGCACTTTCTTAAAATTGTGCTTC
>NC_046665.1:65635059-65637400 GCF_010883055.1 Belonocnema kinseyi
CGGTTTTATTAGAACTGCTTCCCGGCGCTGTCTCCTGTCAGTTTTACGTTGTGACTTTTTCTTCATAGTCACTTCTTTTGTCTTTCTCTGATTCTCCTGTCCTTCGTCTGACTGCGGTTTACCCGATTTTTCTGACTTCTTCTTTTTTGTCACGTCCGTTCATTCTCCTGGCGACGACAGGTCATTCTTCCTCTTGCCCATTGGATTTGCACCCTGGTTTTCCGCTGGGCTTGAAGCTGTCCTCTTGCTGCTACTACGTCTCGGTGTACTTAGGCTTCTATAAGCCTGTTTCCCCGAAAGGCTTAAGATGCTTGGTTGCGTCTTCCCTGACGATGAGCTGGCTTGCGCTGACTTCGTCGGTTTTCGCTCCTCTTGCAGTTCTTCTATGGTTTCTATCAACTTCGGAATACCGGACTTGATGTCCGTGTTGACGTTTTTCTGCTGTTTAGCTGCTTGATCCATGATAACCAATAGGGCTAGCATTTCCGTAAGCAGGCGGTCAATTTTTGATCCTGTTCTGTGTCCTTTTGATCTGCAAGAATCTTCTCCTTCAGCGCCGGCTCCTGCGTTGGACCAGAACTCTCTTCCTTTTCATTCTTGTTTATGTTTTGTGGCGTTGTGGGTGCCATGAATTACTATCGCCAGCGCATCGTGCGTGGAGGGGCGGGCCGAAATTGTTGGGAACGGGTATACCCTCGGACCTAGGTCCTACCCCAGTTCTCTGGGGCCCAGCCTTCGTTTAACCAGTCCAGGAAAACACGGACGGACTGGAACTCGCCCGGGGCACTGCAGATTCCGACCTCTGCAGCCACCACGCACTCCCTGATCAAGGCCCGAAGGGGCTGGCTCCTGATCCCATGCTGCGACTGACACGTCGGCAGTGCAAGCACACATCAGCTCCTCGCCACGCAAGCGGGTCAGGCGAACGTGGTCCGGAGCACTCACAGTGGGCCGCAGCGAGGAACAACCGTGTGTTTTTTCTCGGTGTCTCCTTCACCCAGGGTGTTTGGTCCGCGAGATGTATTTTATTTGGCCTTACCCTCTGTTGCCAGCGAGCATTCCACTATCCGCCACCTGGGGACGCGCCAAGTAGGGGCAATTCTTAGGATGGGTAGTGTCAGATTCTTACTGACTAAAACCCCTTCTCCCGCCAACCCATGTCCACGGAACCGCTTTCGCATTACTTCATGGACATGGGGATAAGGCCAACAAGCCGTGCTTCGGCTTTCATCTTTTATTGCCTGCTTGGCATATTCCTCCTGCACCCAGTCGTGAGACGCCCACACCGTCCCCCGCTGTGCAGGTGCACCGCACAGCCACGGGAGATGTGAGCCTCCCATCTAGGTGAACTTTACTAACGTGGTCGTCCACGAGGCTTCCTCAGCGAAGCTGCCTCCCTGAACACCAAGCACCTCATCGCCCCCGGAAGGTGATCTGTCCGGGGTTTTTCTTCCCTTGCGGCGCAGAGGTAGCACTGCGGTGTGTTTTGACACGCCACAGCCCTATGACCTTCTTTGCCGCACCTCCAACAATCCTTCGTGCGGTCGGGGCCTTCACAACCGGCTGGCGTATGGCCGAAGCCAAGACAGCGGTAGCAGCGCATCCTCTCCGTTTTGGTTTTCACTCGGCAGGACACCCACCCTACTTTCAGGTGTCCTGCGCGCACCAATCTCACCGCCAACTCTTCTTTCAGCTCCACGAAAGCCCTCAGATTACCTCTGAAGGGTCTTTTCGTGATGCTGACTTTAATCGCTCCGACATCATTTTCCCTGAAGTGCCCTCTCACAGCCGCCTCTACCTCCTCTACATCTGTAGTAGTGTCCAGGTCTAAAACCTCGACTTCCACACGAGGGACGAGCTCGCACACTGTACCCTCTTCGCCGATCGCTTCTCTTATTACTGCCGACAGTTCAGCTCTGCCCTTTTCTGTGGGTCCTAGCTCGACAAGGACCTCTCCGTTTCGGGTCTCCCTGACCCCCTTGATTTTAACACCAAGGGTGTCAGGACTCACCTTCTGCTTGAGGCCCTTGAGGACCCCCGCGTAGTTCAGACCTTCGGCCGGCTTAATTAAAACCGCCTCAGGTCTACCTCGCATCTGTCTACTCTTCATCTTCTTTACCTTATTGAAGGCACTTTCTTCCACCTTTTCTGTTTTCTTCGGGGTCGACGTAGTTGCGTTGTGACTGGTGTTCCGCCTTGAGCTTTTCTCCATTCGAGAATCGTCCATTATCTTGTCTACTTCGTATACAGTCTGTCAAGTTAAAGCGTGGGTGGCTTTACTCGCAGTCGGTAAGGTGTATCGACATGATTTTGGTGTCAAAATATTAAGAAGAGCTCCCTC
>NC_046665.1:65637500-65645102 GCF_010883055.1 Belonocnema kinseyi
AATGTGTCCTACGATGGCATTCTGAGGATGGAGATGCCAGATGATACCTACCTAACTGGCTATGCTGATGACATATTGGCGGTAATTGCGGCCAGATCTACGAAGGAACTTCAGTGGAAATTAAACCAGGTGATGCGACGTGTGAGCAGGTGGATGGACGACCACGGACTAGATCTGGCTACGGAGAAAACGGAGTTGGTGATAGTAACAAGTAAGTACATTCCCCTGCACGTAGCGATGCAGGTTGGACCGTCAGAGATAGCAGCCAAAACAGCTATTAGACATCTCGGAATATGGATAGATAATAGACTCTTCTTCGGAGAACAGGTAAAGCAAGCAGCGAACAAGGCAGCCGTTGTCACGACGGCACTAAGCAGGCTCATGGTCAACATAAATGGCCCGAGACCTAGCAAGCGCCGGCTATTGATGTCAGTGGCCCAGACAATAATGCTCTACGGAGCAGAAATATGGGCAGATGCACTTAAGAAAAAGACAAATAGAAGACGCTTGGCAGCTGTACAACAGAAAGGCGCTCTCCGAATTGCGTGCTCCTATCGAACGGTATCGGAACCAGCGATCCTAGTGATTGCGGGGACGATACCGATCGATCTACAAGCACTAGAAAAGAAGGAAGTGTTCCATAGGAGACCTAACGTGATTAAAGCGACAGCGAAATCTGAAGCCAGAGCAGCCACATTAGAACGATGGCAACAACGCTGGAGTAACGACCAACGAGGGAGATGGACCGCAAGGCTGATCCCACAAGTCAACACATGGTTAGACCGCAATCACGGAGAAACCAACTACTATTTGACGCAGTTTCTCTCAGGACATGGGTACTTCCGATCCTATCTGTACAAGAGAATGAAAGTAAGAAGTGGAAAATGCGGCTACTGCGAGGAAGCAATTGATGACGCGAACCACACTTTCTTTGAGTGCGAGCGATGGGCCGAATTAAGACACAGGCTAAAAAGTGAGTTGGGAGCAATTACGCCGGAAAATGTTATCGATAAAATGATACAAAACGAGAATCAATGGGACAAGGTAGCTACCTTCGTCGAAATCATCCTTCCAAAAAAAAGGAAGAAGGGCAACTGAATGACTGAGTGAATCAACTAAACCCTAAACTGTCGAAGGCCGACGAGCCCGATGTGGGACAACAGTACCACTGATGAGGACGATGGGCACAACTAGGGGGAGGAACGATTGAAAAGCTACAGACCAAGATATTAGAGCACAGAGTCAGCCCAACTAACAACCCCAATCAGGATGTCGAAGGGACCGCGAAAGCGGTCCCGGGGAGGAATTCGCCAAGGAGAAAGGGTGGTGTTTTTTAGTGGGTCCCTTGGTAGCATCGGCGCAGTGGTCTCAGTATGTATATTTTCTTATATATATTGGGGTCACTGTGACGAGGCTATTTAAGATCCCCACACTACCAGGAAGTGCGGACCCTTCCTGGTGTGTTTTTGAACATTTTTCACCAACCCTCGTAAAAAAAAAAAAAAATCATCATCATCATCATCATCATCATGATCATCATGAAGATCAATGAAGATCAATTTAGAATCGTCTTTAGTTTTTTTCCAAATAGAAAGCATTTTGCGGCAGTTATTGCAAATACTATCAGGAGCCCAATCTTCTAAAACTATATCTGAATTAAAGCATTCTTTGTATATATTCCGAAAATTTTCGTTGAGCGATCGTCAATCGCTTTTGTTCGGAATAAATGTTCCACAAATGAAGCAAAATGCGTTAACATCTTTCGGGCACACCTGTTTAGAAGATGAGGTTGAAGGTTTGTTTAAATTTTCCATATTTTTATATATAAATCCGCTCGACAGGGATCCTGGTCAGGTTGCAGGTGAGTCCGCCGTCCTGGAGGTGATAAACCTTTTACCTCTCCAGGGCTAAGTAAAAGGGCCTTTAGTCTTTGACGAGGACAATGTTAACTCGTCGACGAACACACTACGGCATCATCCTCACACCCTGTCGACCTCCTGTAAGGCAGTGCACTTCCACTGGCATCGGTATCCCGACTAGCATATGAGCGAATCATTCTACACATCCCCTTACGGGGCAGTTGTCATCGTCACACGACTAGTCGAGGCAACAGGTGAAAAAGAATAGATTACATACATCGAAACATCTAGACATCCGTACATCCACACATCCATGCATCCGCAGATTCACACATGCACACACGGAAACATTCACTCATAACCGCAAATACAAGTGGACATTTATAAAAAATGTATTTTTTACCATATTAGGGCAAAAAGAACCCACTTCTTTTTTAAAGATATACCATTCTTATGGGTACAAAGCTTTCTCTTTCAAGAAATCTACAGCAGCTAATATTGATAAGAAAGTACACTGCCTTACTTTCGAGAAAATCACAGCAGCTAATGTTAATAAAGTTAAATGAATATTTCTAGTTTCTATATAGACGAAAAACTAAAGATGATTCTAAATTAATTTTTAAAAAAATTTTTCAACAGTACCTCATTGATTTGACCTTCAAATGACCCTGAACTTGAACCCATGAAGGTCAACCGACACCGGATTCGGATTCAGCATGCTAAAAAACCTACATTTGAATTTTTTCAGATTTTTGAGCCTTTTTTCCGAATTCGACCTTCAAATGACCTCAGATGACCTTCAGATAACCAGATATTATCAAATCAACCTCGGATTTGTATTCAGCGACACTCAAAACCTATATATAAATTTTCACAATTTTTTTGATGTTATTTTGTTGGTTTGACCTTCAAATGACCTTGATATTGAATTAATGAAGGTCAACCGACACCAGATTCGGATTCAGCGTGCTAAAAAACCTATGTCTGAATTTTTCAGATTTTTTCAGCAAATTTTCTTCATTTGACCTTCAAATGACCTTGAAAGCGATCTGATCTGAAAAAAACCGACAAATGATTCGGAATCAGCGACCCAAAAACATAGAATCCCAAAGGTCGTCTCCGTAGACTTTGACTTTTTTTGTGTGTCTGTGTAATTTTTAACAGGAAAAATGAATTTTCAACAAAGTTGGTAATTTGTCAACTAATAAGATGAATTTTCGATCAAGTAAATTAACGATCTACAAAAAAAGACAAATTTTAAACAAAATACATACATTTTCAACGAAATTATTTAATTTTAAAGTCAAAAAGACGAATTATCTACAAAAAGTTGAATTTTTCAAGCGAAAAATGTGAGTTTTCAATCAAAGAGTTAATCTTTTAAACAAATAGTTAAATTTTCAACCATAATTATAAAACGTTGTTAAAAAGAGCGTATTTTTTTACAGATTAGTTTAACTCTTAGTGAAATAATCGAATTTTAAACCCAAGAAGATGTACAGTCGAAATTTCAACCAAACAATTGCATTTTTGACCAAAAATGATACATTTTCTACCAAAAAGATTAAATTTCTACCAAACAAGGTCAATTTTCAACAAAATACATGAACTTTCAACGAAATTATTTAATTTTAAGGGTATAAGGGTACTGTGCGAGTACCGAAACGTTGGTAATGCAAATTTATTCATTTATGTTTTTTATTTTTATTTTATTGTAATTTGATGGTCATAAAATTGAAAAAGACGAAAGAAAGAAAAAGAGAAGGAAGGGGATGTGGTTGGCTGCCTTTTCATTTTTCTTTCCTCTTTTTTATATTTTTTTCCGAAAATTTTATTTTTTTATTGTTTTTCTTTTCTTTTTTTTGAGTTTTTTTCAGCATACAATAGGGTTTTTTTGATTTTCGTTTATTCTTTGTGGTCCAAATTTGGTCGTTGGATTCTTGTTTTGTATAACAGGATTTTGCATCAATTTGATTATTGGACGTTAAATGGGATTTTTAATTTGGATTTTTGTCTACTTTAAATTTCGTAAATTTTAATTTTAAAGTCAAAAAGAGTATTATCTACAAAAAAGATGAATTTTTAACTAAAAAATATCATTTTTCAACCAAAATTTTGATTTTCGACCAAATAGTTTAAGTTTTTATCAAATTGTTGACTTTTAACGCCCAAAAGAAGCAATTTTCACAAAGCAGTACAATTTTTAACGAAAAAGTTATTTTGAAGGCAAATAGTTGAATTTCCAACTACAATTATGAATCCTTAATAAGAAAAAATTAATTTTTTTGCTAAGTCGTTCAACTTTAAGTGAATAATCGAATTTTCCACCCAAAAATTAAGATTTTAATTTTTAAAAATATAGTTGCATTTACAACAAAACGACTTTGCAGCCCAAAAATATTTACAGTTGATATTTCAACCGAAAAATTTCATTTTTAATCAAAAAGTGTAAGTTTTCCATGTTATAGATTAATTGTACACTGAAAGAAATTTTATAATAATAGTTGATATTTCAATATTCATAATTGATATACTCGATTACGATTTAGGGAAATCGTGTAAATATAAAAATTATTCTTAGCGTAATTACGAAACTTTACAATTAGAATATGAAAACCTAATATCTTTAGAACATGAATTGGTATATTCAATAGCAAAGATTGCCATTTTATATATTAAAACGCAGAAGAAGAAAAATTGATAATGACATATTCAAATAATATAAAAGCAATTATAGGAATTAATAGATTGAGGTACAAAAGTTAATATAAATATTCTACAAATTAATATAGTCAAAGAGAAAGTGAAAGGTAATAAGACATATTTTTTTTGTCATAGACGCTAACAGAAATTGTAATCTTCAGTTGAGGAAATTGCAAAACACTATATCAAAAAATCCGAATGTGGCCTTACGATGTGAATCGAAGAACTTCGTGTTCCCCGCTAAACTGGTCAAGATTCATGTATGGACACGTGTTTTCCAGTGTTTTGTTTTTAATGAAAGAGTGGTAATAATTGGCTAAAGTATACATTTATTATGATACTCAACTTACAAAATACAAAAGTTATTAGTTGAAAGTTTCAAGGATTTTACCACTCAGGTTTTGAGCATCAGATTACAAAGCATTACTAAAGATTCTACAAGGTTTCAATATATTCTAAAGATTTAAAAATATTTAAAGTGATTTTTGAATGTTTTACAAAGAATTATCAACGTTTTACGAAGATTGTTTAGATTTAAACGATTGAAAAGAGGCGTGTACATTAGGGTGGTCCAAAATCACACCTGTTACATTTTTTTTTGGATTAGAGGGCATGCCACCCACCCCCCATTTCATGTGGTTGCCCGAAAAAAATTCCCACCAAGTTTTAGCCAAATCGGTTAATATTAAGACGTGCCGCAAAGGTCCTGAAAATCCGATAAGATTAACATAGGGAAATTTTGGTTTTCGGAACAATGATTCAGGTTTCTGGATTTAAACTTTGCTTATTAAGAATTAATTATATTAAGAATCTTATATTAAGAATCTGTTCAGGATTCTCTAATCAATCATTTCCATTAAATTACTTTAAATTTTGATGCCCCCTCCCCCTGTGGAACCCCAAAAATGTCCCAAAAAACTGAAATTGATATTTTTGCCAAAAATTTACACATTAATGCTCTGTTTTTCTTTTTTTTTGTCATAAATTATTTTTTTTGTCAAGTGGAATGTTTTTAAGTATTTTTCAACTAATCAACAATGGTTTAAATTATTCATTTTTGTTTAAATAATTCGTTTTTCTATCACTCATTGAAAGGTAGATTTTTTATGGTTGATTGAACAATTGGACATTTTTAGGATTAATGATCTTTGTTTCAAGAATTTAGTGTTTGTTTAAACAATGAATTATTTTTTAATTGTAAATTTTTCTTAAAAATAGGTATAAATCTCTATTTAAAAAAAATTATTTAGCTTTTTTGCTTATTATTAGATATCTGCGTCATTTAGATACTAGTACCTTATTTTGTAATAAATTGTTATTTGTTTAAACAAATTTTTTTCTTTTATACAATTTTGTTTAAAAATAAATTTTGGATAATTCTGTTTTTTGCAATTAATCTGGTAATTTTTCGTTTTTGAGAGCAAAATGTTGTCTTTTAATTTCCAGTGACGTTAAAAAAATACAAAGATTTCTAATTCCTTTGAGAATATTAAGATCTATTCTGCGGGATCAACATAAACAAAAAAACCTACTTTGAGCTTTCATAGGACAAACGAGTGTGTCTACGGGGGTGATTTAAAGGAAAAAATTATAAAAATAATTTCAGAACGACAAAATTGAATGTAATTTTTATAGAATGAAGTCTTCCTAAAAAAAAAATAAACTTTTCATGACCAATGTTAAACATTTTATAAATAAAAAATTAGTTATTTAAAGCATTTGCTTAACGTTTAAATATTTAATAATAAGCGATACACTTGATTGAATTGAGACAAACATCAGATTTTTTAATCACAATTTCCAATAAAATGTTAGATTAATGTTTAAACAAACAAAATTTATTCAAACAAATAAGAATTTATTACAAAATCAGTTACTTGTATCTAAATGAAGTCGATATTTAATAATGAGCAACAAAGCTAACTAAATTTTTTTTAAACTAGAGTTTTATACCTCTTTTTAAGAAAAAGTTACAATTATTATTATTATTTCTGTGGCGAAATGTTGTCACAGGCTTATACTGCCCAATATGTCGAAGGCATTTTTTGGGTAGAGTTGGATTTTTATTTGATCATTTTGCACGGGGCTCTCCCGGTATATATCATCAGTCAAGGAGGCATTTTTATAATGCAATCAAGTGATCTAATGAGAGCAGTCTGCCCAGACATATTGGACAAAGCCTGGTTTTTACCCCATCATTGACGGACTGGGTTGCAGTCAAGTACACGATGGGGGGACCTACAGCTTAACGTGGGTTCCGAAACACCAGAACCTCGGTAAAGGTACATTGAAAAATTTCCAGAGGTACCGGCTCAGGGATCGAACCCCGGACCTCTGAGGTGAAGTCCAAGTGTCGAACCAACTGAGCCACCGAGGCTCTTTATTATTATTATTATTATTATTATTATTATTATTATTACACCATTAAGCCATTTCCCTTTCGGGTTAGGCGTGACTCACTCGGCAGGGGAAAGGAGTAGTGTGTGGAAGGGATAGAGATTTTTCAGAATGATCCAGAATTCTCGTGCTATTTAAGTGAATAGCACGTTTGTTCCGCAACACTGCTCCGACCCAGGTTGCTGATCAATCTCTCTAGCAATCACCCCAAGCGAAGAACCTCACGAAGTCGTTATGTAAGGTTCCCCACTTGGGTTCATTAATAGCCAAGGTCTTTGTTTCAGGCGTCATTCACTCTACTGACACTCTTTTTATTAACTATTTGCCGCCATACTTTCCTGTCCTGGCATACTTCTCTAGCTTCTTTTATGTCCATGCATTTTTTCATGCAAGCTCTCTTGTTTCTGTGACTTCTTATGTCTCTTCTAAGTAGGGTCTCATTCACACATTCTAATCATGCTTTCCGCGGTCTACCTCTGGGCATGCTGCCATTTACTTTACCTTGATACACTTGTTTTGTTAGTCGTTCATTTGGCATTCCCTCAACATGTCCGAACCATCTTAACCGATTTCTTTCCCATGTGTCTACTAGCGTCTCTTCTGCACCACATTCTGTTAGAATTATCTCGTTACTTACTTTGTC
>NC_046665.1:65645202-65646577 GCF_010883055.1 Belonocnema kinseyi
ATCCCGGACGATTGCCAGAGGACAAGAATGCCTAAAAGAGAAAGCTGACATGGGAGCGGAAGAATTATTGGAAGCTACTATGCAGATAATCAACGAAGCCTGCGACGCCTCGATGCCTAGGAAGAAGGGGAACAGAAGCAGAACATCCGCCTATTGGTGGAATGAGGAAATTGCTAAACTACGGAAAGAATGCCTTAAACGCAGACGAACAGCGACAAGAAAGAGGGGAAAAGGCGTAATAGAGTACAAGCTAGCCAAGAAACAACTTGGCAAGGCTATCCAGAAAAGCAAACGCCAGAACTGGGGAAATTTGCGTCAGAAAGTGGATAATGAACCTTGGGGTCTAGGTTACAAAATTGTGACCCGGAAGCTCGGGGCCCTCTCAGCCACTGCATCAATGGGAGCGGAAACAATGAGAAATATTGTGGACGTGCTCTTCCCGACACACCCGACAAGAAAGAGAGATATGTATAGAAACGATGCAATAGATGTACCACACTTTAGCGAGGCAGAACTACTAGCGGCTGTGGCTTCCCTACAAAACAGGAAAGCGCCAGGGCCCGACGGGATTCCAGCGGAAGTTCTGAAAGTTGTAGCACGCTTCTGTCCACAGATGCTGCTCAGCATGATGAACTGCTGTCTGAGAGCTGGACTATTCCACAAACAGTGGAAAGTCCAAAGGCTAGTCCTGATAAAGAAAGGAAAAGGAGATCTAAACACTCCCTCAGCATACAGACCACTGTGTATGCTGAACACCACCGGGATACTATTAGAGAAGATGCTGAAGCCTCGCCTACTGGCAGCCGTCCAAGCAGCGGGAGATCTCTCCGAGAGGCAACATGGATTCAGAAAAGGGAGATCCACGATATACGCGATCCAAGAGGTCGTGAATACCATAGTTCGAGTACAAGAGGAAAGTCGATACACCAGAAAGATTGTTTTGCTGGCAACGCTGGATGTTCGAAACGTCTTTAACTCGGCCAGATGGCCGGAGATAATTAAGGCACTAGAGGGGTTCAAGACACCAGAGTACCTTATGCGTATGCTAAGAAGCTCTCTTTCTGATAGAGTCTTGCTATATGATACAACCGAAGGCGCCAGAAGTAAGCGAATAACCGCTGGAGCAGCTCAAGGATCGATACTGGGCCCTGATCTTTGGAATGTGTCCTACGATGGCATTCTGAGGATGGAGATGCCAGATGATACCTACCTAACTGGCTATGCTGATGACATATTGGCGGTAATTGCGGCCAGATCTACGGAGGAACTTCAGTGGAAATTAAACCAGGTGATGCGACGTGTGAGCAGGTGGATGGACGACCACGGACTAAATCTGGCTACGGAGAAAACGGAGCTGGTGATAGTAACAAGGAAG
>NC_046665.1:65646677-65653111 GCF_010883055.1 Belonocnema kinseyi
GAACTGCTTCCCGGCGCTGTCTCCTGTCAGTTTTACGTTGTGACTTTTTCTTCATAGTCACTTCTTTTGTCTTTCTCTGATTCTCCTGTCCCTCGTCTGACTGCGGTTTAGCCGATTTTTCTGACTTCTTCTTTTTTGTCACCTCCGTCCATTCTCCTGGCGACGCCAGGTCATTTTTCCTCTTGCCCATTGGATTTGCACCCTGGTTTTCCGCTGGGCTTGAGGCTGTCCTCTTGCTGCTACTACGTCTCGGTGTACTTAGGCTTCTATAAGCCTGTTTCCCCGAAAGGCTTAAGATGCTTGGTTGCGTCTTCCCTGACGATGAGCTGGCTTGCGCTGACTTCGTCGGTTTTCGCTCCTCTTGCAGTTCTTCTATGGTTTCTATCAACTTCGGAATACCGGACTTGATGTCCCTGTTGACGTTTTTCTGCTGTTTAGCTGCTTGATCCATGATAGCCAATAGGGCTAGCATTTCCGTCAGCAGGCGGTCAATTTTTGATCCTGTTCTGTCTGTGTCCTTTTGATCTTCGAGAATCTTCTCCTTCAGCGCCGGCTCCTGCGCTGGACCTGAACTCTCTTCCTTTTCATTCTTGTTTCTATTTTGTGGGGTTGTGGGTGCCATGAGTTACTATCGCCAGCGCATCGTGCGTGGAGGGGCGGGCCGAAATAACTGGAAACGGGTATACCCTCGGACCTAGGTCCTAGCCCAGTTCTCTGGGGCCCAGCCTTCGTTTAACCAGTCCCGAAAAACACGGGCGGACTGGAACTCGCCCGGGGCACTGCAGATTCCGACCTCTGCAGCCACCACGCACTCCCTGATCAAGGCCCGAAGGGGCTGGCTCCTGATCCCATGCTGCGGCTGACACGTCGGTAGTGCAAGCACACATCAGCTCCTCGCCACGCAGGCGGGTCAGGCGAACGTGGTCCGGAGCACTCCCAGTGGGCCGCAGCGGGGAACAATCGTGGGTTTTTTTCTCGGTGTCTCCTTCACCCAGTGTGTTTGGTCCGCGAGACGTATTTTATTTGGCCTTACCCTCTGTTGCCAGCGAGCATTCTATACCTGTGTCTTTGATGAAGAAAAATTAGTGTACTGTTCAAATGTTAAAGGACTGAGAAAACAACTTAAGCCAAATACTTATAAAGATGATGATTGGAATCTGTTTATTGATTCATCAAAAAGAAGCTTAAAAGCTGTAATACTTCACAACACAAATCAATATGCCGCAGTACCTGTCGCACACTCTACGGCAATGAAAGAATCCTTCAGTATCGTAATTGTTTATGAGGGATTGTTAATTTTTTGATCTTATTATGAGCTTGTACGTGAATTGATGAAGGTCTTTCAAACTCGATATATATGGGTTGTTATTTTCATATTTCAATGACCTGGAAAATACTAGATATGGTCAAAATGACCTAGGATTTAGATTCTACGACTCTTAATACTTATATATAAATTTTTACACATTTTTTTAGGCTACTTTGTTGGTTTGACCTTCAAATGACCTTGATCTTGAACTAATGAAGGTCAACCAACACCGGATTCGGATTCAACATGCTAAAAAACCTATGTCTGCATTTTTTCAGATTTGTTCAGCAATATTTTCTTCATTCGACCTTCAAATGACCTTGAAAGCGATCTGATCTGAAAACCCCGACAAACGATTCGGAATCAGCGACCCAAAAACCACAGAATCCCAAAGGTCGCCTCCGTGGACTTTGACTTTTTTGTGTGCCTGTGTTATTTTTCTTTATATGAAAATGTAACTATTCTAGGATTGGTTAAAAATTAATCGTGTTTATGTGGAAATTGAACTTTTCTATTTTTGTTTGAAACTTTATTCTGTACATTGTACAGAATTGAGCTTTTATCCAAACGAAATGAATTCCAAATCGCCAATTTCTTTAATTTCTTTCAAATGCGGATCAAGATATAAATAAAACTATTATAATATAACATAATTATAATATTATCATTAATAATATGTATATATATATGTATATATAATAGAATTAATATTTATATCATTTATATTTTATACTTGAAATAACGTTACCTCAAAATATACGCATATAGAGGCGCGCGAAATATTCGAATCATGAGAATCGCCAGCATCGACATCTGGAAATATTAAAATTTTAATCTCTTGACTTTGTTTCAAAGCAGATAGAGATATAAATAGAGCCGCCGAAGTGTTCCGACCGGCAACCGTGCACCTTCGAGTTTTCAAATTCAGAAAAAGAGAAATGGGTTGCGCGCGCAACCCAGTCGTGTACATCGTCTCCTACTATATTCACACGGACATAGACCTGTAATAGTATTGGAGTGTACCTCGTTTCAAACCTGGGATCATTGACGCAGGGATCAAAGTTTTCTAATATAAATGTTCCTTCTTTTATTTCAACTTTTAATTCATACTATTTTGCATAATTATATCAAACTAAGATAATACGACAGCACTTTTTACATTTATTTTGAAATAACTATATTATGAATTAATTATAGTATGCCATGCAGTGTAGTGTGTATTGAATAAAATAATGTTTCGCAACAGATAATTGAATATTATATTATTTATAATAAACCTGCCTATATAAGCGAAAAAAGGACGTCCAGGATAATTATAGTTCTCGTACATTATTAAATGCATTATCATAATTTATTGAAGAACAATAATATTAACTTACTCAAAGAAATTTAAGATACATTTATTGTGTACTATTCCTAATACTATATAGTACACATAGAAAACTATATCGCACAAATTACAATATATATCGTAATTCCTGCACTATATATCGTAATTATCGCATTATAAAAGCGCAAAATCGTGATATCGTACATTGCAAGTTTTTACATTATGTACCGCATAATTGTGCAATCTATAACGTAAAAAATGGGGATTCCCATCCGTCAGTTACATTTTGCGCTTTCGCTAAATTGTATTAAGTAAGTTTTAATTCGTCTACAATAATGCGATTTATTTCGGAAGAAATATATCAGTAAGTACATATTTTTTGTGTTTTCTGTCGTAGATTCTACATGTTTGATTGAAATTTGCTCACTTCAGCGCGACACAGTCGACGAGTTCAGAATTATTTCTCTTACCTCAATGAAACTTTCGCCGAAATATGTTTAATCATTAACAGTTGCAGGTCTTACCTGCAGCAAATTTTTAATTTTCTCTGTAATTGTTTTAAATCTAGAGTCCGGATTTATAGCTCGAACTGACTCATACTTTGCCTTTTTCCCATTGCTGCTAAGGACGCCGTAGCAGACGACAGCAACAAAATATAACTTCATTTTTGTCTGTTATATTAGTGCATTATAATATCGTACAAAGCTCCGGGACCTGATTGTACGTTATCATATTGCGCTTTCTTGCAATATAGAGGTTTTGCGATATCATTGTGCGATATCTTTTTCTCCGTGTACATTTGTAGAATCTCTGAATATATATTTTTTTTTAAAGAAAATTACACTGTTAAAAATTTATGTTGGAAACTTGCACTACATGTTTTTTGGAAGTTTATTTCCGAAACGTAAGGTAACGCTGCAATACACAATGCTGTAGTTTCGAAATTCTGGCATTGGTATGCTACCTTACATGTCTTGGAATGTTATAATACAAGTCTAGTAGCTGGATATCCCGACGCCTGATGAAGAGAAAAATTAGAACAACAAATGGTAAGTTCGCTCCCCGGGTGCACCGATTCGTGCATTAGATAGTGTAGCACATATTCTATGAGAACTTTTTAAGAATTTAAATTGTGCCAGTTGCTAAAATAACTAGCATTAGTCAGTCGGCGATCCGGGTGAATCTAGTCGCGCACTACACGGAGAAAAAAATATCGCACAATGATATCGCAAAATCTCTATTGCAAGAAAGCGCAATATTATAACGTGCAATCAGGTCCCGGAGCTTCGTACGATATTATAATGCACTAATATCACAGATAAAAATGAAGTTAAATTTGGTTAGTGTCGTCTTCTATACGGATGGAAAAAAGGCAGATTTGCAAAATGTAACTGACAGATGGGAATCCCCATTTCTCTCAAATTTAATTAAATTAAACGACACTGGATAGCGCTGGCGTCGTTATTGTCACTCCACCTCGAATAGAAATGGAGCGATTATAAGATGAAAGATTATCCAGGCAAGGTTAAAAATCGGAAATTATCTTCGATTCATGTAAAGTTTATCTGGCAAGGTTAATTTTTGTTCCGATGAATCTTTCACCTGAAATCAATGTAAACTTTATCTTTAATTATTCCTGTGATCGTTTGTTCACTACTCGAACCCTCGCCAGATCACAAAAGAAGAAACACAATGTGATAGCGTAATAAACTTAAATTCTTACGTTATAGACTGAACAATTATGCGGTATATAATGTAAAAACTTGCAATTTACGATATCACGATTTTGCGCTATTATAATGCGATAATTACTAGAGGAGAGTACTCGAATATGAGATATTCTCGTATTGCGAGAAACTGGGGTATCAGCTAAACTAAGAGACTCACTCTGTTGGTTCTATCTCTAACTTGTAGCCCTTGAAGAAAGAGTAATTTCGTGGTATAGTCCATTTTTCATTGAGCTTCTAAAGATTATAGGCGAAATTTTTGTGAAATCGATGGTGGTCGAGTTCTTGGAAGGGAATTCTTTAAACCCTATTTATTATTCATTAAATATGTATTTACCCGTGCAGAAATCGCCCGATTTCATACTTAATACCGATCTGGCCCCGACCGGGATTCCCGATCTGGCCCTGATCGGTAGAATTCTGTGGCCCAGATTTGGGCCAGACCAGGCCAGACCGATTTCCTACCGTAACGCCATCCCTATGCGCTCACAGAATTAGTGCTGATTATTGTTTTTTGATAGCGCAGTGAAATTGAAATATTATTCCTTTATAATATTTTCTAAATGATTGAAAATGCCTAAGGCAAGTACGCCACGTGTTCGGAGGCACCGAACACTGACCAGTATACCTCGAAACGTGCGTGAAGAAAATGAAAGTAAGTAATTAAGCTCTGGGGCTAATTGAAACCTAACCTCAAATAAAGTGATCGTCAATTAAATTTTATTGTTTTAATCAATACGAATTAAATTATTATAGATGGAAATGTAAGTGATCCGGAAGTTAATACTATCCAACCCGTTCAATTGATGAATTTGTACGAAGCAGAAAATTTGGATCCACTTGAAAATGAATTTCCGACTGATATCAACACAGTTTTAGGTAAAATAATTTTATAAGTGAAAAGTCAATAATTTTATCAACGTATTTATCATATTGTTTATATTGTTTTGTACTATTTTATCCATTTATATTAATTTTTTATTAATTTAATGTAGAGTTAAAATGATGAAATCTGTTATAAAATATGTTAACTAATAATAGTCAACATAGGTAATCTCCAAAAATAGTGATCTTATCATAATAGAATATGTGATAAAATCAAAAGTGCATTTCAGATTTTTTTGAATAGTAAATTCATTATCAAAATACATGAAGGACACCTTTTCATAACATGAATTTCAGAATCAAGTAGTAGAATCAAAATACCAATCGATCAAGTGCTCCCAACAAGAGATCCTTACTCAACTGCGCATGCGTCACACTCGACGTCTAATTGGTTGCTATTTGCGCGCAGTTTAAAATGCTAAAATACATTATTTCTATTCTTTATCATAAATAATGACATTTCTATTTTTAAAAATTCAATTAGATAGAAATTCATGAATCTTGATAAAAAAAATAAAAATTAATTAAATACATATTCTGTACACAATCTAAAGGATAATTTTTATTCACAGAATATGTATTTGATTCATTTTTACTATTATCAAGATTCATTGATATCGATGTAATGGACATTTTTATAAGTCGAAATGTCTTTATTTATAATAAGCAATAAAAATAATATTTTTTAGCGTCTTAAACTGCGCGCGAATAGTAATTAACCAGATGCCGAGTGCGACGCATGTGTAGTGAAGTAAGAAGCTTTCGTTGGGAGCACTGCATAAATATTTATGAAAAAAGTATATTTTTTCCTGTGAATGCTCAACGTAAGTACGTAAAAATCCAATTTTTCTAATTCTGTCACCTTACTTTCTTTCCTGCACTTGGCTATTGTGGTTCTTGTATATTAACATCATCTTTTCTTCCACTTTCCTGCCGTAAATACTTGTAACAATTAAATCCCTAATCTAATTTTCCAGTACTTAACATTTATTTTCGAATCATCTTAATTTTTGCCAGGAAAATTCGATGAAAATCCGCAATCAGGTACTGATTCTGATACTGAAAATTATGCAAGGGTAGTCGTTTTAATCCAAGACAAAAATTCCCGGTTTTTTCCAGGTTCGCAAACATTTTTCACGATCAATAAAATTAAAAAATTCGAACTCTAAAGCTAAAAATTTTT
>NC_046665.1:65653211-65657029 GCF_010883055.1 Belonocnema kinseyi
AATGTTTTTAAAACATCTAAATGCGTTTTAAAATAATTCAATTTTTTCTATACAATTAATAAGTTTTCAATTGCTATTTGAACAACTAAATTCAACAATTTCGCTTACAAATGTAACATTTTTTTAAAAAGGAACCATCAAAATTGAAACGTTCGAAGTTTAAAAGCTCTTCCAAATTTTAACGATTCAAGGCTTTCTATATTAAACAATTCAGTTTCAAATTGTAAATTTAAAAATATTTCGTCTCAATTAATTATTCTTAAATGAACCGTCAAATATTACTACATATGAAATATTTGTTCTTTTTTCTTTAATTAAAAAATGTTTAATCGAATGCATAAAAAATTGATTATTTTAAACTGAAACAGTATTTTAAATTTAAAGAAAGCCTTTAATTACAAATACATTATTGTGAAGTTATTTTTAATATAAAAATAGTTTATAAAGTTCTAGGCAGACGTTTACATTATTTAATGACTAAGATTTCGAATTAAAACAGTTAATTTTTTCCACGTTAAAATCTGGAAAATTCTGAATCTTGAGCGGGTTTCGAATCGTTTTGTAAAGTGAATTACTGTTCCCTTTTAATACCTAAATTACATATTCATTTTTAAAATAATTTATTTATATTTACTGTTAATAAAATACAAATATTTTTTATACAAAATACTCAACTTTAAACGGTTTTAATTTTTAGTTTATTAAGTCTTCAAGACTGCATTTTGAAATTCTCTAAATTAAAAATAAAAACCTAAAATGAAAAATTTCTAAAGTAAACGATTTTTAAATTACTTATTGTGAGCTGAATTATGTCATCATTGAAATCGATAACAATTCAATTTATTATTTTAAAAAATTTTGAAATCGTACTTAGGCGGATTTGTTTTTAAAATATTTACAAAATTTCCGGTAAAAAAATAAAATCACTGTCGTTTTATAATTTATTTATTTTACTTTTTTTAGAAGCAGAAGCAGCGATCAGTGATAATTCCATGAGCGATGAAAACACAGAAACAACAGAGGAAGCG
The DNA here is from genome assembly GCF_010883055.1 of Belonocnema kinseyi. Classification (NCBI taxonomy): domain Eukaryota; kingdom Metazoa; phylum Arthropoda; class Insecta; order Hymenoptera; family Cynipidae; genus Belonocnema; species Belonocnema kinseyi. The sequence continues at coordinate 65,654,240 of NC_046665.1, forward strand.
GCTCTAAGTCATATTGGAACAATTATTGGAAATTCCAAATATTGGGATAGCCATTGAAAGCAGAAGACCCTAAACTAAAAAACACTTTTTTTAAAGGTTCTAGTTAAATAGAATTAACTTAAAGTCATTTTGATATTTAATAAATAATAATATTTATACTTTATAAATCTCTTTATTCGCGAAATGCATAAAATGTATTATTATGAGACCGATCGGGCACCGACCGGGCACCGATCGGGTTTTTCTTATCGGGAGTCCCGACCTGGCCCCGACCAGGAATCCCGATATGGGCCCGATCCGGCCCGGTCTGGCCCCGCCCGGGGCCAGATCAAAATTTCTGCACGGGTAACAGTAAAGATTGTCTGAAGTGATGGGAATTGAATAACTTAGTAGGAAAATATCGATAGTGTTGAAGTTTTCATTGTACAGGTCAGACATAATAAGTGCATAGTTGCACGGTGTGGTTCTCATAATATGAGATACCTGTGGTTTTTACAACACTGTGACTGCGCGGGGGAAATTGGTTACAAAAATGTTTGTGACTACTGCAAAAACTGAATGTATCTAAATAGCAGTAAATTTATACTTCGGAAACATAGAATGAAGTTTGTCATTAAAAATAATACTTTATTTTGCATTTTGTTAGCTATTTCCTGGGGTATCTCATATTATGAGAATAGTTTGACGAGTTTGGAAAGTATAATACGTATTCTACGAGAACTTTTAAAAAACTTGAATTTTGTGAATAATGAAAACAAGTCCAAACAGTGAGTCGACAACCCGGGTGAACCAGATTGCTCCTCAAGTAGTTTAGCGCGTATTCTACGAGAACTTTTTCAAAATTTAGATTTTTTCATTATTGACCAAATTAAAAATTTTTTTTAAGTTCTCGTAGAATACGCATTAAACTACCTGGTGCTCGACCCGCTGCGCCCGGATCGGTGACTCACCATTTAAAGTAATTTTGGCTCTTGGTGATTTCCTTGTGCACAATATTTTCGTCTTACAAACAACTCTAATATGTGTATTAGAATGCTGGACGATGACTTCACGATTTACAACACTTACAATACCTGTATTGTAATTTCGTCATTCCAATACGATGGTTGCAATTTTGCCTTACGCTTGTATTGTAGAATTCTGGCAAATGTGCGGTAGAACTCGAATTTTTTTTAATAATGTAATTTTTAGTTTATTCTAAGTGATAAATATGCCCGCTGCTCGGGTACGGTCGCATTGCGCGCCGCGCGCGCGGCTCTTTGTGCCAAGTTTGAACATTGTTGTTAAAGTTTCTTATAGATGGGTACAAGACTTGCAAATTATCCAAATAAAATTTTTATTTCGATGAAAATAAGAAAAGTTATGTACTTTTGAAAATTTTGAAAATGTTCAGAAAAATAGAAAAACATATTTTTCTAAAAGATTACAAAGTTTCAATAAAAATTCATCACTAGTTATCAAATATATTTAGAAACTATAACTGTTAAATTTTTCGATTAGACACAAATTTAAAAAGTTGGAGCTCTTTTAAAATTTGAATAAAATTTTTGTATGGGCTTTAGAAATTGGTGTCAAATTTTCTGGTAAAAGTTTCTGCTAGATATAAAATACATTTTTTTGAATCTTTTATCATGAAATTTCTTAATTAGACAAAAGTTTCAAAAGTTGGATCATTTTCAAAAATATGTAATTTTGTTTTTTAAGATATCCATAAGTTTAAAGCGTTGTTTTTAGTAGATTTTAACAAGATTTACAAATTATCTTGATGAAGCTTTTCAATTGGATAGAAAGTATCGAGCGCGAAGCGCGAGTTTCATAATGAGAATGTAATCGCCAAAGCCGTAGGTTCTTTAAGAACTAAAAACAAATTGAAAAACAAGTGAGTTACAATTTATGACTGTAATGCCTCAGAAGATTAAATCACAGTATTTGATTTAATTTAAACTACTATATTTACGATACTTTAAAAAATGAAGTTAAAGTGTACGCATTAAACGTACGAAAACGAGCTCGAAGTGCGAGAGCGTACCCGCGCGCCATAATTCGACAAAATGATACCTGATTCATATTATTTTGAAATTAACTTATCGCGAATTTAAATCACTATTTATCGTTCGGTTTGATTAAATCGTCAATATGAAATATGACTCACTATTGGCGAGAAAATTCGAATCCTCTGGCTTTGACGTTGAATAATTATGTGAAGAAAAAATGGTAGGTTAATGAAAAAGGTCTCATTTTAAAGGTGCAAATGTTGTACGTTAATGAGCCGAAAAGTAATATTCCAAAAAATTATTTGTAGCTTACAGATCTGAAAATCTGATGAAAAGTAAGGAAATTTGATAGCTTTTAAAAACAGTGAACTTTAAAGCATAGTTTTTTATAGAAAAAATAATAGGAAAAATCTGAAAAAATTCATGGTGGTACATTAAACATTTCTGAAAAGATTGCCGTCGAAAAATTTGCAAAATACAAATTATTGTTCGTTTTTTGTGAATGAATATGCGACTGCACTATCTTCAGTTCTAATGAAGATAATGAAGTGATTTTAATTGGAGGTAGTTAGTTGAAATATCTGTAATAATTTACAATTTGAGGGCAGCATGTGCTTCTTGTTATCTTCGTACAAATTGCGATATTTGAAGTCAGTTTTTTATCAAGGAAAGCAAGTGCGAGAGCCCAGCGTGGTGCCGTTTTTTTCAGGGGATCATCCTTGGGTTTCCTCAGCCCGACCTACCCAACTTGAGCCTCACTCTGGCCTTCAAACCCTTTCCCTGTGTTGAGGAAAAC
>NC_046665.1:65657129-65662953 GCF_010883055.1 Belonocnema kinseyi
CCGACCTACCCAACTTGAGCCTCACTCTGGCCTTCAAACCCTTTCCCTGTGTTGAGGAAAACCGAGGATGATCCCCTGAAAAAACGGCACCACGCTGGGCTCTCGCACTTGCTTTCTTATATAAAAAACCGACTTCCAATATCGCAATTTGTACGAAGATAACAAGAAGCACATACTGCCTTCAAATTGTAAACTATTACAGATGGTTCAACTAAACACCTCCAATATAAATTACTTCATTATCTTCATTAGAACTGAAGATAGTGCAGTCGCATATTCATTCACAAAAAACGAACAATAATTTGTATTTTGCAAATTTTTCGACGGCAATCTTTTCAGAAATGTTTAATGTACCACCATGAATTTTTTCAGATTTTTCCTATTATTTTTTCTTTAAAAAACTATGCTTCAAAGTTCACTGTTTTTAAAAGCTATCAAATTTCCTTACTTTTCATCAGATTTTCAGATCTGTAAGCTACAAATAATTTTCTGGAATATTACTTTTCAGCTCATAAACGTACAACATTTGCACCTTTAAAATGATACCTCTTTCATTAACCTACCATTTTTTCTTCACACACTTATTCAACGTCAAAGCCAGTGGACTCAGATTTTCTCGTCAATAGTAGTTTCTTAGATTTACAGAAAACTTATTTTAATAAAATATGAAAATTTTAATTTTTAAAAAGTCCGAAATCCTGCATCAATGGTACCAGTACAAAATTTTAAGTATACAATTTGTTTGACGAAAATTCAATTGGACACGGAAAAAACGAAGGATTTAAAATTCGTGGTTTCAAGCGGGATTATTCCTTTAGAGTATAACTGATTTTATAATAAAATTATGGAGTCATTTATTACTAATGTTTGAAATAATCAATTTTTTCGATGATCATGTTTTTTTAAAAAATATAGATAATTTTCTTTGGAAAAAAATATATATTTAAAGATTCTACAAATGTACTATATAGTATTAGAAATACTGCATAATATACGTATCTTAAATTTCTTTGAGTAAATTAATATTATTGCTTTTCAATAACCGAAACTTAATAACCGAACTTGGAACCAACACGTTTCTCGAGCAGATTCGGAACGAGCACCTTCTTCAAACGAACTTCGAACCAACGCCTTCCTAGAGCACATTCGGAATGAACACCTTATTCTACTCAGGAGTCGATTTGCTATTATACAAGTCTGAAGACGGCGACTAATGCCGAGTCGACGCGTTCCTCACCAGCTCATCAATCTCGCTTAACATGCGCGGTACAATATATCGATTGGAATGGCTGAATCAATCAAACACCCGGATGCCCGGGTTCTTATACGTAGGTAATAAATCTCAAATTCATATGTTCAGAAATTCTTAAGCAAACTCGGATTGCCATTAGCCTCAAACTATTTTTTTCAGTGCGTTTACTATTTGAAGTACGAGCAATCCTTATCCCTTGCATGGTTTGGAATTTCTGTTTGGCTAGCTTCAATTTATCTGAAGCCAGTCGTCGAGGTCTCTCAGAAACGGGTGTTTCAGGTGTCATGTTGAAGTAATGTTTCTTCGAGTTTTCAGGTTGGACGATACACCCGTTCGGTCGAATGATTTTTGAATACTGCTCAAGAATTTTATGATAGGAGAAGACCTCGAAATCGCTCGAATACGTCAAAAACTTGCATCAACCTCAGATACTTTTCCTTGTACTGAGTGTTGAGAGGCTGTCTAACAGTTTTTGATTCCAAATTTCGCCCAACAAATCATAGTAGTGTAAGAAATCGACTCCGATTATCGGTTTTGTTAGGTCAGCCCCCACGAAATGCCATGTGGAAGCGTAACATAATTCGAGGTTGAGCGTGTGTGTTTTGAAGCCGTACAAAGGCAGAAGTCTGCTCCTGTGTCGACCAAATACTGCGTTTTCGTGTCCCGATCGGTAACGAATAGGTGGCGGGACGAGGAGAAAGGGTCACTGACCTCCATCAGCGCCGCCCGGTTCGTTTGCCGATTTATAGGCATACGGTTGGTATCACTTCTGAGCGTCACTAACGCACGTTTCGTGATACTAACGAACACCGTCTTGATTGTTTCGGCGAGGTCGAATTCTGCTGCGATCGCAGAAACGGCCGCTAAACTTAGACCGGTTGCGAACTCGTGAGCGCGATGCTACTTCTGACAATGTAACTGACACTTTGGCAATCCTAGTTCTTACGAGGACGAGCAGCTACAAATTTTGCATCTAGACTCCCGGTAATGTAATTAAACTTTGTTTCGTCTACATGTACTACCACAAGCGCAAACTCGAAGTTGGGGTACGACATACCGAGTATGTAAGGAGGACCATTTCGCTGGCCCCACCACCCATGCAAATTTAACTTTTTTTTCGGCCTAATATTTAGTGCAGAATTTGTTCAAATGTGTACAACCCAATATATGGGTGATTTATTTTCGCCTTAATTTGTTCAAATTTGTGCAACCAACTTCAACCCCTAAAAACTACCCCCTGTACGAAGAACACCGTGGAGGGGCCAGCAAAACGTTTCGCTGGCCCCGACATTATACAAAATTCACTTTAAATGGGTTTATTATTTTCGTCTTGATTTGTTCAAATTTGTGCAATAAACATCAACCCCTAAAAAACATCCCCTATTGAGAAAACGTCATATCGAATGCAGCGAAACGTACCGCTAGTCCCTACATTATACAAAATCGAATTTATATGGGTGCATTATTTTCGTCTTGATTTATTCAAATTTGTGCAACCAACTGCAACCCCTAAAAACGACCCTCTGTACGAAAAACACTATGGCGGGGCCAGCGAAACGTTTCGCTGGCCCCGCCATAATTTTTTCCTAACAGGGGATGTGTTTCAAGGGTTGAAAATGGTTGCACAAATTCAAACAAATTAAAACGAAAATAATGCGCTCATATAAAGTTGATTTTGGATAATTTCGGGGACAGCGGAACGTTTCGCTGGCCCCGCCATGATTTTTGCCTAACAGGGGGTGTTTTTTAAGGGTTGACATTGGTAGTACAAATTGGCACAAATTAATACGAAAATAAATCACCCATATAAAATTGATTTTGGATAAGGTCGGGGCCAGCGAAACGTTTCGCTGGTCCAGCCAGTGTTTTTCTGAGTAATCAGGTACTTCCGGTGATGCAAAAATTCTATTTTTGATTGTAAAAATTTGAACAGATTCTGCACTAAATATTTGGCCTAGAAGAAGTTAAATTTGCGTGGGTGGTGGGGCTAGCGAAATGGTCCTTATGTAGGGTACGAAATAGGAAAAAGGTGGGGTACGAAAGGTCAAATGTTACTGTCTTGAAATTTTGTCAGCTTATTGTCAAGCATGCCATGGTCTTAAAAAAGTTGAAGGTGTGCGGATTCCACTTTGTGAAACTAGGCTTTGAGGTATAAGCAGGATCGAAATTACCAGGGGTGGGATTCCGATGCCCACTAATCTAGTTTATCGAATCTCTCTTTCTAACGCATGAGTGTTTAGAATGTTTATTATATTTTTAAATGCATTATTTGTTGCCAAAAAAAGGTTGAATGCTCGAGGTATAGATATTAATTTGCGTAAAAATTTACATATACCCGTGTGAAAAAAATGGAGGGGGCCCCCGTCAAGGTACACATGGATTGCCCTCATGCCTTGTGGAATCCATGAGGGCAAACCAGACGTGGTTCCTTATGGAAACTACATGCTAATCCATAGGGACTCAGCATGCGCTGCCCTCATGGATCCCTCATGGTTGCCACCATGAAAGCCCTCTTAGTTTTTTTTTTGACAGTGCTGACACCTATACTGGGATATTTCTGGGATCATAACACTATTTTGTACTGGGCAGTCAGTGTTGGGCCAGCACTAGATGTCGCTACTAGCACAGTAGTATTCCAATAGGAAATTCACCATGGGCGGCAGTACTGCGTCAGTGCTAAGTATTACCGTACTGCTATACTCTAACCATATGACAAAAAAGTTATATAAAAAATAAATATTAATTGATTGCGATTATTTTGTCTTCAGGTAGTAATAGTCCTGTTTAGATTGAATACATATATTACATTTTCAAACATTATATTACAAATAAAATTGCTAATGCTGTGGGGGTATTGAACCTACATAATCTTACCCTAAATCTATCGCCTAGCAGTCAGGAGTGCTAACCACTGCACTCAACCGACAAGTTGAAACTCGATGAAAAAGCCATCCTCATAAGCTACAGTTCAGAAAAGTTAAGGTACCAAATTTTAAGCTCTCTTTTTCTAATTATTTATTATTATACGACGTTTTGTAAATGTAAAATACACGAACTGTTAACAGAAATATCAATAAAATAATTATTAAATAAATAATTTAAATCGATTACAATTTTTCTTCGCGTAATATTTTGTTTTTTCACGTTGCAGGCTAATTTCAAAATTTTTACTATGACAGGAAATGTATTTTTTAATTAAAATTTAAAATTTTTCATAAAAGATGAAACTTAGAATTTTTTCTTTAAAAAAACAGGAAAAAATTTGTTTTCAGGACAGATGTATTTATAGTTTTATGAAATTTTAGAATGCATAAACCATATTTTAAAACATATTTTTTTATGTCCATTTTTTAGGATATAAAATATTTATCGTTCTGACTTAAAAATTTTAATCGTTGATCCGTGAGGGCAATCGAGCTGGCTCCCAGCGGGGGCCCCCATGGAACATCGATATTCTCAGAGTTGGAATTTCAAAAACGTGTAATCGAATTTTTGTCAGAAATTCGCTGTTTGCTAGTCCGAACTCATAAAACCATAAAATTTGTGGCGTCAAAAAAATATTCACCCTTTGGACTTTGAAATTTGAATCGCTGATCCGTGAGGGCAACCGAGCTGGGCCCTCGCCGGGAACCCCTCATGGAACATCCATATGGTGACAGTTCGAATTTCAGAAAAGAGTCATTTAATTTTTGACAGAAATTAATTGTTTGTTAGTCTAAACTCATGAAACCAGAAAATTTCTTGTATCAAAAAAATATACGTCCTTTGGACTTTGAAATTTTAATCGTTGATCCGTGAGAGCAACCGAGCTGGGACCTCTGCGGAGGCCCCTATGGAACATCAAAATTGTGCGATTTCGAATTTCAAAAAAAGTTTCATCCAATTTTTGACAAAAATACATTGCTTGTAAGTCTGAATTCATGAAACCTTAAAATTTGTGGTATTGAAAACATATTCACCCTTTGGACTTTAAAATTTGAATCTTTTATCCGTGAGGGCAACCGAGTTGGGCCCTGGACGGGGGCCCTCATCCTAAGGGGTCTCAGCGGGGCTTTTTCCACACGGGTAGACAAAAAATAAATTATTATTTAAATTGTATAATTTTATAGCCCCTTAATAATTGTAGATTCAGTTCTCGTATTTTTAATTCTAATTTAAATAAGTATTTTTTAATTAATGAAGTTAAACTTACTATTATAAATAATAATAATGTTAAAATGGATAGAGATTTTTCAGATTGATCCAGAATTCTCGTGCTATTTAAGTAAATAACACGTTCGTTCCGCAACACTGCATCGTCCCAGGTTGCTGATCAATCTCTCTAGCAATCACCCCAAGCGAAGAACCTCACGAAGTCGTTATGTAAGGTTCCCCACTTGGGTCCATTAGTAGTCAAGGTCTTTGTTTCAGGCGTCATTCACTCTACTGACACTCTTTTTATTAACTATTTGCCGCCATACTTTCCTGTCCTGGCATTCTCTCAACATGTCCGAACCATCTTAACCGATTTCTTTCCCATGTGTCTACTAGCGTCTCTTCTGCAACACATTCTTTTAGAATTATTTCGTTACT
>NC_046665.1:65663053-65667138 GCF_010883055.1 Belonocnema kinseyi
TTTGATATATTTTTACTTCTGATAAGGGGACCTGCTCTACCAATAACCTTCTTACCTTCATTCATTCGTCTATCTAATTCCTCATCTATCTTTCCGTCCCTAACAAATACGCTACCAAGGTATACGAACTGATCAACTTGTTCAATTCTCTCATCATTTAATAAAATATTGCATAGTGTTTTCTCACTCTTCATGCTTGCATCCAGTTTATTCAACATTCTTTTTAGGTCTTGGATAGACTCTGCCATAACAACCTTATCATCTGCGAACGCTAACCCACGTACCCTTACTGTTTCGAGATCCACACCCTCTTCGTCGAAGAGAGCCATTCTTAAACACTTGTCCATAAATAATATAAATAGCCATGAAGACATAACACATCCTTGTCTAACTCCTTGAATAATATCGAAACAGTCACTCAGTTTCCCATTCACTCTTAAACTCGCTTTGCTACCTGTATATATTGTTTTTATAGCTTATAGGATCCATCCATTGACTCCATACTCTTTCAGGACTTCCCAAAGTTTACTTCTATCTACCATGTCAAAAGCTTTTTCTAGGTCAACAAATGCACAGAAAACCTTTTTTCCTACTCTCAAACTTTTTTCTGTTATTTACCTTAAGCTTAATATTTGATCCATAGATGACCTTCCTGGCATAAACCCACTTTGGACTTCCCAAATCTTTGCTTCTGTTATTTTCATTACCCTACGAATAAGTATTTTTGAATATATTTTACTTACGGTGCTTAATAAGCTAATCCCTCTGTAATTATTGCACTCGCTTTTATCTCCCTTTCTCTTGTATATTGGTACGATAATCGCTTCTTTCCAATCGTCTGGGACGTCTCCCATCTCGAAACATAAATTTATCAATTCGCACAGTCTATGTGGTATGCACGCGCCACCGTGTTTAAGCATTTGAGGGTTAATACCGTCTACCCCGGCAGCCTTACCGTTTTTCAAGTTCTTAATTATATCCCTAACCTCAGTGACACAGACTTTTTCAATGGAGTTTTCCATCGCATCGTGTTCAACATCGCAGTTGTGGTGTCCTATAGCTTCATCTCCGAATTGTGTTCTGAAATAGTCTCTGAAAGCCTCTAGTATTCCGTCTGCATTATATACCATTTCCCCCTACTATTTCTCATGTTGCCAATTTCTGTACTTTTGTTTCCTTTCATTTTTTTATTAAGTAGTTTCCTGCTTCCTCCAAAGTCGTTTTGTATTTTTATCTCTTCTTCTGCTCTAATTGTATCTTTACTTGCTTTAATTAATCGTTTAAGTATCCTGTTTTCGCGTCTATAATCATTTCTACGTCTACTTCTTTCCTCATTGCTAAGACCTGCGATGTTCAAAGTTCACTTGTACGCTTCTCTTTTTGCTTTTTGGGCAGCCTGAATTCCATCATTCCACCACGCATCACCAGAAATTCTTCCTACAACTGCGGTACCACACACTTCGATCGTACATCTAACAAGGACTCCATCCCGGACGTAAGTTAATTTTTGAGATCAGAAGGTAATGATCAGTATTGCAATCAGGACCCCTCATGACTCTTGTATCTTTGACTAACTCTCTAAGTCTTTCATCCGCAACAACAAATTCAATTATAATGCGGCTATTTCCTTTAGACCAGGTGTAAATGTGGATCATTTTATGCCTAAACCAAGTATTTGTAATAAACAGACCCCTTTCTAAGCGTAGACCAACTACTTTATCTCCGTTATAGTTTGTTCTTGGATCCCCAAAATTACCTAATACTCTTTCTGTATCATGATTTTGGATGCCCACGCAACCGTTTATGTTTCCTAGTGGAATTATTCTTTCCCCATGTTCGCAGATGTTTATTGTGTCATTTAAAGTGTCCCAGAAGGCTTCTCTAGGATCACTATCAACCGGCGCGTAGCATGCTATAATAAATAGTCTTCTGATTCCTACTTTCATTCTAGCCCACAGCAGTCTGGGAGACACGAAACTATGGTCTCCGAGATGCTGCTTTGTTCTTTCATTCAGAACCAGACCTATTCCTTGTTTACCATGCGATTCACAGTCTACTCCTGACCATATTTCAAATCCGCCTTTCAACACGCCGTTTTTTATGTCTTTAGTTTCGCATCCCTTTTTCTTTGTTTCGGGCACACATAAAATATCTAGTTTCTTCACATCCATAGTTTCACGCAATTCTTTTACCTTGGGATCATTTACTCCCCTAGTCTCCATTCGTCACCTGAAACATGACCTTTAGATTTTCCGTGTGCATGCCTTTTGTCATTAAAAGTTCCAGTCCTTTCCGAGGCTATTTTGTAGTTTGTATTATTCATTGTTTAGATTGTACGCTCAACTAACACCTTTATGCAATAAGTTTATTTTCTGAGTCGAAATCATGTCAAAGTTAAGTATCAACTCGTCATATGGTGGAGATTGTAGTTCTAACGTCAGTTCCACCAAAAAATTCGTGTCAAAAAATATAGGTTATGTTATGTAGTAATTACAAATAATAAAAGTGTTTCATTAATAATGAAGTGAGACTTGTGGACTGAGAAGTAAACATGAATTTTCTTCTGTGACAATAACATTATGGAATGGCTGCTGAGTGATAAATACAATAAATTGATAATAATGTTGTGCGATTTTAGTGGACGAAGAGTCAATTGTGTTTAACGCTTATTTGCGGCATAAAAAAGGTATGTTATGAATAGACTGGATTTGTTTTATATAAAGTGAATAAAATGTTACATGTAAAAAATTTTAATTGACATTACCTACAATTACTTAAAGCGTTTTTGGTAAAAAGGTGAATAAGACCATAACCTCGAAATAATGACAGATCGGCCAGGCATGTTTATTATACTTTCGATTGACCAACAATCATTACTTATCACTAACTTTAATAAGTAACACATTATTTCTGAAATTAATAACTGATTTCCATTTTTTTCACAGATCGATCATAGATGAATTCACATCAGGAAATGCAGATGGATTTGGTGCATTTCAGCTAGTTTATTTCAATGAACATTATTGGAAAACCGTTATCTCTAGACCACATCCCAAGACTGGAGAGTGATCAGCCTAAAATTAATTCTGAGTCATTCTGATGATATAGGTGTATCAAGAAGATATCTCAAGGTAATTTAACTTGACTAAATTTTAATTAATAAAATATTTAGGGATTTTTCGTATTTTAGAAAATGTTTTCTCTGGACCTCATCCTACAATTTTGTTTGATGAACCATTAAAATAAATTAAAGACTCGTTGGTGATAGGATTGTATCAAAACTTTATCTAGACAAGATAATTTAGCCCAGAATTTTTATTCCATCTTTTTTAGAAATTATTCTATTTTCGAAATCGCTATCCCTGGATTTAATTTCCAAACTGGCATTTGATCAGCCTTTAAATTTCATTCTAATTCATTTTTATGATATAGGTGTATCAAAAAGATACCAGGCAGTCTGATAAGTACCTGACAATTCTAAGAGATAGCATTAGTATTCAATAATGTGAACCATTTTCGTCGAGCTTGATCCTTCAAATGACGCCTATCAAAACTTCAGCCATTTATGTTTACGCATTTACAAGTTACAGCACTGAGAAGCGACTAACCTCCGAGTTTTTTTTAATATGGAAAAATCTGAGTTTCGAGTTTTGATGAAACACTACTATCTTCGCAAGAAAACGATACCCGAGACCAAGGCTAAGCTGGGTATGTATTACCCGGACTCTGCACCGTCTATTGGAACGATTCATAAGTGGTTTACCGAGTTTCGTTGTGGCCGTACGAGCGCAGTTGATGCTGAACGATCTGGGCGCCCAAAAGAGGTCACTATACCAGAAAATGTCGAAAAAATCCATGATATGATGTTGAATGATCCCAAAGTGAAATTGAGAGAGGTAGCTAATGCTGTAGGCATATCATTGGAACGTGTGGGTAATATCGTACATTCAGTTTTGGACATGAAGAAGCTCTGCGCGCGATGTGTGCCGCGTTTGCTCACAGTGGACCAAAAACGAATTCGTGTGACAACTTCCCAGCAGAATTTGACATTATTTTCGCGTAAGCCGACCGAGTTTTTGCGCCGA